>NW_022900915.1:307906-316295 GCF_012274545.1 Fukomys damarensis
CCCCAGTACCACAAAAAAAAAAAAAAAAAAATAGTGAAGCTATTGAAGGACCCCATATGTATATTAGAGTATTAGACTTATGACTTTATATAATACCGCATACTTCTGGGTAGCTCATAGTATTATGAATATAGAATTGGTTTTAATAACAAAAATCCCATTTCTTTACATCTGTCCAAGATTTCACATTCTTTTCCCCTAGCCAGTATAACTATCAAAGGCGATTTTTAGTCAGCTATAGTGATACATGTCTGTATTCCTAAAACTTGGGAGCCTGAGGCAGGAAGATCATAAGTTCAAGGCCAGCATAGGCTTCATAGCGAGTTCAAGGCTGGCCTGGACTTGATAGTAGAAACCCTGTCTCAAAAAGAGAAAACTGCAAAGAATCCATTTCCAAAGCATAACAAATTTCAGAAGATGAGGAAAATTAATAAAGGTAAGAAAAGCATTTCAATTATAGGTCATAATGCTTAAGTTAAATTCCATAATAGCAAAATTTTTTCAAAGTACCCACCTGATTATTTGATTCTCATACACTTTTTCTATCCCTTCATAATTTCTACCTGGCTTGCTCTTGAATTTATTTTGTATTCTAGTCTCAATTCTCCAACGTTTCATAATAATTAACCACTTCTCTACCTTTCTAATAGCATGTCTTGATCCTCACACCGAGGAAGATAGCTTGGGAGTTTCTACTTTTTCTAAAGTCCTGCTTTCTAGGGATGAGCAGAGCATGGTAACATTGATCACCCAGAAGTTGTGTAAGTTCTTTCATGTGTCACCATTTCTGCTCAACTCTTCTATATCTCTAGTTAATGATGGTGGTGTGGTCATGTGCGTGTGTGAAGAGTCCCAAAGGTAGATTACATCTGACCTCTTTAAACTATTTAAGTGTATTCTGAACACTGTGCTTTCTGATACTCAGTGAGTGAATGGACACTCAGCAGTGCAAATTGTTTCTTCCACCTGGGATGTGCCTCTTTAATGTGTTGGCTTTATCTTCCTTAAAATCAGAGGCCTTCCGCGACCACTCAGTGTTACATTAGAGTCTGTGTTTTCTGCCACAGTTGTGTGTGTTTTGCCTTCCTTGCTGTTAGCAACACTGAAAAATGCTTGCCTTGGCATATCCTGAATGACCAGCACAGTACAAAATATGTAGTAGGTACTCAGGAGTATTTGCTGAATAAATGTATAACAATGTACATTGTATTTTCACAAGAACTGTTTTTACATTTATATCACATTAATAGTAAATATATCAAAATTAATATTACATTCAGTCTTTGCTTAAAATGCTGATGATTCATTCAAAAGCTTTTGCTAGTCAAATCACTTTTGGAGATCTGGTTAGATTAAAATACTGTTTATGAACCAAAGTTAACTATTAGGTCCCTATTGCCAGTGGATGCATCTAGGAGCCATAATCTTTAGAGAGATTTTTAAATTAACAAATGCTTATTCTTTTAATGTGCTCAATTAAAAAAATCTTTTGAAATAGGAAATATTAACCTTCTATGCTGTAGGTAAGGGATCTGAGGCTGGTCACACTAAATAACTTTAAATATAATGACAGTAAAAGCTGACAGTTGAACCCAAGGAGTTTGACTCTTAGATTAGTGTATTTGACCTCTAAACTACAGTGCTACCATGGACTTTGAATTTTAAAATATTACTTTATCAAAATTTATATCCTTCTCTATTTCTACAAACTATTTAAAAAATTGTCCTATGATTTACAAATAACACTTAAAGAATCAGTCATCAGGTTTTTTCAACCAACTCAATACTTATTTAGTGTTTTTCTCTCCTAAAAGAGGTCCATATGTCCACCAGGGGATTGGAACTGGAAGCTATACATTTCGGGAATAGAGTAAAACTCACATGGTAGTTATACCTGTGAAGACTTAAAACTAGAAGAGCTAGACTTTCTTCTCTAAATCTGTTTGGATAGGATTTACTCTGGTTTGGAACAATGTGGATTGTAACTGCTTAAGAATTCCATTCAGTGATGTTATTTTGCT
The DNA here is from genome assembly GCF_012274545.1 of Fukomys damarensis. Taxonomy (NCBI): domain Eukaryota; kingdom Metazoa; phylum Chordata; class Mammalia; order Rodentia; family Bathyergidae; genus Fukomys; species Fukomys damarensis. The sequence continues at coordinate 309,928 of NW_022900915.1, forward strand.
GCTGTCTAGAGGTTACCAATTCTAACGTCTTTGCATGGCTTATCAAAGGAGGAAAAGGTTCTATTCTACGAAACCACTAAGAGCTGCTTAAGGATAAATGCAGTAACTAAAGTCAGTTACAGTGTTAATGCTTTAGCGTCTAAATCCTTTCCTTTCACTTTGTGGTTGTGTGTGTCGGCTGTAAATCCCTCTTGTTATTTCCAACTGCATCCATTTAGTCTCAAGCTACGAAAGGTGACAAAGCGGGTGAATCACTTGTAGAGACAACAGAAACTGAATCCCACTCCAGTGGACACATAGCATGGTAGTGAAAAGCACAAGTTATGATCTATAGTCAGGCTGTCAAAATGAAGAAGAGAGACTATGCATTACCTGTAGAACCAGATGAAATTAAATAAACAATGTGTTTACAAATGATAAATAATCAAAGGAACGTATTTCCAACTGAATGTGGGGTGGTTGACCTGAATCCCTCTTTGAATCATTTAACCACACTCAGATGACCTGCATTCCTTAAAAAAGAAAAAAAGAACACCAACCACATTCATTTCAAATACCAAAATCTCCAGTTAGAGATTTAATCTGTGTTTACACATGTGTGGAATTTCTAGTGTCTGATCATGCCCTTGCCTAAGAGTACTCCGTATTCACAGAACGTGAATTTTGTAAGACTTTCTAGCCCTAAATTTTCCAGTTTTAAATGAACTTTCTTACTTGTTTTTTCTATGCAACTGGAAATCCCCAGTCAGAGTCAGACCGGCCCAGAGGATGTTATTTTATGCACACTGGTTCTCTCTTTAACTCTGTTAAGTGGTCATTCATCTATAAGAAACGCATTGATAAAAGCATCCATCCCAGTCCTGCATGTTAGAAAATATTTATCTGTCCTATGGGCCCAAGATAGAGCAATCCAGTAGGCAAATTACTAATTTTCTAAGATTTGGAAAATATTACTAATCCCATTAGTATCAAGATCTGGCTGAGTATCTAATAACTAAGATTTTTTTATATGCATATATGGATAACAAATATAGGAATCATTTAGCAAGTGTATAAAATTTCATTTATCCTACGTTGAAGAGAAAAAGTTGAATAATAAAGCTGTATATTTTAAAGCATTTTAAATACTTCAGTTATTGTTGTAGAATGTTAGGTATTTCCCTTACAGACAAAAATATTGGTGGTAAACATTAGTTAGATGTAACTATCTGTAGTAAAATTACAGAGCCAAGTCAATTTACATGAGTGACTAAAGTAGAAAAAGGGATTAGAATGTCAGGGGATGGAAGGGAGGGAGCTTTGTCAAAGGCAAAAATCAGAAAAGTAAGATTCATTTTTTTCAGATTCTTGCAACAAGAAAAGCACTCTAAAGTGGAATATCAGAGTATTTCATTGTGCTGTTCTCCCTTACACTTTTATAGAGAGAAATGGACAAGTTACAGGTGGGACAATTCACAGTTGGGATTATTTTGTAATTGGGGGAAGCCTAGGTCAGTTAGCTGAACAGGAAAAGTTTATCTGAGTGTCTTGAAAGTTTCACAGAGACAAACAATTTTAATCTCAGCTAATCATGCATTAGACAAAGAAAGGGAAGTTGGAAGGTCTGGTCTGGTTTTGTCTGGAAAGGTCTGTGTTTGGCCTTATCATATATAAACAATAGAACCATTTGAAAATCTTTTGATGGTGGGGGATTTAGCTCAGTGGTTCCACTGCCTGCCTCAGAAGTGCAGGGTCCCACGTTCAATCCCTGGTACCAAAAAGAAAGAAAAAGAAAATCTTTGGAGACTAAAGAGTGGGATGAGACTTTTAGCTAAGTCATATGGGCTAGGGTGGCTCTTTGTAGTGAGCTGTTTCGGGGTCACGAAAAGGTAGAGGGATTTCTCAACCACTTCCGCTGTCTGGGAGCGAGGCACTCAGGCAAATTTCACCATTTTCAGTGGTACCTGGATTCAGATGGGAAACATCAGAAGACAGATAGGGTAAGGTGCTCTGTCCCAAGGGGAGTGACTCACTCAGACCTGAACCCGACATGGCACTCTGAGGGGAAAAAATCTTTCCAGGAAAAAGAAACCGGTTAAAAATAATGAGAGTGAAATCCCTAGAAAAAGAGACAACTGGGGCTCAGGAAGCTGCAAATAAAACATTTTAAAACCAAAACGATACTTTATGAATACAAAGCATCTTTCAAAGCCAAGGTAAAGAATGAACCCAAGTGAAGGCTATTGTGCAAAGTTCAGTTACTGGGTTAAGTGACGTGAAATCCACCTGTGAAGCGTTCGCTGCACACGGCTGTTTGGGATGCATGGACTCACTTTGTCGTCTAGAAGTTTCACAGATTCATTGTGCCCTATGCTGGTAACTCTTTAGGGGAGAGGAGCACAGGGGAAAGATCCTAGTCCCCAAACGATGTACAAAAATCTCCTTATTCTCTTGTGGATATTCTCTGTATTTTTGCCCCAGGCTGCCTCAGAACACAAGACATTCAGTTAACTGTACTTTTGGATATTGTCTGTTTCCATTTAAAAATACAAGTATAACTTCAAATGAGCTATTACACTGGGGAAAGCAGAGTGATCGGATTAATTGGAATCTCAGGATAATCTTGGGGAATCAGATTAACCATCCCTGAGAGTTCTTCTATACCAAATCTTTTATTAAAGCTGCTTGCTATATGATAAGCAACTAAGCTGTTCAATTCGAACTTCATCTCCCTCCTCAGTTATAGCTATAGTGAAGTGTTACTGGTTCTGGGGGTGCTGGAGAGATGCTTTCTAGGTTCTGTCTCAAACAAAGAATCACTCAAGACAAGTAGAAAAGGAAGGGAGATTTTGCATTTATTAAATATAGGAAAAGAAACATTCTCTGCAGAGCAAGTGAGGGCCAATTAAAAGTAGGAAAAGACTGGGGACTTAGCTCAATGGTTCTGGCACCTGCCTTGCAAGCCCAAGGACCCAAGTTCAATCCCCAGTACCAAAAAAAACCATAAAAAACAAAAAATGGGCAAAACCCTGATTTATTTTCTTTATACTACTTGCTTTGATGAAGTTATCATTTATTCATTTCCTTGTTTACTGACTAATTTCTACCCTTGGAACATAAGTGTCGCGAGCACCGATTTTTACCCAAAAAAAAAAAAAAAAAAAAAAAAAAAATGTAGGAGAAGAAGTACACTACAGGGTGAAAGTGGACCACTGTGAAAGAAAGAGCCCAATGGCCAAGAAAACATTGGCCACCATCTTTTGTGTCCCCATTCCCGCCTCTGCTTGGGTTCTCCTTCTTGCAAGAATTGAAGATAGCATTTTCTGATTGGTTTCAGGCAAAAGGCTTCTGGAACTGTTTTTCTGTGTGTGCCCTAGCCCACCCACCTGCTTGGGCAGTTTGCCACACTGTAAAGGCTCTAAGTTGGTCCAAGAAGAGAGGAAGGAAGAAATACCGAAGTGTGGGGGGGTGGGATGAGGAATAACCATCAGTGAAGAAATAGCCGTAGGAAAGCTCTGAAACGAAGAGTGGGAAATTCCTATTTGTGCCTGGTTAGGGACATAAAGACACACTGATCTAAAGAAGTAGATGATAAAGGAGGTACGTACATAGAAAAAGAGGTGGAGAGAAAAATGCAAAGGTATCCTAAAACCTGGTGGAAAATTGGGTTACTTTGTAATCATTCCAAACATGTTTTTAAAAAGTTCCCGATCATTGAAGTTTTTTCCCCCTATTAAGTTTACTGGTACATTTAAGGCAAACAATACAGCTCCACTCACCGTTGGGACCTTGCGCCTTTCCGTGATGTATCCTGTCTGTTTTTTCCCCTTTCCCCTCCTCTCCCGTCATCCCTTCTCTATTTAAAAAGACTTTGTTTCCATTTTTAGACTTTTTTCTTTTCCCTTATTTCCTTTCCCCTCCCCTTCCCATTTTCCCTTCTCCTTTAGCCTTTAATGACTGAGACTCATTCAATCAAATTTGAGCCTTTACTACAAAATTGGATATTTTATTAAGTAAAACTTGTGCTTAAAAATAAAAATAGAGAATACTTCTCTGATCACTGGCAGTGTTATAGTAGTTTTATCCAATTTTTATAGCACAATAAAGACATATTTTGGAAGTTGGGCAAAAATATCGAGGCAGATGTTTAATTGTAATAGTTTAATGAACAATTACACAGCAGCTCTTTGGCCGATGAAATACAGTGAAATGCACTTCTGCACTAATTATTTTCAGTGGCCAAAGCTAAGTACAAAAATGTGCGAAGTGTTAAGAATCCAAATATGAGTAATGTGGACTCTGTCATCACGAGAACTGACAACTGAATGGTAGTGGATAAGAACTGGACAAGAAGCAGAAACATTCTAAGTGCTCTAGGAGACGGGAGCAGACCCCGTGCTGCCATGGCAGACTTGTGACAAGGGTCTGTTGGAAGGCGCTGGTGGTCGAGGGGTCATGGCTGTGGAGACACTCCACTGGTGCCCGTGCTCTTCCCATCAGGGAGAGGCAACTGTGTGACGAAAAAGTGAGTGTCAGAGACTGCTCATCAGTAAGAAGTGGCTGAAAGACTGAGCATAAGCCGTCTGTTAGCCTGGTTAAAAAAAAAAAAAAAATCAACATTATGCTGAGGAAGCTAGTGTTCTTGCCATCCAACCTAAAATCTAGCAGTTCTGTTTGAACCAAAGTACTTCACTACTTCCACATTTTGGTATATCAATTTGCAGTTTGTATTTGGCAAAGATTTGAATTAAGAGAAGCAAGCCAACAGTTCAAACAAAAGCAGACTCCCAGCCTCTGTGGGAAAGTGTATACTAGCATAGATTTAAATCACAGTGCAAAGTAATCACATGGAAACAATGGCAAGTATGTAATCTAAAACATGTTAGAAACAGAATAGAAGGACAAAAAGAACTACGGACATGAGGGAAATATCTGAAAAACACCTCAAAGTTCATTCTTTTACACTATGGCATGCTATTCTTTGGCTATACAAAAACAAAAACTTTCCTGGCACGACCCATTTTCTATATGTACAACATAATCAGGCTCTTTTGTTGGAGGACATATACTGATTTAACTCCTGGCTCATCGTGTGAGTTCTGGGGTGTTAGGACAGTACAAAGGAAATAGCCATTTATAGTATAATTCTTCAATACATTAAACCCTGACTTTCGGGGGTGCCAAAATTCTTAAAAGGCAAGGGGACTGGAAGTACACGCTTTATGGATCACGTCAAAGGTGACACCAGTTCCACTCCTATCTATTGGATGGAAGCAAGATGTGCTTTACTCAGAGTTTACACTACAAAAAAAAAGCAATTTTATTTTAACCAGATGTGAACAAATTAAACTCAACATTTTCACGTATTTTGAGTGCCGTGCCATATGATGTCATCTGATTTTATATTTTCTACTGAGGGATGGATAATTCGTATTTTTAAAATTGCGAAGCCACTTTCCATGTTTGTACTTAAAATCTCATACATGATAAATTACAATGAACAAATGACAACACCACAGGACCCACTCTTAGCTGTTGAGCCAAAAGCCTTGGAAGAAATTGAGTCTTTCACTAAGAAATGAACCGAAGCACGTGAAAACACTGGTATTCCAGGTCGTGCTCCTTTCAGTGCCCGTGGTACTAGTCCGCACAGGTCCAAGGCAGGGGCTGCTGAGGCCACTCCAGCCCCTCACTGCCTCTTTTCTGTGGGGTCCACGGGACCTGCACACGGTAATTACGCTAATTAAGCAAGGAGCCCCAGTTTTTAAAGAGCCGGGTCCTTTCTTTTTATTGGCGACATATTTTTAAGGAGAAGCCCAGGCGTCCCGCGGCTACCCCAGCAGTGAGGGATTCGCTGGACTTGGGCACCGTCCTCAGAAGCTGGCCAGGACCGAGGCGGCCCTGCGTCCGACCTCGACTTACTTCTCATTGTTCTTTATGGCTTCAGGCAGGCAGCCATACCCTGAACAAGAGTGTGGTCCTCCATGGCTCTGCGGAGGGAACTTCGCCAAGTCATCTCGCCTGGGAAAGAGATTTCTTAAAACCATTTAAAGCTTTCCAAAGGGCAACAGCACGACGGTCCTGAGCCAACGTTACCGCTTCCACTCCCCTAGACTTTATTTCGGAAATAAGAAAGGAAAGAGGCAGTCGCCACTGCGCGAGCAGCTGAGCCTCACTCCGCAGCCAGCCGGCTGCCCCCAGGAAAGTAAATGCTCTGTAGGGCGGTGGGCACGGCAAAGCACTGCTGAATTTAAAAGCAGCACACTATGTCAGACCGAAATCCCAACACCGCCACAATCGCGTAGGCGACGTTTCAGGCAAAGAACCCTCGCGCCAAGTCCTCCGGGGCCGAGGCCGGGGTCCCCAGGACCCTGCCCCTGCCCTCCCGG
>NW_022900915.1:317152-328810 GCF_012274545.1 Fukomys damarensis
ACCCCGCGCGGCAGCCCTTCCGAGTCCCCGCCGCGGGGCGCGCCTCGGCCTTCTCTGCGGCGATGACTCCCGTCTGCAGGTGGTGAGTGGGGTCAGCCCCATTGGGCTGTTGTCAGATGCCGCGTTTTGTTTATGTAATTTTTGCAGAAAGAAAAGAGGGACAATTCTGAGCCATTTCTGGCAGTCATACAGTTTCCACAGGAAATACTAGAGTTCTTTGAGGAACACGCTACTGCTTGCAGGGAGGAAAGTCGTCAGGAAACAAAAAGGCAACAGCGGTGTTGCTCATTTTCAATGGACCACTAGGAAGGTGGAAACTCGCTGTTTTTTCCTGCGGGGACACCGCTTTCCGTGGGAAAGTTAATGAAGGAGGCGTTGCTGTGTCACCCCTTCTTCGCTGGCGGGGGCTGGGCGCACTCCTCTGGGTCTTCCTGACAAGTGCCCATGGAGGAGCCCCTCTGGACAGTCTCCTGAGCACCATGGCCTGCGGAGGCCGGCCAGGGTGCGGTGTCCAAGATGAAGTAAAAGCCGCCTGGGAGGGTTACGGTGACTACGTGTGTGCCGAGTATGTGGGTTCTCCAGGGTGTCGCTCTAAACGTGTAATTTTCAAGTCCCACCTTCCTTGCTGAATCTGCAGCAGGCAATAACCTCAGTCTTTTTATTATTAATTATTATTATTAAGCAGACATTTCAGTTGGTTGAAATCTGCATTTCATTTGTACATACTGCAAATTTTAAAAGCGAAGAGGACAAGGTAGGAAAGCAATATGTTGATGTGTGCGTACCTGGGAGAGAGCGTCTACTGATTATTTCTGATGCATCTCAGGATTAAGTTAGAGTGCAGGAGACACCTTTATAGTGTCCTTAAAACTATTAAGAAAAGGTGTGATATTTTGTTACAGACTACAGAAATCTCTCTGGAAGGGAGAATTAGCCAATGATTATCATAATCAAATATGTATGAGTTCCAAGGTCTAGAATCAGAAAGAAAAAGATAAGACGATGCCTCTCTTAAAGAGCTTTGAACATCTCAGAAATAAAATGTACAATTTTGAAAGAAGATACAGTTTTGAACGTAATCTTCATTGGCTCTGTAGCAAACATTTCTTGAAGTTTATAAAACAGTAGGTTTGAAATGACGATGACTTTAATTTAACATCTACTGTTGATTGCAGTCTGAAAGCAAGTGACTAAAGCAAGTGAAATTCTCGGTCTGTTTTGCCACAGCTTTGCTAATTCCAAGCAGTCGTTCGGATGCAGTGTATAGTGGAAATGCAGAATAGAGGCCAAGAAACTTAGTGTGTGTGCTGTTTATTTGGAAGGAATTGTAGCCATATTTTACTGCTCTTAAGAAAAGGGAAACCCTCATCATACTATGAGAGAAACCCTAGAGCCATTTTTCTTGCCACATTTAAGGCATTTCTTGTCAAAAGAGAAAATCTCCCAAGGAGCAGGTGCATCATTATTAAAAGCACTAGGGAGTGTCTCTTTTAAATGCAGAATAATTTGAAAAGCAGCAAGAGAATCGGTGACATTCTTAGAATAAAAGCCTCGTATTTGGCAATCTTTCAGGTTACAGTTGCAAACCACATAGGACAAATACGTGTTATGGGAAGAAAATAATATCCCAGTGAAAATCACACAGCTGCTTCTGTGAAGCATTTACTCCTGTATACTTGTTTCCTTTGCCCCTTTGGCACACAGATTAACCTGCAAGATGAGATTTGCTGAAGGTGAACTTGTAGATTGTTTGCTTAAATATATATTGTGTATTATTTTGCAGCTAGATAACTAGATTTTTTATTTTGTGATTTGTATCTGAGCTCCCTTTTTAATCCTTTAAAATTAATGATCTAAAAATGTGTTGAAATAGTAATTTTTCTTAGTTGATATGGCTGATAGTTGGAACCTGGAAAAGTATTAGTCAACTCCTAAAGAGTTATTGTTGTATTCACTTTGTACACTTTTGGAATATTAAAATATAAAATGCACTATCTCCATGCAAGGAACTTAAAGGGAGGGAAATAGGACATATAAAAAATTAATGCTACGAAACATAAAAGAAGATATTTTATAATCGAGGACCCAAGACACTAAATGGTAATGGAAAAGAAGTTTGGAGGAGAAAGTTACCATATAAGCTTAAATGTTTTATCAGTTATGCATTGAACAATTTTCAAATTGCCTAAAAATTTAGTTTCGTTAAAAAACTATCATGACTGATGATTCTTTGGGACATTTTGGTGGGTCCAGCAAGGCAGTTCCTCCTCTGGCACAGTGACCGGCACAGGTATCTCCTCTTCTCTAGAAAACTGGACGGGGATTTTTACATGGCAGCCAGCAGTGTCCAGAGAGAAGCAAAAGAGCAGCTGTTGTTGTAAGAGCAACTGTTAAGCCTCTTAGCTCTTCTCTCATAGGCAACACCAAATCCTATGGTCACCCCAGATTCGTGGAGTATAGGAAGACTACTTAAGATGAAAGGGAACGCAAAAACCGATTCTTTTTAAAAAGTTGTTGTTGTTTGTTTGTTTTTGTGTAATTATATTTTTGTGTAAATTTGATTTATTCTGCTGGGGAATAGTGTAAATGAGACAGAGGTAGAGCTTGCTTGTGGAGAGTCTGGAATTCAGGTAGAGGGATGGCCTGGTAAATTGCCCTGTGATCTTTATTTTGTAAACCACATGTAGAAGGGGAGTGGCGTCATGCTGGTAGCATGTCAGCAGTATCCTTTGGCCAGTGGCATTAGGACAGAGACCGTAGGTCTGTGGCACAGTCTGCAGGACATTATTGGGAGAGGTGGAAGGCTCAAACGAAGGCAGAAGCAGGGAAGATGGGAAGCAAGGGATCTATCTGGGAGAGCTCATATTTAGGGTTAGGTGACTGACTGCAGGGGCTGGTGAAGGCTGGGAGTCAAAGCCATTCTGTGATTGTAAAAAGCTAAAGTGTCTGAAAGGATGATTGCGCTGTTCTGAGAAAGAGAGAAGTCAATAAGTGATTTATCTGGGGGGAGGAGGGAAATCCAGTTCCAGAAAGATTGATTAAAAGAGGTAAATTGAAGGTGAACGTACTTTATAAGCTGCAGGGTATTCGATGACTGTTAGCTATTGTTCGGTGTTTAAATTGCAGAAGACTGTTGTGTTCAGTTAGGTTTCCTTCATTATAAAGCAACAGAATATAAAATGAGAGATTGGGGACACTTACATGTCAAAGGGAAGTCAGCAAAACCACTCTTGGGATGAACGGTGTTCTGGAGGGTGGGAAGAAAACCTGGTCTTTCTCTGAAGCACACCTGGAGGTCTGCCTTGGGGTACTGTGCATTACTAGGCCAGAAGCATGGATTGGTAGCTCTGCCACAGGGCATACAGTGGGGAGGGGGAGTGCTTCCTCAAAGCTGGTGCACAGCTGTCTCAAGGATGCTGGAGCACTGCTGTCCGAAGGAGGACACTAGAGCTGTGCATGTTAACTCATGGCTGTCATCCCAGCCCTCTGGAAGGCTGAGGCAGGCGGGTAATAAGTTTGAGCACAGCCTGGGAAGATTAGAGAGGCATTGTCTTAAAATAAAATGTAAAAATGCTTGGGGATGCAGCTGAGTGTGAAAGCCCTGGGCTTAGTCCTCAGTAACACAGGCACACTCAGACACTGGGGCACTGCTACTTGCTATCAGAAGTGGGATAGACACAGGGTGGCAAAACTAAAAAAGTACCACAGACAGACACTTGAAATTTGTTGGGCCTGGCCACGTGGAAATAGGGCGGAAGGCAACAACATTGAGATGTAGGCTCTTTAATAACAGTTAAATGCCTGTGTGTAGTAGAATTTTTCTCTTGGAAAACAAAGCAAAGCAGAGCCAGCCTGGTGTAATTCCTGATCCAGTCCCCTCTATGAATGTCGGTGGACATTTTACTGCAGGGGAAAGAATTCCAAATGCATTCTGTTCTGTCTGTTACCTAAGGGCCCCTTTGAGTTGCTACTCCATCCGCCTCATTTTACAGACAGCCAGGCTGGAACTCAGGTGGTGTCCTTACCGCCAAGGGCAGCTGTTGGCCAGACAGAAACACCTGGCCTCTGACTCTTCACAGTTATTCTGAACAGCGTACACAGCTGCTCTTTATAGAAGGGCCTCAGACGGACCAGTTCAAACCCAAGCACACACGTGTATAGATTTTATTGCACAGGCTCAAGAACCCTGAAGATACTCAATAAATGTTAATTGAATGAATGAATGTGCCATTATCTGGTGCAGTAACATTTTCTCAAACAGTCTGGCCTGGCTTTTTATTATCGAGGGCTGAGTTTGCTATAAAATCCCTTAGTGACTTTTGTAGATTTAAATTTTTAAGGCATTTGTCGCAGTAATGTACATTTTTAAAATCTACCATTTATTTTTTAAAAACTTATTTTTAGTTTTTGAAACACAGCTGTCCTGATTCCTTCCCTTTTCAGGATTCTTAGTTGCCAGCGACAGAAATCCAGTTTGTAGGAAGGGGCAAATACAGGTTGCTATAAAGGAAAAGTCCAGGGAGGAGCCAGGACTGATTCCTTCATGGTGGCAAGTGAATATCAGCAGTTCAGGCTTAACCCCTGGAGGAAAAGGAGAAAACTTAGGATTCTGCACAAGCCTGATCCAATTCCTATGACCAAAATTTGGACCATGCCCCTTAGCTCATGGTTGATCACATGCCCAGTCCTGTGGTCTTCTGGAAAGGGTCGGTGGGGTGCACGAGGAGCATGGCCCTGCCTTCCCAGGGTGCTCTGGGCTAGATACAGTCAGATTGTGTAACTGTCTGGTAAGAATCATTTGAAACGTTGTCATGATCCTGGGGGAAAATCTAAGCTGATGACCCAAGGTCTCTTGATGTGGGCTCTGCCTTTTTCTAAGAATACAGGAGGTGGGTAGGGAGGGTATGTTCTTCAAAGGCTACCTCTGGCTGCCCATGTCACCGCTATGTTGGCTGACTTGACAACTTTAAAGTACCAGTAGCTCTGTTTTCTCCCATTTGCATGCCTTTGCACGGGCTACTATGTCAGTGAGAGAATTTATTTTTTTCTTGACCCACTGAGTATCTTTTATCCTTCAGACTCACCCACAGTGTGGCACTTTCGAGGAGCCTTTGCTGAGCACCGTCACCCGTTCCCCACATCACCCTGTGGTATCGGATATGTGTATGCCTCGGATGTACTTGTCTCTCCCCACTCCAGACGAATGGCCAAAGAATAAAACTAGACTTACTATCTTTTCATATTCTTATTCTTGATTGTACTGCTTATACTGTGCATGCTCAATAACATTTAAATGAATGAAAAACGTGTTGAGTTATTCATTTTGAAGTTTTCCAAGTGATTTTCTTTCAAGTTTATTCTGTTTCCTTTCACTTGAGTCTCATATTTGCATCCACCATATTGGACATGAAGACAGGTTCTCCTTGAAATTGTTGCTAGACACTTTTCCAACAGCTTTCTCAATTGTTTCTATGATTTTTTTTTAAAGTTGGCCACTAATAACTGTCTCAAGAATGAGACTGAAAGTATCAGTGGGACAAATTAAGTCTAGGCTAAAATCTTTGGTTTGGAGGCCCGATGAGAAATCACTTTTCTTCCTGCCATCAAACAGGATGTTTAATAGTTAATATTAATGCAGTACTCTGTTGGACACCTGTTGGGTCCCTTACAGTGACTTTCTTAGTTCTTCACAAGAGCCCTTGAAAGGTGGTGTTATCCGTCATTTTTTTTTCGTATGTGAAGAGACAAAGGTTTAGAGAGTTGAGGTGGCTTGCTTGATTCAAGTTCCCTTTCCCTGAGGATCTCCAACCTTCCAGACACTTATTGTGGTTGCTGTGAAATAGAATCGAGCTTTTATTGGGCTCTCCAAATTCGTGTTGTGTGGTTTTTGTTGTTGATGTCTAAGACACAGCGACCACCTTAGAGTAAAACACTCTCATAGCCTCCCTTGAGCATCGGTTGTATAAAAAAAAACACGATGAAAGAGATGTAAAGTGGTAAGGATCCCAGCACTACGTGTGAGATGAAGACACATTTCTACCTTAGAAATTTCAGTCGGATTCTTGTGGTCCTGCTACTTCTAGGTGATAAGAGCCTGTTACAGGAGGGTGTATGACTGAGTATAAAATGCACGCTCTTGAGCAGACACAGAAAAGGCTTGGCTTTGAGGGTCATTCACAGTTATTCCATAAATATATGAAATGGGTGTCAAATACCTTGAAAGCCACAGGATCTTAATGCTTCTTGACCTGTTTTTCACTTTGAGAGTCTTGAGGGTCTCGTGGATTCTTTCCTTGGACAAAAAGGATGTGCATACATACAATACCCCTTCCTCTTTCTGTTTTATTGCAGGGGTTTCAGGGATCTTTTGAATCTCATCTTTGGATTTCCTAGGACTCCATGGAGTCCAGGTTAAAAACCTAAATAAAAGAAAGATAGCAGCCACTGTGTGAGTGTTTACCAAGTATCACATGTAAACAATTATTGAGCTTTTTCCACTGCCAGCCTTTTTTGAAAAGTGTATTATTGCTAACCAGTTCTAGAAGATGCACCATGACCCCATGTTAAGCTATGGAGAACATTAAGAGAAGAAACTTGGACTCTTCCAGCTGCAAAATGACAAAAATGAAGTGATGCAGACTCCCCACCTGTACTGCTATCACATTTTCACCCCACCTTCGTGTTTACCCATCTACCAGGTAAGGCATCAGACCTGCACCAGGGAACTTCGGAGTCTGTTAGTTCTGGTCTTCAGCCTTCAGCATCTCTTTCAAAATTAGGCTCAGTGTTCAGCTGCCTCAAGAGCCTCTTGCAATGTGCTCAGAAAAGGGACAGTCAGCATTCAAGAGCTAGGAAGGTTTTGGCTCAGCGTCTTCACTTGTCAAGTCTTTTTCACATGCAAGGCAGGTGATACCAGACAGCCAGCACCACGGGTGTGATCTTCTCTAGGTAGGTCCCTACTACATTACTGGGTATCGTTTTCACACTTGAAAACTTAACTCAGTAGGTACTCAACAATAAAAATACCACTGCACATTCTCTGCGTGCCTCTGTTCATGGATAATTACCGAGGCCTGTTGTACGCTGAGCTGCAGTCACAGCAGTGAGCACACGGAGGTGGAGCCTGAGCTTGTGGTACATACATCTAGCTTATTTCTCATCAGGAAGGAGGCCCCTCATAAATAATTTAAAGAAAGTGTGATAAGTTTTGTGAAAAAGGACATATGAAGAATTTAATTTTACTCAAGTTTCTCAGTTATTTGTAGCTACAGAACTCTAGTCATAAGCCTTTGTCTGCTTTTCTGGGTGTTTCTTCCCCCAGTTTATTTAGAGTGCTTCTGATTTCTGCATGTTTAGTTGGCAGAATCAGAGCAGTTAATCTTTGCCTTCCCCTAAGAAGTAAGAGTGACCAGAGGAGTTAACCACCGACGGCTAAAGCTGGGGGTAGCTAGTTGTTCTCATCCCCGGTAGGGCATTGCTCACTCTAAGCCACAAGCTGCTTCTAATTTGCCCAAGGTGTTATTGTCATGGGCTTTATGTTCTGGGCTCTCTTTGCTGCGAATGAATCTGGCAGACAAACTGTACTCAGATGGCAAATATACCACTGGTCTCTGCCCCTTCCTTCAGCCGCCACTGGTTTCCCCTGTGTATTCTGTTCCACCTTTCACAGCTACTTCTCCCCGCCTGTCCACTTGCCCTGACACAGCCTTCATGGGAATCTTCACTAGAATTTTCTCCCCATTGTTGTCTTGTGACTGTTTACGTCCAACACTGATAGAAGTGGGACAGACTCCATGCATGCAAACCACATAGGTAATTTCACATTTTCTAGTAAGCACATTATAAGCAAAAGAAATTAGGTGATGTTAACTTTAATAATATCTTTTACTTAACCCACTTTAGCTAAAGTATTAGCATATCCACGTGCAATCAATATAAAAATTATAAATGAGATGCTTTGCATTTTTTTTTCATAGTACGTCTTTGAAATTTGGTGTGTAGTCCATACTTAGGTTGGACTAGCCAGATTTTCAGTGCCCAGCAGTCACTTGTGACAAGTAGATCCTTAGGGCACTGCAGATCTGGACTCTTAGTTCCTAAGCTTACTCAAGGCCCACCTCCTCTGTCTTCCTTAGCTATCACTTCACACTTAACACAACAGGTTTGAACCTATGCTGTTGCTCTCACAGGAGAAAGACAGGGTCTGCTCTTCAGCCTGGGCTTGAGAACAGGGACTGCGTTCTGTCCCTGGTGTCAGGGGCAGTGTTCCGTAGGTTCTCGGTTGGCACTCAGTGCATGGAAAACGCATGAATGAATGGAAGAGAATTATTTGTGACTACAAGAGCTGAAGGGATTGCTATGGGAGGCTTACCTCTCCAGCCTCTGCTTGCTACTCCCCTGGCTCAGAGCCTCCCATGTCAAACTCAGCTCACAGAACCTCATTTGGGTCAGATGGAATGGGCAGACTAGTCACAGGCCTAGGCCACTATCCTGGAATTGTACTGTAGATATGCACATTTTATTTAGCTTTTGGTTTCACCTTTTAAATATCTAGTACTAGTGGAACTTGTAAGCAGTCTAGAATTTTAAATAGCAATACAGTAGACCTCGAGTTACGATCAGGCTGACATATGAATGACTTGGGTTACAACCAGAGTTGTTTTAACTTACGGCCAAAGTCTTGAGTTACAACCCGAATGCTGGCCACTTGTAATTCTACATGGTCTCAGATACATATTTAACCCTTCAAGAGTTCTGGAATGAACATGACGACATCCTTTCCCATGTGGGGTTCTTTGAGAAATCCTGGGCTGATGTCTCTCTAAGAACACTGAGATCTGCCTGTACACAGCAGAGAGACTGAAGGCCGTGTAAAGGAGACTGAGCCTTCAACTGACCAACATGAGTTACAACCAGCCCTCATGAATGAATTGAGTATGTAAGTTAAGGGTCCATTGTAGTCTTCCTTAAAAGGATGAGGAAGCAAAACCATCAGACAAGATCTCATTCACTGAAGAGCCCTCCTACTGAGATTGCAAAATGGCCAGCTGACATTTACATTAACTGCACAAAGCAAGAACAGGCTACTTGGGGGAGCTGTTGGCATCGCCATTATAATGTTCTACATGTTCCCAGTCATCTTTTAGCCATCACTCCTCTTCTGAGAGAACAGGAGATTTATATCCCTAGTAAATTTATCCATGCAGTATTTAAATTTTACAGGTGCTTCTAAACAATTAATGGGCATGTTTTTGCTTGCCTGGTTCAACCTTAGTGATAAATGTCACTTAAAATAATTCATACAAACAAGACTAAAAGTTGGCACTCCCATAAAACTCTACTAATCTCATATTTACATGTCTGAAGTGTGAAAGTGGGAGAAAATACTAGCATTTGACCTGGTAAGTCGCACAAACATTTTAAAAAGGGAAAGGGGTATGGTTAGCTCAGGCCCACTTACTGAAGGCATGGAAATAGACAGAATTAGGCCTGACCTCAGTTTTACCACTGATTGCCAGTTTCCACCTGGAAAGTTCATTGACCTGCTTAGATTTTTGTTTCTTAGTGCATACAGGAAAAGTCAATCCGGCTATCATACGCTGTGTCTTAGGGGAGGATGAATGAAATTAGAAAATGTTTTGAACAATTCCTTTAAAAAACTATCTGGAACAGTTTCAGGGTGAGGGAGCTTGCCAATGTTTTTGTAAAGTAAATTCTCAAAAGAAAAATTGCACATATTATATAATAGATACCTAAACATTAGCTGTGTTTAAGCGATTTGATGATCTTGTCGTTAGTAAGGCAAAGATGGTTCAAGGTAGTCAAAGCTTTGCATCTGTTGGCTTCAGTTTTGGGAATGCTTTCATTTGTGTCTCAAAGAAGAGCTAGTTTCTCTGCAACTAAAATAGCCTTTAAACATGATGGTTCTGGTGTGCTGTGTTGTTGTAATTGAAAACCTTTAAAAAGGCTGAGAGCTACTTTTGAATTGGCTCAGTGAACTTGGACTGGATCTGTCAAAGTGCTGAAAGGTTTAAAAGAATTTTCATAAATGAGGTCTCCAAGCTGTGTTTTAACCATAGAATTCCAATGAATTCCAAGGCCCATGAACTTAGAAATAGCGCCTCTGAGAAGAGCAGTCATATCAAGATGGAAATAAATGATTCACTTTCATTCCCTGAGTTCTGCAGACGTAAGCACACTTAACTGATGATAATCATAATTTAGCAGTACTGTTGTGCACTGAAAATGCAATAGAGAAGTCTAACCTTTAATTATGTTGAGTACTCACAGATTAACATGGTTACAAATCTTAGGCACTGGATGCAGTACAGTGTTTACTCCTGTTGCTAGGAAATACAGCAGAGCTCTTCAGAAGTTACAGTTTGACTTGGTGAGAAGAGGGATGTAAGCTTCCCCCATTAAAAGACTTGATCATTGCTTCACCTTTTCATAATGTATGTAAATGTACTTTATGCAGCAGAAATCCTGTGCACACAAAGCTTTTGTCTGCAGTGGGGTTACAAGTGTGTGCACCCACATACACACCCAGAGGATATTTGGAGGAGTGATTTTACTTTACTTACCTTTACTTACATCATGAAGTATTTGGGGTTTTGGTGAAATAAATTTTTTCATCTTTAGAATTATTAAGAAAATAGATAGCTCTTTGAGATCCAATTATCATGAAGCTAATTGGCGGTTTTGTATTCTTACCCTTAGTGGGAAACTGTCAAATTAGTACAGAAATTTGATTCAGGTTGACAATTTTCCAAAGTCATTAAAACCTGAATGTAGGAAACCAGCTCTCTTCTTCTTTTCTTTCTTTCTGCCTCCTTTTGGCAAATCTGCCTATCTGCTGTGTTGTACAATAGTTTTTAAGAAATGCAAAGCTGATGCTTGCACAGCATGAAGGGAAGGAGCTGTGTCCGCTCGCTTTGCTTGTCTCTGAGAAAAGTGAGATTTCTGTGCGCCATTTCAGCCAGGATCGGACATGAAGGACTGCTCTCCCCTAGCTCAAAAGCAGAATTAATAAAAAGAGCCCACAGGGAAAATTTCATATTCGATCTGTCTGACACAAGTCATTATACAAAGTGGCTGGTATTTCAAAGCAGAGGTCCTTCTTGAGATGAAAAACTGGCAGAATACTTGATTAGCTTGAGAAACAAGATGACTTGTGCTTGTTACAGGATCACATCCTACATCAAAGCTCAGAATAAGCTAGATAAAACTAGGAAAAGGTGCTCTGGGGCCCGGATCATGACTCATTCCTGCATGTGTACCTATGGCCTGCTTTAAAATGAACACGTCGTTACATTCTGGATAGTATTGACTCATTCCTTCTAGAAAGCCAGTTTTTATTTGGTAAGAATTGTTTTCTCAGTCTGTGCAAGTAACGAGCACAGTGTCTAGTAGGTAGTGTATGATCAGTATATTCAGCTGAATACACGATGTCTTGCAAAGTAAATGTGTTCATAATCTGAGACAGAGGGCTCCCTCCACTCCAGCTGAGGATAGAGGCTTGTCTTTACACGAGCTAACACAAGTCGGGCCGGGAATTTAGCTCAGCGGTTCAGTGGCCTGCCTTGCAAGCGCAAGGACCCAAGTTCAATCCCTGGTACCAAAAAAAAAAAAAAAAAAAAAAAAAAAAAAAAAACAAAA
>NW_022900915.1:328851-331569 GCF_012274545.1 Fukomys damarensis
CGGAAGGACCAAAATTAAAACCGGTATAAAAAAAAAAAAAAAAAAAAAAAAAAAAAAAGAACTAACACAAGTCAAGGTACTGTCAACTGAAAGGCAAAATGTCACCTGACAGGAAGAAGACTTCACTGCTCAGCCGCTGGGCAGAACACATGATGGAAAGGCATGAGGTTTAGGGTCAGGTGTTACAGAACTTTGGATGCTAGGGGAAAGTTTGGAGCTTTGACGGAAATGTATGATAATAAAAACTGCCTTGCAGATTTCAGACTTGTTGAGGGCATTCGTGCCACTCACTTTCAGTATCTCCTAAAACAGCCAGTAGCGTGTGAAGGGCATGGGAAAGGTGAACAGTAGGAGAAGAACGTGGTTCTGAGCAAGCCCTTGAACCTCAGAATAAAGCCTAGCTAAGCTGCTGGTTGTGTGTGTGGCTTGGGGAGGCTTATTAAGTCTCTCAGCATTTTGATAGGGTGCCTTTCCTTAGTACTAATAAACCCTTATTGTTTACCTCATTAATTCAAGGTGAGTTTTAGAGCTTGGGATCGATTAGGAGTAATGCGCATTGACGCCTCTGCCTTTCTGCACCTGCTGTGCGTGTTGAGATGCCTGTGGGCTTGTAGGAGGAATGGGCTGGCTTCCTTGGCGCCTCTCTTCTTCACGTTGGGTTTTTGGCCAACAGGAGTCAACAGCAGGAAACTAGCAGATATGTGAGGAAACAGAGTGTGGGCTCCTTAGTCCCTGAACTCCCCGTTACCAGGCTGCTTCCCCATACTGTGGTCCTCCACAGCTTGCTCACAGGGTTTTGGTAACTGTGTTCTCCTTTAGACATTCCAGGCTGATGACTGCCCACTGAGGCCTTACCAGCTCAGAGTGCTACATGTCTCTTGTACTTTCTCCAAACTGTGCTGCACATTACAAACTTATTAAACTACCCTCAAATTGCATTTGAGCATGTTATTTGTTTCCTATAGCAAACCCGACCCAAGTAATTACCTGTCTCAGAAGTCATTATAAGAATGACATGGTTTAGGTAGAATTTAGTACAATGATTGGCTCATGATGTACAGTCAGTAAAGGTAGGTACAGTCCTGTGTCTCACATACTAAGAAATGTGTTTTTAGGTCATTAAATCCTCATGTGGACCTCGCAGAATGAACTTACACAACTGAGACGGCCCGCTAGGCATTGTAATCATGTGGGACCCTGTTGCGTATGTAGTCAGTCACTGACTAAAGTATTTTGTGGCACGTGTCTGCATTGTCATTGTCAGTTTCTTTGTGTTTGTTATGGTGCTGGAGATCTAAGCCAGGACCCCACACATACTAAGTAAGTGCTCTGCTACTGAGCCACAGCCCAAATCCAGCTTTTTAAAAACAGATTATTGGGTTTTTAATATTGTTACATTGTTTAAAAATTTAAATGTGGGTGGAATACAATTTTTATCATTTTACAAATGTTGGAAATGGGAAGTGTAAAACAGAAAGGCCAAAGGCTAAGATCACACAGAGCTCCAATGGCCAAAATAAAAAGTGAAACAAGGATTTTTAATGGTTTGTAGTACAAGATGCAAAGTGACAGAATGTGTAGGAAAAAAAGTTGTAATTTTAAATTAATTGAAACATAACCTACTTGGAATCTCTGGATATCTCTAAAGTAATAAACTCTTATTTGTGACCACAAAATAATCATGGGGTTGAATCATAAACAATTCAGCATCCTTGACGTAATTACTGTAAAGGCTGGGACTGAGCTCTTCTATCTTCCTGGTAATTTCAAAACAAGGTGATCCTTAGGGCTGTATTTCTTACAGGCCCCCCGGTAAATCTGTTTATTCATAATTAATACTGAATAGGAAACCAGCATTTTATGTTTGTGTCGTAGGTTTTCCTCTAATGCCTTCTAAGAGTTCTCATTCTTGAGCCACATTATAGAGGTCCATTCTGTGATGACATCATCTCACCCATAAATCACAGGACATTGTAGCACAAGACAACATTAAAATGTTCATCAGAAAGGGGAAAAATTTGAATCAAGACCTGTCATGTAAAGGTACAGGATCCCAATAATGAATGTAACTGTATTGCATACCTATATTGTACCCATAAACTCAATAAAAAAATGTTCATCAGGAATAAGAGGTGACAAATTTCCTAAAGTGGTGGCCAATATAAAAAACAAAATATGCTACCAGTTCTTTCCATTTGACATAAATTTGCCATAATTATTAAAATTTCAGACAGCATGGATGTATCTTTCAGCGTCAAGTATTCTCTAATAATCTAGAAAAAAGAAATTTCAGAAATGCTACTCCCCCGCCCTTTTTACAACTAAATAGAGTCAAGGGAGAAATAGCAATTTGAAGGGTCTTTTGATGTTGGTCCAAATATGAATTTATAGATTGTGCTTTCTGAACAAGAAGACAAGCAGACAAAGCAAATATACTATTGCCAGAAGAGATGTAGCATCTAAAGTGAATTATTGTCATCTAAACATTTGCATCTTGTCTTTTCTACCAGTATCATTTTCTTTAGGATCAATCTCAAATAAGATTCCTTCATTTTGTCTTTGTAAAGAATATGTTTTCAGCTGGGCGTGGTGGTGCACGCCTGTAATCCCAGCACTCGGGAGGCTGAGGCAGGAGGATCGCTGTGAGTTTGAGACCAGCCTGGGCTACATAGTGAGTTCCAGGTCAGTCTCAACTACATAGTGAGACCCTGTCTCAAA
>NW_022900915.1:331802-339716 GCF_012274545.1 Fukomys damarensis
GAGAAAGCGCCGCATAAAAAAAAAAAAAAAAAAAAAAAAAAAAAAAAAAAAAAGAATATGTTTTCATTATTAGGCATAGAACAGATATCAAATAACTGTATATATATATATATTTTTTTTCCTTATATATATATGTTTCCTTTCCTTTCCCCCCCATTTTCTTTTTTGTCTTTGAATTATTCTTTCTTGAAGATCTGTCACATTGAAAGGTCATAATCATCTCCCAGTTGATCCTCTGTAGTACTTCAGTTTATATTTCTCTTATTTTTTTTCTGCCTTGAATGAAGCCCATCCACATTTTCAGTGAGCACTGACGCACACATAGTAATGATCAGTCTAATGATGGCACTGTTTTCACATCCTTTGTATTAACATGCATACCAGGAGTATTAGTGGATCATACTGAAGCCGTAACATTATACACAAGAACGTCCCATGGCTGCTTGCCAGACCGTAGTCATAGGTTCTTCAAAGTAACTCACAATATTTGCAGAGGGAAGACGTACTCACCTATGCAGCCATTCTGTAACCAAGCTTTGGTGCCTTTCCTTGTGTGGATATAGTCTTTTCCTTCTGAGAACTTTCCATCTCGTGCAGAAGGAAAACTGTGTATCAATAGTAGGGATCCAGTGCTGTAGTATTAAGGGAGGGGTGGGACAGTGAACTCTCCCTAGAATAGAGATGAAGATGGTCAGATTACCAGAGTCTTCCCAGCAAAAGTGACATTTGATTTAGAGTTAAGGGTCAAGTGAGTATTCGCCAGGCAGGAAATTTAGGGGGTGTTATTGGAGTCAGACAGAACTTGGGAAATTGTATTTTGTTTGATGAGACTTCACAATAAGATATATAGTGTGGACTGGCAGAGGATAAAGTTAAAAGGATGATTGGAGCCAAAAATTGGTCCATTTCCCACTGTGGAAGAGGGGAGTTTATACATCTTTTTCAGTGAATGATATTAATGAGTCATCCTGCAAAGATGTGTGTCATCCATTCTCCAGGCTTAGCCTATCATTTCTGTGGTGGTTTCCAAATTTTTATCTCTAGTCCTGAGATAGATTCTTTTCATCTTCTGGCAGTCTGCAATTTGATATTTTGTCAGCTTTCACAAAGTCTACACCCTCAAAGTAAATTCATCACCTTTCCTTCAAAAGCCTGACTCCGTCCCAATTTCCTAGTGTAGTGAAACATTCCCAGCTTTCAAGGAAGCTCTCTTAACACTCCCTTCGCATGGGTATCCCCTCCCCAATATCTCCTAGCATCCAAAGACTCAGTAAATCTTGCCTTATTTATTTCTAAAACTCTCAACATTATTGTCTCTTTTCTAGACTTCCCTCTATTTCTAGTGTCTTTATTTGGGTTGCATTCCTTTCCCTTTTTGGTCACGGTAGCAACATTTTAATTCACTTTTCTTCTGATTGCTTTCTGTACCATTTCTAAGATTGGTTTCATCAGTGATTTTTCTGGTACAGTTTTAATAAGTCCGCATTGGCTTTAGGATGAATCTGGAACCTTATGATGACATACAAACCCTTAGGACTGTAGTCCTGCTCACCTGTACAGCTTCATGGGACCCATGCCCAACATCTTACCCTTCCCCTACTTATCAAATAACTTGAAACTCCTTCAAATTTCCAGCATCTTTTAACCTCTTGTGTGTCCTCTTCTTATGGTTCCCAGACTTTTTGCCCTGATGCCTCATTTCTCCTGACTGCTGCCTCCATCCTTTTGTTTGCTGGTAGATTATTTACTGTTCTTCATATCCACCGGACCTCCATGTCTTGTTTGTGTCTGCTGCATGCCCCGTGCTTAGCTTCAGGTCCGGTGGGTAGCTGTGGCAAAAAGAGTATTTACTGAGCACCGACTATAGACCAGCCGAGGTACTAATTTATTATGTACACTATGTCCTTTAAACGGGAAGAACAAAATCAAAGTACTCTTTTATAAGATAACATGACAAAAATATTTGAAAACTGGACATGATACACATTTCGAGGAGTCCAATCAGGACAGTATTTTATCAAAAAAAGTGAGAATTTAAAGAGGTCTATAATAGGGTAAAAGCAATAAAAATGAAATGGAGAGAATTATAGTGATTATTAATGATATTTGATGGATGGAAGGATGGATAGATGATGGACGAATAGAGAACTCAGCCGTGTTTTGTAGGACTTACTGAGGCACTTCTTAATTTATAAATCTTAAGAGCTTTGATGCGACAAGCTCAGATTAGAGGACCCACCAAGTAAGGCAAATAAAGAATCGGTTTTATGGCCACAGCTTGCAGGAAAAAGCAGGTGCATTGTGGGAGTAAAAAGCATACCTTTTAGACATAGATATTTGAAGTTATAAAGGAACATGTAACGTTATTCAGTTAGGTTCAAAACTAATTATTCAAGTAAATATGTTATGTACCTTAGAATTCCTTTAATAAAAAATGAAACTTCCAGTGGGATAATGAAAAGCTTAGTAATTTGTCGGTCAGTTAGCAGAGAGTAATGATTAAAAGGGTGGCCTTGGAACCTGAGAGTCTCTTTTACTTTATTCAGGCTCCTGTAACAAATACCATAAACTAGGTAGTTTATAAAGAGCAGGGATTTATTTCTTACACTTCCAGAGATTGCTAAATTCAAATCAAACACTTGAAGATTCAGTGTCTCTGAGGACTCGCTTCCTGGCCCCAAGGTGGGACATCCTTGCTATGTCCTCACTTGCTGGAATAGGACAGAGCAGTCTCTAGAGACCCGAGGACATTAATTCTTCATGACCCCATCTCTTCCATGTCCTTGCTTCCTAATGTCATCACAGTAGGGATTAGGTGTCAGCCTATGAATTTGTGGGAAAAATATTCAGATCATAATACTGCCAAACAGGGACAAATGAATGATAAATCCCTGTGGTACTAACCTACTGTTGTACTCAGGGTTTGCAAGGGGATAGATTTAATACAGGACACAAATTTATGGGATTATTTTATAATATTCCCCCAAAAAAGTCAAATGCAGAGGAGCACGAATGATCTGTCCACATGCTAGAGACCTGAAGAATCCAGCCAAGGGCCTGGATCCCACAGCAGTGCCCCGCACAAAACCAACTGAAGGCCTAGAGCCCAGGGCAGCGTGTTGTGCGTGTCTGTATGGAGGATCTGCACTGGGAAGGCCCCCAGGCCGGTGGTGGGAGCCATTAAGTCTGTGCCGGTGGGGCAAAGGATTTCTAGCTCCAGACTGAGGGATCTGCACTGGAGCCAGGAAGTGACACTCAAGGTCAAGACCAGAGCTCCCCTGACAGATAACCGCAGCCATTCCCAGTGACCACGAGCACCTGAGCTCCTCTGAAAATGAGAACAGCTGAATTCATATCAGCAAAACCAGCCACGGCAAGCTTCTCCAGGAAAATCAACAGCCTGTGGTCTTCCCCTCCAGTTCTCCTTTTATGCTGTTGGCAGCAACCCTCAGTTGGGCCTTCCACACCCAGGACTGGGCTGACTCAGCTCAGCTGGGCATCCAGGTTGACCATTAGTTGACCCACGACACCTAGTGAGGCCCGTCTGTTTACGTTTTTATATTCTTTGCTTTCCTTAGTTCCTTTGGTACAGCCTCAGCACACTTGACGCCTCCTGTCCACCCCTGTAACCCTCTGTGCCTTTACCTTGCGTTATTTTTCCATCGGCGCACTTTCCCCAGTTTAACATACACTGTGTTTCTTTGCTTATTGTCCATTTCCTTTTCAAGAATGTTTGTGAAAAGTACTGTAGTTTCCTTTTCAACTGTTGAATTCATGAAACCTAGTACAGTCCCTGCCCCGTAGTATGGAACTCAGTGAATATTTGTGGAAAGAATTGTACAGAATTTTCCCATTTGTACAGGTTCAAATTCCCTATGTGGAATGTTATCATTATGTTTGCCTAAAATACACCAATAAATGTTTTGCTATAACAAAATAATAACTGTACAAATATAATTCAGTGCCTAAAGCTTCTGAAATAACTGTGCTGCTGTATGAATATGTTTCTGTAAACATTGCTAATTATAACATAACACTTGTTCACTGACAATACACAAAATGGGAAATTCAAAGACAGCTGTAGAAAACTTGAAAATTATTTTCCAACTCTGATACAATGATTTAACATTTTGGTGTGTTTTTTAAACGTATCTGATACCATAATTATGCGTCTTCGCGGATATATTATTTCCTGAATCTTTTCACTCAATATTCAGTCACCAGTATCTTTTAATAATTTTTCAAAAATTTTTATAATAACTTCTATTTTAAAATGAGGGTTTTCTCCACTTCCAGAATAACATAAATAATGAAACACACCACATTGTAGAGAAATAATTGGGAAGAAAATCCACTCTGTAGGCAAATAGTCATTGACGACACCCTTACAGTGGTGACTTTACCTCACAGCTGCCAAGACTATAATGTTTCAATTAGGTGAGAGAGGATATAAGACGTACACTTATCTCATCTTCTTGGACCTTGAGTGAGACATAGATTTCCTCTAAATTAATTGCACGGCCACAACAGACATTTGTAGTGTTCCCTGATTTGTGTGTCAAAACTTAGAACTGTAGCCTGGCTCTGTGAAAAGTTTAGAGTGATTCTGTAAGCATCCAAGTATCACCATTAAAAGGCAGGCAAGATGAAACAGGAGGAAAAACCACTCTGATGTACCATTTCAATTTTCTTTCCTTTGACTTGCTGGTTGAGAGATCCTGCTGAAAGAAGAAAGAGAACAGGCAGTACTTGCTCTTAAGGGGTTTGCTGGGACTCACATTAACTCAAGCAATGGGAGGAACAGAGGGTAGGCAAGCAGAGGCTTCCTAAAAGAGCTAGCCGGGGTCTTATGGAAGTATATTACTTATTTCACAACCCCCACATGTTAAGACACTAAGTAGCATTGGTAAACTGAAAGGGTGAGTACTTTCTCCCTGACATACTCGGTGGAGAGATGTGGTCACTATGGTGAAAATAACCCATTAAGAGTAGAAATAAGAATGAAATAGCTGAGCTTGTGAAAACTGTAGTTTGCAGAAAGACATTAGCACAAAGATAGAAATCATAAATCAAACATTAAGCAACATGGCACAAAGGGGCATGTGTTTCTGTGATTGTAAAATGAGCTCCACAGCAAAAGGTGAAGCTGAGCTTTTCAAATTGCTGAAATGTCACTGTTTATTCAGGAAAGATAAAACTCACTTTTAGATAAATGACTGAATTGAAATACTATAATGTCTACCATTCAACTGCTGTTATGGCTAAAAATGTGACTATAAAAATGTCACATTATTACAGAGCCTATTTGTTGGTTAGGTATTTTCTGAGTCCTGTCTACTTAGTTTATTGACTCCTACTAGGTTTTACCACTTCCTGCCTTGCATAGCCAATATGTGGTAGCTATTGTAAAAGTAGGGTACAGGCTTTCTGCCTAAAACAGTCCTGAAGAATCCCAGAAACTCAAGGCAGAGCTGATCCTGTTGCTGATAGCATTAGACAAAGTGGGAATAAAGGTATTTTGTTGGCAGAGATCATACCTCATTTACAGAAGAGCTGTGTGCCCTTAAAAATTCAAATTCGAATATGATTTGAAACTACATCTTATATTCTAATGGTTCCGACATTTTCCCTCAGCACTAAGCTGTCGTGGTGAATCTGGTGATAAATATTTTCTCCATGATCTAACTGTTTGGCAGGGAGATGGGGCCACTTCAGCCACACCGTCCAGATGAGCCAAGGTGGAACTTACCATCCTGTCTGTCACAGGAGGAAGAGTAGGTGCACAGCAGCAACAGCCCTGTAGTTCGTGTACCTTGGAGGTCACGATGTGCAATCCACCATCAGTGCTGAGCTGTTTGGGATAGGTGACAGTAAGTCATCAGAGATGGGGAAATGGAACTTGCACTGCGGTAGTGAAGGAGGAGCTAAGTGTGGAAGGCAGCTTGTGAACAGGAGAGAAGTGAATTAAATCCTGAGTCAGAGAGCGACATGAGCGGAGGGCACAGCAGGCTAGAGTACTCCAAAGCGGCTGTGAGAAGAGGCTCTGGGGAAATAAAATGAAACGACAAACTGGTAATTGCTGGTGCTCACCTAGCACATACAAGTGGTGATCACAAAATACAGTGACTGTTTAAAAATTAAAATATAATAGTAAAAGACATTGCACAGATGATGGAATGAGTGTTCAAAACAAGGAGGGAGTATTTTGAGTATTTAGAGAGGCATTAATGGCAGGATGTCTTTTGCTGTAATGAATATTCTTGAGCATTCAGTGTGTTTTTGTCATGTTTTGCATATACCCTGTGCAGGCTCAGTTCTGTGCTGTTTTACGTGTGTTAAACATTCTTCACAATAATCCAGTGAGGTTGGAATGATTAACACTGCTATCATACAGATTAAGAGGGGGAAAGACACAAAAAGTGTCAAAGTGAGTCAGACATGGTGTCACGTGCCTTTAATCCCAGCACTGTAGGAGGCTGAGGCAGGAAGATCGCAAGTTCCAACCAGCCTGGGCAATTTGTCAACTTAGTGAGACCCCACAAAAAAAAACAAAAAACAACTTTTTTTTAAAAAAGCTTGGGATGCAGCTAAGTGTGAAGGCCTGGGTTTAAAAAAAGTGTTTAAGACACTCACCCATCTCACATGGCTTACAACGAAGCCCCGCCGAGATTTTTAACTTCCAATCCAAGTCCATGCTCCACTGCCTTTTTCATGTATGGGTAACAATAAAGTAAAACAGGATGCTCAGAGGTTAGCCTTTACCATACAGAACAGCGGATTGGCAGTCAGTTCAGTGTCACCACCTGAGTAATGTGCTCAAGAGTGTCACAACAGAAAAGTGGTGAAACACAGAGGCACACAAGGTCAGCCAGTGGACATCAAGATGGACATGAAGGGGGACGTTAGGGTGGATTAGAGAAGCAAAGTCTAATCTAGGAGTTACGGATTCATACTACAAGGAAAAGCAAAAGCTAGTGTTTTAGCATCCACCTACAGCAGACTCTAACTGTTGGGGGATGATCTTATTGGGAACACTAGAGGAAGACTTGCCAGTGACCCACGAGGTGAGTCTAAGGCGTCGCCCCTACAGTGTCAGGCAGTCAGAGTCATGTTTGGCTGAGGCAGACTGTTTCTATTTGTTTTCTGCCATCTTCCTTAGCCAGACATACACCTCCGTGGCTGTAGAACAAGCCAATACCCCAGCTCTCGCAAAACAGTAAGGGGTGAATGAGTTGGGCCTGGTCAGTGTAACTTTGGAAGCGCACAGCTTTGGTGGTGGCTTCTGCTGACTGTTGTGTACCTCGGTTCTCGGGAGACAGACTGTGCATGCAGGAAGTTTATTAGGGAGCTAAGCAGGGTGGGCAGGAGAGCAGCTAGGCTCAAAGGTGGTCTCACCCAGGCCTCAGCTAACCCGCAGGGAGAGTTCCGAGGTTAGGAGAGGCCTCACCACTGTTCTGCATTGTAACAATGGGGCCTGACCTTTACAGCTCTGTCCCATCCTGTGGATGGGCACAGGTTGCTCCTGGAAACTGGCTTTCTGTAGTCCAGGAACAGTTCCTGTAGAAAGTGGACACTAGGGACAGCCAAGCAACATCCTGCCCAGCAGCTGGAATAAATGCTTCTGTCTTAAAAAGGAAATGTGAGTGCAACATACAACGGTGTCCTCTGTAGTACGTGGCCAAAATACTTAGCGGTTTTAAGGGAAAAATGGAAATAAAAAAATAGTACATACATTTTGTTGTTGACATTTAACTTACAATGTTGTCTAAAAACTCCTTTTATTAAGAATTAAGAGATAAAGGTGTAGGGAAAGTGGGAAGGGTAGGGGAAAGGTAATAAGGGAAAAGCAAAAATATGAGAAAATGGTAATAAAGTGTTTGTAAATGGGGAGGGGAGGAGGGGGTAGGGAGGGCA
>NW_022900915.1:339808-370313 GCF_012274545.1 Fukomys damarensis
AAATGGGGAGGGGAGGAGGGGGTGAAGGGAGGGCAGGGACAAGGGGAAAAATGAGAACCAAGACATGTAAAGGTACAAGATCCCAATGATGAATATAACTGCGCTGTATACCTAAAGTGTACCAATAAACTCAATTTAGAAAAAAGAATTAAAGGCTGGGGATTTAGCTCAGCTTGCCTCGCAAGCGCAAGGACCTGAGTTCTATCCCCGGTACCACAAAAAAAATAAAAATAAAAAATAAAAGAATTAAGAGAAATTTTGTTATTTAAGCCTTTTTCATAGCAAAGGAAAGGAAGTAGTATGTCCAATTACATACTGCTTTATCAAGAGACTGTATGTATCTGGGCACTGTCTTAAAACTTAATACATGCTCTATCATTTAATGTTTTCAATTTCCTTGCAAGGTACTATTGTTCCAGTCCCACTGGTAAGTGGGAAATTCCACTGGTTAAATGGGAAAAGATAAGGGACTTGTCCAAATCATGTAGTTAATGGTATAACCATGAATTTGAGCTAGAATTTGCCCATATCAAAGCTATTGTTTTGGATCTGTCCTGTGCTGTTCATTCTAGATCTTGGACTTTAGCCAGAAATTTTCTCCTTCCACACATAACCTTTTGCCTCAGTTCTAACAGTGTTTTCTTACTCAGTACTTTGACCTCACAAACCTTAGAAATTTGACATTTAAACCGTTATCGCTCTTTTTTTTGGTACTGGAGATCAAACTGATAAAAAAGAAGAAGTCTTTAAGTCTTTTGGGGCTGGGGATTTAGCTCAGTGGTGCTGCTGCCTGCCTCGCAAGTGCAAGGTCCCAGAGTTCTATTCTGGGTACCAAAACAAACAAACAAACAAAAAAGAAGTATTTCTGTCCCCAGTTTAGCAGGACTGTAGTGGTGATAACGGTGGCCCCCACATGTTATGAAAAATGGGCCATTCTGGAATGGCTTCAGCCCTACACTTCTATTTTTATTTAATTTAATTTAATTGAATTTAATTATTTATTTATTTATTGGTACCAGGGATTGAACTCGGGACCTTGCGCTTGTGAGGCAGGCGGCAGTACCACTGAGCTAAATCTCTGGCCCCAGCACTTCTATTTTTAGTAAATGAGATTGTAGGTAAAGAAATCCCTTGACACATGGTGTGGTAAGAGTCAGAAGAGAGCATGGATCTTCTGATTACAAATCCTTGGTTCCCTCGAATGGGATTAACATGGGAAAAAGAAAAATGTGAACATAGGCATATATTATAAGAACAGAAACAGGTCGACCTTTAAATGATTGTACATTATAAGTCTTTAATTTATGGTGAAGATATTCTGAAACCACCACAAAGAAATGCTCTAAGTGGCACCAGGAAGAATGTAAGCATATATGCTTTAAGGATGTAACGTAAATGAATTTTGAAATGAATTTATACCTCCTTTAAATCTGAGTAACTTCTAAGGGCCTCCTATTTCATTACAATGCCTGAGCCGTGTGTCCCATTCTCTGAAGCGCCAGTTGACTGATCCCCAGCTGAATCGTGTTACCAAGGTACAACACTTCCACTGCTCTGTGACAGCCCCTCTCCTCTGGTGTGTTTCTGATGGCACAATTAAGGTGCACAAAATTCTCTCATCCATGTTTATTTTAGTAGGGATTTGCTTGTGTCAAATAATTTAAGAAATGTCAAGGAGCTTGTCAGATTGTCATATATTTCCTCTTGTAGAATTAAAAAGTGGAAGGGTTATAATGTTCAGCAACATATTCCTGTATCTAAAAGGTACATGAAAATAATCTCATTCAACTATTTAATGTATTTTCTCAAGCAACTATTACTTTATTGTCTTTGCAGCAGCTCAAATCTTAATTCAGTGGAGGATTTTGAAAGTGGTTGGACAGAGCAGATATTTCTGCATGGTTGATGCCAGTGTCCCATGTATATATTGTAGAAATACAAGTTATTTTGGACTTTAATATTAAAAATAGATGCCAATATTTTTGTCTGTTGAAATAAAAAGAGGGATTTAGGTACACAAAGATCCCAAGATTAATACAATGTTACTACATGTGCTATATATATGTTTATCAACTGTCCTAAATCAGTCAATTAAAAAACATGACAATTTATTTACATTACTCTAACGGACTATAAATTAGATTATCACAATTAGTGCTGAAAGACTTAAGAATTTATTTTTATCGTTCCGTTATGAAAATGGTTATAAGATGACAGCAGTACCATTTCATATTTATGCTTTCTTGTGTGCTGACAGACAATTTATAAAGATTTATTCATGAAAACCAAATTAGGGCTTTCTTTGAGTTCTCTTTGACTACCTCAAATCAGAATCAAGTACTAATATAGTATGTTGAAAGTTAATATATAATGTACAATGATTTAATAGTTTCAGATTTAGTTATTGTTTTCAGTTTCCATAGTACTGTATTCAGAGGAAGTGTTCCCTGTCATCCAGTCAGCTGGCCCTAGTCTTTAAGGGAATGTCGTGTCCTAAAACTTCAGCAGGATCTAAGCCTGAGTCTCCTGCAGAAGCCACACATGCTCCTGCTTCAAGGGCAAAGCCCCCACCTGCACAGTCAGGCGCATGAAGAAGCTGGAAGGTGCTTGGTGCCAGCTGAAGTACCTGGTCCTCCTCGGTGGGGATGGTGGGGACTGGCCTGGTGAGTCAAGTGGGTCTGTAGCACTGGGGCTTGTGATTCCTTGGGAATGTAGTGCAAGTTTCCCCGCAGCTTCTAGTTTTCAAAAGGCAAAACTGGAGGTGTTTTGGTGAAATTTCCCGAGTTTTTAGAACACTGGAGTGGGCCAAATAAATCCCTGATGTGGGCTACACGTGGCCCAGAGACCTCCAGCACGCACTGTCTCAGGCAGTCAGAGACCAGAGTCCTGAGTCATCTTCCACTCCACATATGCTGGATGCCAGTGCGTTTTGAGTAAGAAACTGTCTTAAAATCTTCAAGATAGGATCAAATCCAACTTTGGACAGGTTTAAGTTTTCTTCGAGTATGAAAAATATTATGACTGTCCAATTTTCTAGTTTAAACATGTATCTCTACTATTTAGCCAGAAAGAGGGAGCTGTTAGAATGTGGCTTCATTTTTCATATTGTCTTTTATTATTGATTGGTCCAAACTGGATACTGAATTTCCTCTTTTCCATCTGTATCTCAGTATGAGATTTCCTGTCTTGAGTCAAACCTTTGTGGTCAGTTTTTATCTGATCATTTGTCTGTCTGATGTTCTCGATATATTTTTATAACATTTTAAACAGAGAATGTAAGTCCTATTTTCGAAACACAAGCTGTTCTACTGTGAAGGGTCTCTAGTGATTTCTCCAGTTGTTTTCACATTCAGCTGATACTAACTTCTAGAACAGAAGTCTGGGAACTACCAATGAATGTTAGACCACCGAACATAGGTTTTCTTCCTTTCCAAGTCTGTCTTTTGGGGCAGAGCAAAAAAATGAATGAGAACGGAAAATAGATGAGCATAGCTAAGCAGGGGGCTAATTTTATTGATTTCAGGCTCAACTCAGTTTGAAGACAATATAATAATCTATAAAAAATGGAATACTCATGAGAAGCCAAACTACTGCTACTTTTTCTTAAGAGCTCAATGTGTTATAGTAATCAGGAGCTCATAAATTGCTCTTACAAGCAGTTCAGAAAAAGACACTGAATGAAACATACTTAGAGTTGGAAACTGTAAAGAGATTCTTTTTCCCTGTTGCTCCTGTGGTATTTTTTCCATGTGTTGAGTTTCATGTTTAGTTGTTCCATGGAGAACGTGGGGGTTTGGCACTGCTTCTTGAACATGTAGTGGTCGAGGAGGGTTCAGGATGCAGTTGTTATTTTAAATACCAAGAAGCCAAATATAAACAACACTTTGCAACACTGTCCCTTCACTGTGTAAGAAAAGAGCGAAACCTCGCATTTCCCTCTCCATTCATCCTGAGTTACCTGGTGAGAATTACTGAGAGGTCGATGGAAATGAGGACAGAGAGGAGTGAAAAAAACATACTCCAGTTTCTTCCAACCCAAGCCTTGCTCTCTTCCCTCACCAGGAAACTTTCAGTTCCTTTCTTTCATCAGTAAGCGATACTAGAACTCTCTGTCCAAAGCACTATTGAGCGCTGTTCACACCTCAAAGCAAAAAAAAAATTAAAAAAAAATATTTACAGCAGCCGTGAAAATCACTTAGAAAGTCAGTCTGACCTTATTAGTTGTGTCAGTATCTGTAGTCTCCTCAATATTTACTATTTTTCTCTACACACATCAAGAAGTATTTT
This sequence comes from Fukomys damarensis, assembly GCF_012274545.1. NCBI lineage: Eukaryota > Metazoa > Chordata > Mammalia > Rodentia > Bathyergidae > Fukomys > Fukomys damarensis. The sequence goes on from NW_022900915.1 coordinate 344,096, forward strand.
ACTAACCCCTTTTGTTACTTTTACTAAAAGTCCATGGAAAACTTAAAGAAAATTTTTACTTCCTCATCACCTGGGTCTAGACAGATTTATAAGGCACCTGCTGATGGTGGGCAATACCTGTTTATTAAGCTAATTTTCAGGCTGCTTACATGAAAACTTTCATAGCTAACTTTATACCTTATAATTTAAGATTAAACCAGGAGTAAGCATTGAATCAAGGGGTCGTGGATTAAGAGGAAATAAAAATGTTTTTTAATGCATTTCGTCCCTTCTTGCTCTCTACTTGGAGAGCCTGCTTTATGGTAAGAAAGGTCATACTTAAACTCTCTAGTGCCAGAAACTTTCACTTTATGTCTTGGCTAGCCGGTGACGATAATCACCACCTTGCCTCTCCTAAAACTGACAGAGCACATTTTTAAAGTGTTGAAAGAGAAGTATACATAGCTTACAGGTTGTACAGTTTTAATTCCCTGGCCTTGGCAAAGATTTTGAAACTTAAGTTGTTTTTGGTTGTCAGGGTAAAGCACTATTAAATGAATCAGCTACTTTATTCATTGATATTTTTTATTTAATATATAAAAATCAGAAGTACATATCCTGAAATATAAAAAAAATATTATTCTTAGCAATGTCCATTTTTTTATGGTTTTATGTTACTTTTCCCAAAGGAACCAATTTGTTTCCCAATTTGGTAAGTCTGTCAGCTGTGACAGTGTATTAAAAAGGCAAACTCATTTAAAGACTTGGGTTTAATCCTTTGGAAATGAACCCAATCCCAGGTTTTAAGTGAACACGGCATAAATTGAAGACAAATGTGATAAATTTCCACCGTATTTTGACTTTTATTTGGGAAATGATATGATTTTTCTCTGATGCTTTCTCAAAAGAGCAGTGAGACCCTTTGACTGTCAGGTTTGTGGGAAACTCTTTTGTCTTCAGGAAGGCTCCAACCATGTGAAGTCCACCTCTAACATTTCCTTATATCCAAGGAGATAGCCTTGGGGTGTGACTGGAATGGCCAGACATCAAATAAAAAATAACCCATCTCGAATTTAGCTTCTTCCAAAGCCCTGTCTCCAGCAAATTTACTTCTTGATTATTCATAGAATCAGGACAGCAAAATAAATCAAACGCAGTTTCAGCTCTTGCCCACACCTCATGCTAGTCCGTTGCCAGACATCAGCATAAATATGCCCAGTTACAGCTTTTCGCTTGTTCCTTTCCTCCTCTTCTGGTCCTTCTCAGTGGTCTGTCCACTGTTGCCTTAGGTCAAGGGGTAGACACTGGAGCACAGGGTGCTGAATGGGAGAATAGAAAAGTGAAACCAGCAGCTGCCGAGCTCACACTGCACCCAGTGCACAGATGCTCAGGTGGTGTCCTTGGGTACAGCTGAAAGCGTTCAACGGTACAGCATCTTTCCACCATGATTCATCACACTGTTGGACAAGGACTTGTGTGTATATAAAAAAACAAATGCCACCACAGGATTATTTCAGTCGACATGCAGCTAATCACAGTCTACTGTAGCTGTCTGTCGTGACCGAATCCTCGCGGAGTGCCTGACTAAGTTAAAGAATTTCCAACTATTGTCTCATTTAATCTCCATGACAGTTCTGGGGCAACTTTGATGATCATTACCCCTGATTTACAGATGAAGAAATAGCTTTATAAAGAGACTGAGAACCTGCCTTCTGTAATTCTTCAGTGAATTGTGGGGAATGACTCAACCGTGGCTCCAGAGCTGTGGCCGCTCTGTCTTACTCACCAGCATGTATGATGTATCCCACTATTACCGCTTCCATTCTCTGTAGCTTGTTTTTGTGGTGCCTGTAATGAGCAGGCTCTACTCTTTTTCCAATAGTGGCATGTTTGAGAAATAGTGTTCTTATTTTAGGGATGATTTATAGGGGATATCTACAGTTAACATATAAACTATCTCCATATTTGCCTTAACTAAGAAACAAAATAGAATGTCTTTCCTTCCTTTGCTCTTAAACATGTGATTGCACTTGTATTGGAAGAGATGCTGAGGCAGATGACATCTTAAAATAGTTTTAGACAATATGTTCATTCACGAGTTAAAATTATAGAACTCTTCATACTGATAAGATTCTCTTAAAATAAAAATTTAAAAGATTCTCTTAAATTAAAAATAATTTAGCTGTCAAACTAAATCAACTAGCTCTTTTCTTTACCTCTTACCTCTTTGCTGTGGATGGCTAGATGTTTGCTTATAAAGCTAAACTCTTCCTTGTGAAGTAAGTTTCCTCATGTTTCCCTTCCAACTCACTTTTTCCCTAAAAACACTGTCTGAAATCTTTTATTCAAATAAGAACACATCACGCAGGCTGGAGCCCACTGTTGACAGTAATTTGAACCTGAGACAGTTGAAATTAGTGTGAATTTTAGTTACTGAATATTTGAAACAATGGTTGTATGGTTTTTATATGTAAACAGTTTTTTTAAACGGAAGTAATAAAATAGCAGTAATTATATCTTGCTTTAGTGGATCACTAAGAATGTTTTATAAATAAATCACCAGTGTTGTGCCTAGACGCTCAATAGATCACATTCTATTATTTGTTTTCTCTAAGGATGGAGACTTGGTTAAAAACAATTTTGCTTTAATTTTTTGGTCCTACTGAGTCTTCTGATCAGGTCAGATTGTTGGGATGTGGGAAGTCCTCTCCCTGTGCACTGTAAAATATTTAACACTATCTCTGCATTCTGCCCACTAGGTATGAATAGCAATTGCTTCCTGGTGTGCTAATCAAAACTATCTCCAGGCCTTGCCTTCTATCTCATAGAAGCAAAGTCATACTAGGTTGAGAACCAGTGTTCTGTGATTCACTAAATGTCAAAGTATCAGCTCTGTTGATGGCCAAGGTGAAGTGTAGAACACGACTAAGGTCTAAGGCTGAGTTCTTTCTATTTTCCTTTCTGATGCTTTGTCTACATGTCATCTTACCAGGCCTTCCACCACCATTTTAATCAAAACGTGCACAGCTCTGACTGTTGAGCTCAGTTTATACCACTGAAATTTGTTCTCCCAGCTCCCTCCTCTACCTGAAGTTACATACTTTATTGTTTAATATCATCCTCCTGCACTGACATGCAGGCGTCCCAAGAGGAGAATATATCTCTTATTCAGTTCTGTAACCTCAGAGCATAGATCAGCATCTGGCATATAATCTGCAGTCCACAAATAATTGTTGACTATATGAGTAAATTATTCACAAACCCTTGCTATGAAAATGTAAGGAGGATATTAAAGATCACAAGTGTATCTGAAAATAAATTAAGAGAATTTTTATTGATGAGGCATAGCTTCAAGTACGATCATTCTCCTTAATGATTCTTATAATTAATTATTCCTTAATTGAGATTTAAGTTTTTTTCCTCATTTTATGTAATTAGTTTTACTAGAGTCTGTTTTTCAAGTCAAGCAAACACTGGCTTCAGAGAAGAAAAAGGTTTGAGCCATAAGGAAATGAGAGGAAGCGAAATAATGCATGGAGTAAGATAACAGTAGAAAAATGGCAACAATTCTCGTACAATCAATCACTGCAAACGTATTAGTAAGCAAAGGGCTACTGTTAGGTGGTTTCACTGGAAGGCACAGGAGGACAAGCACAAAATTCTTTGGAATGCTAGTTTGAATTTTTTGAAACAGTGTTTTGGAATGGCAGTGTATCCATTCAGAGTTTAAAATTTATATTTTCAAAATTTTATTTTGTACTTATTTTTTTCACCTTCCCATATTTAGCCAGTTACAAATATTTTAAGTACCTTCCCATTTAATCTTTTAAATTCAAATAGTTGGCATTAATAGTAAGTCTACATTTCACCATAAAAATGGAACATACACACACACACAAATGGAACATCGAATTCTTAGCTTAGTCATCAGAGGCCGAAAAATGATTAGATTAAAATACTGTAAGCCTAGTAAACAGGAAAGATACACATTTTTCCAAATATGTTTTGGTCTTAACAAATTATGGACATGTGTGCTGGCAAGGTGAAGAACACAGACTCTTCAGACTAGGTACTGAACGCTACTGAGATATTGTAGGACAAAAATGAGCAACCTGGCCATGGACAGATGACAGAATTCACTAGTTGCATCAACAAAGGGTCTGGGGTGATTTATGTTTCAAAAACTGCTAATATCAAATTTGTTGTTCTTGACTGGAGTGCTCTCGTGTTTCTTAATTATAATGTCCAGTTTGCTCTTTTAATGAACCTAATGTTTATTACTTTTAAACTTAGGATCAAAATAATAAGGATGCTAGATTTTTGTTGGTTTTCCTTTCCTTGTAACTGCTTCTTGACATGTATATAAAGTTCTGGAAAGTCTAGAGCAGCTCTGGCACCTGCTTATTAAATTTGTTCGGGGATGCAGAGATGAACATGATCTTGCCCTGCAGTCTAGGGAACAGGTCTTGTAATGGTTTTCATTCTTGAGTTGGTCCAGTGCAAAAGATAATATTTTCTTGGAAGTGTTAGACATTCAAGGAAATCATGATTCTTTGACCTTTGAACGCCCAATAGAATGCTTACACCAATTGGTTTCACTAGTGGTGGGCATTTTTAGTATTATTTAGAACTTACCCTCTTGGGAATTTTTTCAGATAAAAATGTTTTTCATTTATCTCATGAATTGTTTTATGTGGCTTCATGTTTTCTAAGTACATAATCACTTACATGAGGTTAAAAGTAGGATTCCAGTGTTAAAGGTGAAGGAATTAGAGCTTGTCGCAAATAGATGATGATTTTTTCAAAGCCATGAAGCCTTTTTTGTTTAAGTAGAAGGCAGTTCAACCAATATATTCGAGTAGATCATGTCTGTTACAATAGATTCATGGACTAACAGAGTTTAGCGCTCTAAGGTGGAGGATCTAGATATCTGAGCCAGTCTGCATCTTTCTGCTAATCATTGAATAATATGACTATTACATTCATTTGTAATGACACTGGAATTTGGGTAAATGAAAATAGGGTTGAAATCCTCATTTGCAAATCTTCTGACATGTACAGTTAATAATAGCATAAAGCCAAGAAGTCAATGTTTAAACCTTTTAGGAGCAACATAAAAGTAATACTTTTGACTACTGAGACATTTGGAATGTGAGCAAGAGGCACTGATGGTATGGATATAATTATGGACAAAAGGAAAGCAGTTGTCACTGGATTGCATAGAAATTTTTCAGTCACATTAACTGTATTACCAAATAATTAAAACAGAGTATGAAGGAAGCTTTGCAGGAATGCTTCCCAGATGTGAGTGAGCTAATTTCTATCACTAGATTAGAGATAACCCAGTGTTTTAAGGTAACTGGAACAAAAAAGAACGGTGGAACCTTCAGCAAGCCAGTATTTTTTGCCTTTCTTCCTTTGACTCACAAATTATTTAAAAAGATAGACTGTGAGTTCTTTGTCATTCATAATGCGTTACAGCTTTTTGGAAGGTGGAGGTGAGAAGTGTGTCTCAGAGCTTGCTGGGATGAAGCGGCCATCGTGACATCTTGACCACAAGGAGTGTCTGTTTCCCGGCTCTGCATTCTTTGTCCCAGTGTGAGAGTTCTTCAGGGAATTGTTTTTCTCTTGACAGGCTTCTGTGCTCAAGGCCACACTGCAAAGATAACAGTAGTGTGTTCATGTTCATGTGCGGGGGGTGTTAAGCATGCTAAGCTATAAGCATAGTCACGTAAGACTGTTCTGTTACATTGGGTCATTTGAAAGTTATCACTTCCACATGTGTGTAGATACGATTTTTCTTTTTGTCCCTTTTTACTCAATTTTCAGATCTAAAAATCTTATATTTTTAATTTAACGCATTTGACATGGCACATTGAAAGAATGAGCACCTTATTCAACCAGTTTTGCTTGTGTCTTATTTGTGGAGTATTGTGAAATGAAGGAGTATCTTATGTATTTTCATCTCAAATAAAATTGTGAAGTTATTCAAGGTAGGGCAAAGTTGAATTTGGGAAACACTCATCCTAATTTTCCCTCTGATGACATTTTTTATTTTAAAAAATCAAAGTGTTTTCCCTTCTATTTTTCTTTTTCTTTTCTTGCTTTTTTTTTTCTTTTGTCAGATTTCCATGGCTATGACAACATACTTGAGAAAGTCAACTTAAATGGAAAGGTTTATCTTAGCTGACATTTTCATTCCATGATCTTCCCTGAATGAAAAAAATAATTTGGTAACATTAGATATACAGCAAGTTCATATTAAGTCAAGAAATAATGCAAAAGGGGACAAGTATGGGAGAAATGTCAGAATTTTATTTAACTATAATGAAAGTCTGTGTAGATTTATTTCAGAAATTGCATTTCACGATCATGTCACATTTCTACATTTGAAATAAGCAAAGGATTCTAATACCTGAATTTGAGGTCCATCCCAGTGAACAGATTAGTGAATACGTAAACAACTTTGCTGTTTTTCGTGTTTATACGAAAGAAACAGGAGAGATAATTAAGGTACACCCACACATAGATTATTTTTCCTTTCATGATTCAGTTTTCCAGGATTACTTTCAACTAATGAACATCATTTAATTGGGATGATATAATTTTTCATATTATTATTTTAGTAATACTAAGTAGACATCATATGTTAGAATTATGCATTCATTTGATGCACAAATACTACTTCACAAAGGAAACACTTTTCATAAGAATTAGAGTTTTGCGTACATCAGTGTTGATTACTAGAAAATTCTTATTAGTCACTTCTCTGGTTTTAGCTTAGGCTCTGACTCACAGCTCATTGCTGACCAACTTTACTTGCAAGGGTTGTGGGACAACAACCATGTCATTTTACTTTTTTTTGTGTTTACAAAATGTGACAAAACCTAAAGGTCACAGAATGTGTGTATCGCAGTAACATGAGTTAGGTCTCTGAATCGCCTGCGGGCTGTGTCATGGCAAAGCTTGACTCACATAAGAGACAGAATTAAGAAACGGTATAGGAGGGCTAGGTGTTTGGCTCAGTAGTTCCGCTGCCTGCCTCGCAAGTGCTAGGGCCCTGAATTTGATCCCCGGTACCAAAAATAAATTTTTTTTTAAGAAATGGTATAGGAGATCAAGGTGTTTGTTCATGATGAATGAGGAAAATACACAGGGGTATCACTAAGGGAATTTTTTAGAAGGGGCTTTAACAGAACCTGAATTCTAAAGACCATATAATAGCTAAGATATTACCAGGTGTGCTGGCACATGTCTGTAATCCCAGCACTTGGGAGGCTGAGGCAGAAGGATCTCCATGAGTTTGAGACCATCCTGGGCTACTTAGTGAGTTTGAGGCCAACCTGAACTACATAGTGAAACCTTATCTCAAAGAGCCAAAACCAAAACCAAACCAAACAAAACAAAAACCTAAGATATTCAGTATTTTTGCTGATAGTCTTTAAGTGTTGTCAACTTTCTTTAATTCTGGAGATCATTATTAAAACATTAAATATGTTTCGCATATCAGTTACATAACCCAAATCAAATTTTGCTGTATTTCTACTATACCTCCAACATTTCCCTACTGATTCAGGAAATTTAGTTTATATTCTTGTTATAACTTATGTTTGGATGTCGCCCCAAAGCCTGATATGGTCATAGGTGGGTCTTTTTCAGAGGTGGTTGAAACTAGAGTGTGTGATTCTGGGATTAAGGGTGGGTGATTACTATATCAGTCCACTGATTGGTTTGGCACCACTCTAATCCCAGTAGCCTAGATTATAAAAGGGACAGAAAAAAGCTGCTAAGGTACCTTGCTTGCTTTATGACCTTCTGCCTGCCATGAGCTATTTCTCCTCTGCGATGCCTGTCTGCCAGGCCACCCTGCCTTCAAGCCAGCTGATTATGGACTGAAATTGCTATAAACTGTGAACTAAATAAACCATTCCTCCTTTAACTTTGGGTGTCAGATATTTTGTGCCAGCAACAAGTAACCAAGGTAGAATTTGGTTCCAGAGAAGTGAGGTCATTGCTGTGATTGTACCTGACCATATGGCCTAGGGAAGAGTTAGGAAAGGTTTGGAGATGCCAGCTGAAAAACTACAGCTGGAACACCTTAAACTGTACTTGATGGGTGATTCTGGTCAGAGTTCAGAAGACCACAATGCTGGTAGAGATGCTCCTGGTAAAGACCAGACTCAGGAGGTTGCTGCTGGAAAGGACTGCATTGGCTGTTGGACTCCAGACAGTGCATGTTATATCTTGGGAGAAAGTTTGTCTGCGTTTTGCTCATGTCCAGAGAGTTTGCCTGAGACTGAGACTAAGGGCAGTGAACTAAGTCGTCTTGCAGAAGAAATTTCAAGGCAGTGTAAGCTATGGCATGACAGCTGTTGGGGGCTTGACTCCCTGATGTTGGGGGTCAAGAGCAAAAAGCCCAGCACAGTGATTCAAAATGTTGTGAGTTTGGCTTGAAAGGAAGCTCCAGTAAAGTTGTGGCCTGAAAAGATGGAACAGAAGAGAAATCGGCTACTGAAAAAACTAAGAAAAAGCCAAGTATTTCAGAAGACAGCAGAAAAGATGGCCTGAGGACATGACAAGATTCCGCAGAAGTTCAGCCTTTGCAGCCTCAGAGTTTCAAAAGTGAAAGGCTTCATTTCGAGAGGAGAGCCCCAGAGCACCATGCTGCAGAATGGCAGTGGCCTAGGGAGACCCCTTCTTGGAATTTGGTTCACAGGCTCTCACCCGGCTGCTGAGGCAGAAGGAAGCTTGGCAGCTGCTCCAGCTGGCACAGCAGCCACATGCGGCATCTTCTGTCTGCACTGGATTCAGCTGTCGTGGGGGTCTTAGTGCTGACCTCGCTGGGAAGCTGTTGCCCTTTTCAGGCTTTTTCTGCCCTGTCTAAATTCTGTTTTGTAGTAATCTCTCCTTGTCTCACGCCCTCTATCCTCCATTAATCAATGTGCTCATTTTACTGCCAAGGAGAATTAAAAATATGAGCTGATTAAAGTCATGTTTCTCCTGTAGTGGTTGTATACTTGACGTGGTCGATGAGCAGCTTTTTTCGTTTTGCATTTAATGTCAGTGGGACCTGGACAGCCCTCAACAAAGGGCACTCACCCCACGCAGTGTCTTCTGTCTGTGCTGGATTCCAGCTGTAACTGGGATCTCTGTGTGACCTCATCGGGAAGGCTGCTGCCTAGCGAACTGGCCGGCTCTAATCCAAACCAAATGAGCTTGTAGATGGTGTGTGCGCTGTGTCCCGGAAGACCAAAGGCGGTGTGCTGGAGGAGGGATCTTTCAGCAGGGATGACCTCTCGTCTTCCAAAAATCAGGGTCTCTGATCCCATCCACTGAGCTCCTCTAGGAGGCGGCCGTGTCTAACCCGTGTTACTGCCCTGGAAGCACAGACCTCCCAGCGATCAATCAGCAAAGTGCATTTTCAAACTCTTGGATGCTTAGTGTTTGCAAATAATGTTTTCCCAAATGAATTAAATAGGCAAATATGGTCTGTTTCAGTGAAGGCCGCTTACCTTTCATCTCTGCTCTGAGCAGATTTCATCCAGACCCTCCCAAACAGTGAGCTGCTTGTGTTGTCTGTTCTGCGTTGGCGTCAGAGGTCACAGCGCTGTTTCCTAACAACAGTGTGATAGGTCGTCACTAGCTCGCGGGGTTTCAAAAACTGTTGGAATTGAGCCTCCCAAGCACAAGGTCCTGAGTTCAATTCCCAGTTCTGCATTAAGCCTTCTTTTAAAAAGCGTCAATACAATTCTTCGTAACAATTTCTTGTATATTACTGGAATCTCTTTTTCTCTGATTGCTGATTTTTCTAATTCTGCTGAAGGACAAGTGGAAAATGTGCAATTCCAGGAATTTTTTAAAATCTGCAATTTGTTATATCACAAAGCTTCATTTGAAACCTTTTTTCATAGTTTTTTATGGGCATAAGTAGTTTCCCAATATTGAAAAACTTCTTCAAAGTTTTTTGCTGTTGTTTGCTTTTATTTTTTTAACTTATTTAAAAGTTTACATTTTCCTTGTCTATTATGAACCTTGTAAAAAAGAATCAAGCTTTTAATTCGCAGGACTATAAGCCAAGAAAAGAAATCATTAATTGTCGGGTAAATGACACATCAGAAGACAACTTTGGGTTTTTTGTATTAGTCCATTTGTTTTTTGTTTTTTTATTTTTATTTATTTATTATTTTTGTTTGTTTGTTTGTTTTTGGTATCGGGGATTGAACTCTGGTCCTTGTGCTTGCAAGGCAGGCCACTGAACCGCTGAGCTAAATCCCCTATTAGTCCATTTGTTAACAGAAACTTATTTTTTCTTATCTTCATGAAAGGGAGTTACAGGCTACTTGAAATCACCTTGTTTCACAGGTAAACTTTTGGTTAATCACAGTTGATATGCTGTAACTCTAAACAAACTAGAACCTTAAATAAAAGAGCTCTGGAATCATCACCATCTTCCAGTTACTCGTCCATGGTAGATATGGAGCCCTATCTGCATGAGAAACCATTTCCTACACACAAGGACAAAGATGACCTAGGTCTGTGTGCCTCTGGCTGTTCAGCACCACTAGGTCTGGTTATACTGCCTTGGATATTTTCAAAAGCATTTTTCTTATTTATTGGTTGAGTACTTAGCATTAGTAGAGTTTTAGAGCTGGAAAGAATCAGCAGTCAGAACAGTGTAGATGAGTCTTTTGCACTTGATGTTGAGAAAAGAATATACAAAGTTAATCAGGCAAGACAGTCTGTCATGTTAGGATTCGGGACGATGGTTACCGACCTGGGGTTCAGCAAAGGGGGGTTGGGATCGACATGGGACTGGAGGGACACAGCTTCCGCTTGTGGAAATCCATTAAGCTACACAATTACGTTTGTGTATTTCACAACAAAGAGCTGAAGATAATAACAGTTGTGAGACAATTGGCAGGAGGAAAGCCAGGTGCTGTAGTTAAAGCGAGGCGTGTAGGAGGGCGCGAGAGAAGAATGAGAGCAGAGGAGAGACAGTTCTAACCCAGGGTCACACTGTAGTGCCGAGGAAAGCTCTCCATAGAATGAGATTGGACAAAAATTACATAGCTATTCATAGATGGCATTTACTAACTCATACATGTGTATTGAGCATATACTGTCCACCTACATAGAACAAAGCACCGGGATATATTGGGAACTAGAGTGGCTGGGCAGAGCCTCAGCTCAGGATGTGTAGAATTCAGGTCTTCCAGGTGACTCTTAGATGACCTGCCTGCACTCAGTAGACACCCGAGGTCGTACTTCCTTCATTCACATTCTCTTCGTATTTCAGAAAAGCACATATTTCTCTTCCAGGGCACAGACTGACTTTCTTCTACTTGTGTGTTTCATTACGTTGAAGGAAGAAGGTTGAGCACTGAGTGTAGATTGAGATGCATTACGAGAGGCCTCGGGCTTCCAGAAACACTGTGACGAGCGCGGAGAGAATTTTTGTGACATGCCCCTCTGGGTTTGTGGGCTGCAGTGCTGGGCAGATCTGTGAGAGTAGACTCATTCGCGTCATGTGACTCCAGGCCTGTCATCTGATCAGGCTCTTATCTGCATGTTGGTGAGGCTTACAGCTACGGAAAGAGTCAGCCGGCCTGGTGTGTGTATGCAGCTTTTCAGCAAAGGCAATTGGAAAGAAAGTTGCCCTGACTGAGCTGATTGTCTGGGAGCAGACAATAGCTAGTGAAGTAGCCATGTTCATATTATGTGACTCGGGCTATATGATGCTGTCCATGATCAGCAAAAGCACAAACTAATAAAAAGTGAAACATCCCCTTTAAAACAGATCCACTGGCCTTTTATTTAATATTTTTTATTTGGATTAAAGCACAGTACATATTCAGATTTCCTTCAGCATATATGAGGCATGTTTTCTATTGCATTTTTAGACCAACAATATTAATTTCCAGTTGTATTTCTTTTCTTTAGGACGAATTAAGCATGTTTGTTTTCCAAGGCATTACTCCCAAATCTGAAGTTCTAGGATATACATTTTAGTTTTGTGTTCTAAAAGGATATTTAGGCTTTGACATCACATAATCTTCAGTAGGAAAAAGCTTATGTGTGAGAAGGTGCATGTGGTCTTTGTTTGAGAGCTCAGCTTCCTACCTTAGACATTCTAGAAAACTAAGCAAATTCCAGTTAAGTTTCCTGTTTCTTGTCCCACAGGTTCTATTAACCAACATCTCACAAATTCAGCTTCACTTTAAAACTGTTTCAGTTGGGCATGGTGGTCCAAACCTGTAATCCCAGCACTTGAGAAGCTGAGGCAGGAGAATCACTGGAAGTTTGAGGCCAGCCTGGGCTGTATAATGAGTTCAAGTCCAAGTCCAGCCTGAACTATAGGGCAAGACTGTGTCTCAACCCCCACACCAGGATAAAAAAAAAGAAATAAATAAAAGAGTACTTCAGAGGACAGAAATGTAATAAGACCCTTTAAAGTTTGCATATTCTCTTTCATTTGTGTTAATGTCCTTCATATATAAGATGATACCTCCCAAATCTTGAGATAGCTTGATTTTTAAGTTCTTTGAAACTGAAATATAACAATATAATATCCTCTATTTTCCTTCTGAGTAAAGCTGAAGTAATTCTGTACTAGTAATGCTACATAGGGAGCCCCCATTTTATAATGGTTATAAACTCAGTACAAGAAGTAAAAATTATGTCTAGTCAAAATGATCCTTGAAAGCTTATTAAATTGCCCATGAAATTCACCTCCCCGTAAACTCAGTGCTGCCAGGTTTTCCTCTAGGATTGGAAACATCATATAGAACAACAGATGAGATAAGACTACATTTTAGGAAAAAAACACATTTTGTTCATTTGTTTTTGTTTTTGTTTTTCTCATTGGGTTTATTGGTACATTTTAGGTATACAGTGCAGTTACATTCATCATTGGGATCTTGTACCTCTACATGACAGGTCTTGGTTCGCATTTGTTCCCCTTGTCCCTGCCCTCCCTTCACCCCCTCCTACCCTCCCCATTTACAGACACTTCATTTCCATTTTTTCATTTTCTCATATTTTTTTTCTTTTCCCTTATTACCTTTCCCCTACCCTTCCCACTTTCCCTACACCTTTAGCCCTTTTCTTCCTATTTCACATTGTCCATTATATCATTAGGATCTTATGTACTATTACAGTTTTTCACACCAGAGAAACTATTCGGAATTTACACATGTGTGGCTTATTTATTTCACTTAGGCGTATATCCTCAATATGCATCCATTTTCCTATGAATGAATCTAATTTCTCATTCTTTATGGCTGAATAGCATTCCATTTTATAGAAAAACCACATCTTCTTTGTCCATTCTCCAACTGATGGGTCAATGGGCTGTTACAAAATACATTTTGAATGCTAGAAAAGTCCCTGGTATGGTAAGATCCCCATACCATGAAATTAATAGGAACCAACTCAACAGACACATTCAGGGAAACGGCAGGTAGAACCCCAATTCTGTGTCTCTGTTGGTTCTAACATTAGCCTTCCGCGGTGTCTGATGGTGGGAGTGTTGGGGTAAGTCCTACAGCCAACGTTGGACCCACGTCTAACTACACCTCTTTGCCTTTGCACATGTATGTTCAGCACAGTTGGCTCTCCCCTCATATTATAATCTAAATCTGGCTGCCCATCTTGCTGCATACAAACCATGAACTAATGCTAGACTAATGAACTTTATTTTTTATTGGTACAATATAATGACACTTATCATTGGAAATTTGCACCTTTACATAATCCACCTTGGTTCTGATTTATTCTCCATTCCCCTGCCCTCCCTTCAACCACTTCATCCCTCTCTATCTATAAAGACTGTTTCCATTTTTTCATGTTAATTCCATTCCCTTCTTTCCTTTCCCCCACCCCTCCCATTTCCCCTTCCCCTTCATCCTTTTCTTCCTATTTCACATTATCTATTATACCTTTTAGTCCTTATTTACGCTTTCGGTTTCTCACTAGAGAAACTATTCAGTATTTGTATATGTGTGTCCTATTTATGTCACTTAAGAGTATTGCCTCAATGTGCATCCATTTAGCTATAACTGTCCCTAATTTCTCAATTTTTATGGCTGAGTAGTACTGAGTTTTATTAAAAAAAACAAAAAAAAAAAAACATTTTCTTTTTCCATTCTCCCATCGAGGGATAATTGGCCTGCTTCCAAGTTTTAGCTATTATAAATTGTGTTACTGTGAACATGGGTGCACATATATCACTGTGGTACGATTCTTTTAATTCTTTGGGGAAGATACCCAGCAGAGGAATAGCTGGGTCAAATTTAACCTCCAGTCCTAGTTCTTTGAGGCATCTCCATACTGATTTCCACAGTGGTTGCCCCAGTCTGCTCTCCCACCAGCAGTGGAGCAGGGTTCCTCTTTCCCCACAGCCCCACTAGCATTTGTTATTGGTTGATTTCATGATAGCAGCCATTCTTTCTGGGGTGGAATGGAATCTCAGTGTTGATTTCATTTGTATCTCTCAAATGACCAGTGATGTGGAACATTTTCTTATAGGTTTATTTGCTATTTCTACTTCTTTGTCTGAAAAATGTCTGTTCATTTCAGATGCCCATTTTTGGAGTGGGCCTTTAAATTTGGCAGGTCTGATTTTTTTTTAAGTTCATTATATAGTCTAGACCTTTATATAGACCTTTATCTGAGGAACAGCTGGTAAAATTTTTTTCCCATATTGTGGGGTGTCTCTTTACACTGTTGGTGGTTTCTTTTGTTGTGCAGAAGAATTTTAATAGGAAGAGATCCCACTTGGTGATGGTTTGTGCTAGTTCATGTGCAACTGAGGTTCTGTTCATAAAATCTTTTTCTGCACCAGTGTCTTCAGAATTCTACCTAACCTCTCTTCCAGCCGGGTTAGTGTTTCTGTTTTAATATTTAGATCTTTAATCCATTTTGAGTTTAGTGTAGTACATGGTAAGAGATATAGGTCCAGTTTTCATCTTTGGCAAGTTGAAACCCAGTTTTTCCAGCACCATTTATGAAAGAGGCTATTTTTCCTCCAATGAGGGTATTTGACTCCTTTGTTGAAGATGAGGTGACTGCATGTGTCTGGAGTTTTTCTACACCTACAAATCTGTTCCACTCATCCTCAGGTCTGTTTCTTTGCCAGTACCATGTTATTTTTATCACAGTAGTTTTGTAGTATAGTTTCAGGTTGGAGGTTGTGATACCCCTATGTTGTCTTTATTGCCTAGAATTGCTTTTGCTATTCTAGGTCTCTTCTTGTTCCAAATGAATTTTTGGATTGTTTTCTCAAAATCTGTGAAGTATCATGCTGGGATTTCAATTGGGATTGCGTTGAAACTATATAATAGTTTTGGAAGTATGGCCATTTTCCTTATGTTGATTCCAGGAGCAAGGGATGTCTTTCCATTTTCTGATATCTTCTTCAATTTCTTTTTCAGAGTGCTGTAGTTTTCAGAGTAGAGGTCTTTGATTTCTTTTGTTAGGCTGATTCCTAGGTATTTCAATTTTTGGGGTGCTATTGTGAAAGGAATTGTTTGCCCCATTTCTATTTCAGTGAGTCTCTTTTTGTGTGCAGGAAAACTATTGGTTATTGTGTATTAACCTTGTATCCAACTACTTTACTGAATTTGGTTATTAAGTCTAGAGGACTTTTGGTGGAGTTCTTGGCATCTTCTGTATAATCATTTTATCTGCAAATAATGACAATTTGACTTCTTAATTTCTTATCTTTATTGATTTTCTTTTTCTTGTCTAATTGCTGTGGCTAATGTTTCCATAACTATATTGAAAAGGAGTGGTGATAGGGGATCCCCTTGTCTTGTTCCTGATTTTAGTGTGAAGGATTTCATTTTTTGACCATTTGTTATGATATGGGTTGTTGGTTTTTTCATAGATGGCTTTTATCAGATTGAGGTAGAAACCACCTATTCCAATTTTCTGTAGGGTTTTTATCGTGAATGCGTGTTAGACTTTTTCGAATGCTTTTTCTGCATCTTTTGAGATGATCTTGTGATTTTTGTCCTTTGCTTTATTAGTATAGTGTATTACATTTATTGATTTGTGTAGGTTGAATCATCCCTACATCCCTGGGATGAATCCCACTTGGTCAGGGTGTATGATCTTCTTGATGATCTTCTGCATTCTATTTTCTGGTACCTTATTAAGGATTTTTGCATCCATGTTCACTAATGAGATTGGCCTGTAGTTCTGTTTGTCATTTGGGTATTTCTCTGCTTTGGAAATGAAGGTGATGCCCCCAGGAATGAATTTGGGAGTATTGCTTCCCTTTCAATTTCATTGAAGAGTTTAAACAGTAATGACAGTAGTTCCTCTCTTATAAAATTCAGCAGTGAAGCCATCAGGGCCTGGGATTTTCTTAGTGGTAAGTTTTTAATTATATTTTCAATTTCATTTCTTGATATTGGGTTATTTAGAATTTTTAGGTCATCTTTGTTGAACTTTGGTAATTCATATGTATCTAGGAATTCATCCATTTCTTCTGTATTTTCCATCTTATTGGCATATAGGTACTCAAAGTAGGTATTGACGATCCTCTGGATTTCTACTGGGTCCATTGTAATTTCACCCTTTTCATTCCTAATTGCATGGATTTGGGTATTTTCTTTACTTTTTTGATAAGGTTAGCTAAGGGTTTGTCAGTTTTGTTTATTCTTTCTAAGATCCAACTCTTCGTTGATTTTTTTTGTATCATTCACTTAGTCTCCATTGAATTGATTTCTGCTCTTACCTTTATAATTTTCTCCCTTGTATGAGCTTTCAGTTTGTCCTGCTCTTCTTTTTCTAAAAGCTTTAAGTTTAGCATCAGGTTGTTTAATTGAGCTTGCTTTGTTTTCCTAATATGAGTATTCACTGCTATGAATTTCCCTCATAAGACTGCTTTCATTGTTCCCATATATTCTGATATGTTGTAGTGTCATTGTCATTTAATTGTAGGAACTGTCTGATTTCTTCTTCAATTTTCTCTGTGACCTATTGGTTATTCAGAAGTGTGGTGTCCAATTTCCATGTGTTTATGAAATCCTTTCAGTTTCTTTTCTGCTGATCTCCAATTTTATCACACTATGCTCTGATAGTATACAGGAGATCACTTCAATTCCTTTGCACTTACTTAGACATGTTCTATGAGCGAGTATGTGGTCTATTTTTGAGAACAACCCATGTGCAGCTGAAAAGAATGTGTATTCTGATTTTGTGGGTTGGAATACTGTAAACATCTGTTAAGTTCATTTGTTCAAGAGTTTGATTGAGTTCTAGTATTTTGTTGTTTATTTTCTGTCTAGTGGATCTATCTATTTGTGACAGTGAGGTATTAAGGTCTAGCACTACTATTGCATTAGTGCTTATTTGATTTTTCCTGTCCATTAGTATTTGTTTTATATAGTTGGATGCACTAGTGTTTGGTGCATATATATTTATGTTTGTCATCTCTTCCTCTTGGATTGTTCCCTGTACAAGAATGTAGTGTCGGGCTGGGGATTTAGCTCAGCGGTTCGGTGGCCTGCGTTGCAAGTTCAAGGACCCGAGTTCAATCCCTGGTACCCCCCAAAAAAAGAATGTAGTGTCCTTCTTTGTCTCTCTTAGTATAGGTTTGAAATCCACTTGCTCTTCAAAGAGGATAGCTACTCATGCTTTTTTGGTGGGGGGGTCCTGTTGGATGGAGTAGTGCTTTCCACCCTTTAACTTTCAGTCTATGAGAATCTTTTTGAATTAAGTGTGTTTCTTGTATGCAGCATATGTAGGATCTTGTTTCTTGACCAATTCTGCCAGTCTTATTTCTTTGATTGGTGAGTTGAGACCATTAAATTGATGGTTATAACTGATATGTATTGACTTATCCTGGTCATGACTTTTTCTTTTTGTTGGATTCTCCCCCTTAGCATTTAATTTCTTGTCATGTCTGATGGATTCATTCTACTGGGCTTCCTAGGGTTGTGATCCTTGTTGTCTTTCCTGGGATGTTATTTAAAAATTTTTGGAGTGCGGGTTTGCTATTCATGAAGTTCCTTGAGTGCTCTTTGTTGTACTACTCTGTGCATTTTGAGAGATAGTTGTGCAGAGTACATCAATCTGGGTTGGAGGTTTTCTTTTGGGCTTGAAATACAGCACTCCAATCTCTTCTTGCTGTAAGGGTTTGTGTTGAGAAGTCTGCTGTGATTCTGATAGGTTTTCCTTTGTATGTGATTTGTTCCTTTTCTCGAACTGCTTGTAGAATTTTATTCTTCTGTTGGGTTTCTGGAATCTTAACTATTAAATACCTATGTGTATTTTTTTTTTAAATCATAGCTAGTTGGAGACCTATATGCTTCACTTATCTATATGTCAAGTTCTTTTCCCCTGCTTGGGAAGTTTTCTGCCACTGCTGTGAACAGTTTTTTTATGTGATGTGCGCTCTCTACTATTTTTTCATTGACTCTGATCAGTCTTGTGTTATTCTTTGCATTGTTTAGCAACTGCTGGATTGATTTTTTGTGGTCTCCTACTATTTTTAAGAAGTTTTTCTTTTTCTGCTAATTGCAATCCTATCTTCTGTATCTGAAATTCTGTCCTCCCATTGGCTCATTCTGGTGCATAAACTTTCAGTGCAGTTTTTAGTCTCCTGCAATACTGTTTGCATCTGTTTTATGGATTCCACTTGTTTCTTATGTTGGGATTCCATCATGTTCCTCAGCTCCTCTATTTTTTTTTTAATCCATGTTTGCTGTAGATGTATTCATCATGTCTTTCACTATGGGCAAAATCTCTGCTGTTTTTTTTTTTTTGTTTTATTTTTTCCAGATCCTCTTTCATTGCCAGTTCATGGAGTCCAGGTGGTTGAGTATCAGATTGTTCCATCTCGTTGCCCATTGAGGTTGCCTTACGTGATCTGGAAGTCTGTTTTTGAGACTTGTGTAATGTGTCTTCTCATTTCAACAGATGCAGCCTACTACAGGCCTTTGTTGAGGCAACATTTTGCTCACCCAGTGGGCTTTAATTTTCAGCAAGCCACAGAGTGGCCTTTTCTCTACTGCTCATCAGTACATCAGTTCCTGGTTTCAGAATGGTGGCCTTCTGGATCTCTGAGCTGACCTGTTGTCTGGGTGGGCTTCTGGCTGGGGCCTGTGCAATCTTGGGATGGTATCTAGGTGTGCCTCTTGCTGGGGCCCCCATGTACCTGTTGTCTGGGCGGGCCTTTGGCTGGGGGCTGTGCTCCCCAGTTCCTCTTGTCTGAGCAGGCTTCTGGCTAGGGTCTCCATGCACTTATCAATGGTATAGGGGTAAGCCTTTGGTTGTTGCTTGTGCACCTATGTTCTAGCCAGTCCTTTGGCTGTGCCCTGTGTGCCTGAGAAACTTGGGTTGGGGCTGGGCCATGGCCGGCATCTGCCCGCAGCTGCGTTGCTCTGGTCCACATGCTGTTCCCTGGAATCTGTGTGCACTCACCGATGCTATGGTGTGGGTCTCTGGCTGAAGCTTGTTAGCCTGTGCACCTCTTTTCGGCGAGGGGCACTGTATGCCATAGCCTCTAGTGTCAGGGCAGTGCCCTGGCTCAGATCTGCCTGCAGCCTTGCAGCTCTGGTTCACACAGCTGCTCCCTGGGATCTGCACACACTTACACTAGACTAATGGACTTTTATCTGGCCACTGTTTTTACTCATTTCTCTTCCAGTCTGATCTTCACCAACCCCATGTCTGATGTTAAATCAGCTCAATATTTTTCCACTTGAAACATTCACTGGCTTCCATCTACATCCGAAGCAACTCCAAACTCCTTCTCATGGACAGTAAGGCCATGCAGACTCATATCTCTGCTTTCTTCTCTTTTTTCCTGATAATCTCCCATTCTCTTGTGCTGTGACCTCCTTGCTCCATGTGTCCTGTTAAACACACTCCTATAGTAGGGCTCTTGACTTTGCAGTGCTTTCTACCTACAGTCTTCTTCCCCCATACTTTTACATGGTCTAATCTTTTTCATCACTTAGTTCTTTGCTATAATTCTTCTCCTTTAAGAGGCCTTTCTTGACTTAGCATATTTAAAAGAACCAAGGAAACCCTCCTCCTCCCCTTTATTCATCACCTTTCCAATAGCTGGAACATACCTGAAACTCACAAACTAAAGGAAGACAAGTTTAATTTGCCTCACAGTTTCAGAGGGTTTAACCTATGATCGGCTGACAATTAAGCTTAACTGGTATACCTTCTGAGCCCTAGTTCTCTACCCCACATGGCACTTACCCAAGCCTGAAAAGGTTTTATGCACATATTTACTTGCTTATTGTCTGTTTACTCCATTTAGAACACTACTGTCCGGTATGGCAGCCATTAGCTATATGTGGCTACTAAAATTTAAATATAATCAAAGTCAAATACTATTTAAAATTCAGTTTCTCCATCGCAGTAGCCCACATTTCACATGCTCAGTGGTTGCGTGTAGCTCGTGGCTGCCACATTGACACATGCATACAGAACATTCCCATGAGCCAGAAAGTTCGGCTGAGCAGTGTTGCATTGAGATGAGTTCCCTGGGGGCTGGCCGCTGGTTAGGCTGTCTCTGCTGAAAGTTCAGTGGCTGTGTCTGACGTGGTACTTGATAAATACTGAGTGGAAGGAGTGAATGAATGAAAAAACAAGAGTCTTACCTTTTTCAGAAA
Source organism: Fukomys damarensis (assembly GCF_012274545.1). Classification (NCBI taxonomy): domain Eukaryota; kingdom Metazoa; phylum Chordata; class Mammalia; order Rodentia; family Bathyergidae; genus Fukomys; species Fukomys damarensis. The sequence continues at coordinate 364,714 of NW_022900915.1, forward strand.
GAATTACCCTCATCACTTTAGGATTTGTCTTTGATCTTTCTCTGTACCTCAATAGACTTTAAGTTTCAGGATTAAATAAATTAAAATTTGTTTCTTAATATGTAATGCAAGACTTGGGAAATGTTTAATCATTGCAGTGAAATCCCTTATAATGCCATCTTCCACCTTTTCTCCTTAGAGCCTCACTTGGGGACCACATCCTTCAAATAAAATCTCTGTCTCACTCCCAGGAAAAAGGCAAATTTTTCCTAGTCTCTCTTTAGCACAATAAACCATTTTTTTTCTTTATTGGCACAATATGTGCACAAAATTTTTTGCTAATACTCACTAAAGCTGCAATTCCCCAAAGTCAGAAATACGGAATTCCTATGAGTTATTTCTATTTTTATAAATTTACCTTGTGAAAAACCACACTTTTTCAAGAGCCTTGACAGTGTATGAGTTTGCAGTGCCCTGAATCACGCTGGACTGGGGAGATCTGTTGCTGTGCAGAATTGTTGCTGTGTGTTGATTAAAAGCAACACTTTCCGCCTGTCTTGCTTCAGAGCTAATACCCTTATAAATTGTTACTGTGAACTTCTGAACTCACAGAAACTGCTGAATATATGTAATAATAAGAAGATAATTTAAAGCTGAAAATTGGTGTCTTCACCATAAGAAATCACAAATTTTGAAAAAATTAAATCTTGGCTTTTTAACGATTTCTTTTAATTTACTATTTCAAAATTATCTGATACCTCTAAACAAATACTTACTATGAATTTTTTAACAATTCTTCCTATACAGTTGTCTAGGTAAAATCATTTTATAAGGTAGATATCAAATTACCTTCAAGTTAGAATATTTTAAAAAACAATAATATATAATTTAAAGATGGAAAAATAATTTAAACCCCAAATAGTTTGTGAAACCATATTGTAAAGTCTAGATATAGACATCTATTGGTTTGAGCTACTAATATCAAAACATTTGGTTTTTTATGTAGATTTCATATCTAATGTCTTGCTTACCTGAGAAACAAGATTTTTAGCTAGAGATTTAGCTCATTGGCATCATGCCTGCCTTGCAAGTGCAATGTCTTGAGTTCAATCCCTGGTACCCAAAAAATAAGAAAAAGATTTTTAGATCTGCAATAAAATATAATTTACAGATTCATTATGCCTTTCTCTAGAAAGTTTGATGAATTAGTGAACACTTTTATTTAATAAGGTACTGTGAGAGAAATACAGTAGCCATTAGTGGAAAGTCATAATATTTTTATTTCTAGTTGGCAAAGGGAGGTGTAATATGTTTTTAAACACTGAGTGATAAGCAGCCAAAGAGTCTTGAAAATAAAGATTTTGTTCTGTAACGTGTTGCTAGTCACAAATAATACTGCCTTCGGCTTCCCAAAAGGAAGCTCTCACATGCAACATGATTCCTATGTTCAGAAATACTACAGCCCAGAGAATCTGCTGGATTCTAAGAACTCTTCTATGCAGTCAGAAATGATCATGTGCACAGGAAAACATTGTTCCAGGGAACACCTGAAACGACTCTCCCACCACTTTTTCTTAGATTTTATGAACATTTTGGTATCAGAATTGTTTCTGTCACATTAAAACCTAAATTGCTAGTAACATGGCCAGACTTTCTGCTAAAAAAAATCTACAACAAGCAAATATGTAGAAGTGCTTAAGAGCACTTCTTATGTCTCTAGCAGCATCAGTTCGAGTGAGTGCAGGGTACCACATGGGAGCTGGGATCTTCTGTTCCTGACATGGTGCACAGTCTTCTCAAGAAACTGTATTCCAGTTGCTTTGTTGTGGAGGCCGGTGATGAACAGGGTGGTATTGGCAACTGAGTGCCAATCAGCACTCAGCTGATTGGCAACTCAGTGCCAATCAGCCTTCCCAGCATCTCCCGTGTCTGGGACCACATGTGCCGCGTTGTCAACATAAGGGGTCAGCCCACTCCGCTCTGATGTGGATTCTAGTCCTTTCTCCATCTGTCACTTGCTCTGTGGATAAATGAATATTGCATAATCTGTGTCTCCATTTTTTTATGTCTGAAATAGCATTGACTATACCAACTTTGCAGAATTATAAGTTTTGGAAGCTGGGCGTACAGACTATTTGCCACATGGTAGTTGCTCAAAGCAGTAATGTCTCTTTAGCTGGAACTCAACTTGGAAAAGAGGAGAACTTTCTGGACTACATTCAATTAGCACTCAGGTGTTACTTGATAATGTCTCTAAACATATCTATGAGAAAAAGTCTGATTATATGTGCCAGAAATCCTCTTTATCTGTGCATGTTCAGGAGAGAAAAAAAGACCGCTTAAAAAATGAAGCTCGGAGGGGCCGGGGATTTAGCTCAGCAGTTCGGGGGCCGGCCTTGCAAGAGCAAGGACCCAAGTTCAATCCCCAGTACCCAAAAAGGAAGCTATGAAAACTTGAAGCCATGTTTTCATAATAAACATTTAAAAACAAAAATACAAATAAATCATATAATTGGAATTTGTCTGGAAAAAACAAACTGAAATTATGAAAATAAACCCAGTAATACTTATGCTTTAAAAAATTTAGATCAGGGGCTAGAGATATAACTCGGTGGTACAGCACCTGCCTGGCAAGTGTGAGGCACTGAGTTTGATCCACAGTATGAAAAAAAAAAAAAATTAGGTCATGTTTGGAATGAACTGGTAGACAATACTTTCATAAAATCATGTTGTCATATTATATGGCACCCTTGATTTTGTGCTTGAATTTGCAGCGCATGAGGAGTCAATTTTCAAAATTTTCTTGGGCTTGATCACCCCACCTAGTTTTCTTTTTTCCTTGACAGTCAAATCATTCTCCTGTAAAGGAAGCATCCAGCACACTAACATCTTTATTTGCATGTTTATGAAATTAACTGTTCTAACTTTTCTAGTGGCCTGGTAGATTTTTCCATCTCTCAGTATCACTTCCTCTGACTTCATCCACCCCACATCTTTGGCAAACTTCAGGGTTCTGCTTCCAACCTACTTGTGCTTTATTTTTATTTTTATTTGTGTTGCACTAAAGAGAGTTCAAGATCTCCCACACTGGTGAGATTGAGAAGACGTCGGTTTAGTGGATACAGAGAGATGCTGTTCTAAGCAGGATGGGAGGAGTCTTTTTAAAAACAAAGGGTCCGTGAATATGTTCAAGTCATGATGACCTTTATTCCCCTGTGCAACCTTACAGTGGTGGGGAGTTGGCTCACCAGGATGGCCTGTGAGAATTTTTGTCATTCCCCTCGTGAAGAGCAGCATAGTGTCCTTAAGTTCCCCAGGGTGACCCTTTTCAATGTGTTTACTCGTTCGGACCCCTGGGCTTTCCAGAATAGCTTTTCTGTCCCATCACCATCATTTTTATCCTCTACTGCAAGTCCTCAGCTCCTGGTGACAGTCTAAATATAGAAAAGGGGGGAAAAAAATCACTCGTGCCCTGTATCGGCACAATCGACTTTTAACTATCCATAAAACTGATTAAATAAAACAATTAGAGAAAAATATTTGTTTAGAAAGAGTGGCGAGTAATACCTGTGAAAGAACGGGGTGAGAACTCTTCTCCTTCTGAGGAAGGGGCTCAGGTAGAGGACAACCAAAGCGGGAGGGCATATGTGCAAGTGTCTGAGTTCCAGCTGCAGGGGCCTGATTTCCTAATGGTCACGGACGTGGATGTGCTGAGTAATCTTACTTGGCTAATAATTATAATCAAGGGAGAGTAGGAATGAAAACAGTACCATCTAGGGAGCACTTTGTCTCGTGCTGCCCTAGATCTTGTCCACGTCCCCTCACGCACCTCCTCAGGACTCAGAGTGCCTGTCATAGGGATGAGGACTCTGGGGCCAAGTGCGGGTGATGGAGTAGGAGCCTGGCAGGAGTTCCGGACGTGTGTGGGTGATGTCGCCCACTGAGCTACAAAGAAGCAGAACCACGAAGACTCCTTATGGCTCACAACGGGGAGCGCATTGGAGATCTGTGAATCTGAGTGTTTTCTGATGCCAGGACGGGGCTAATGGAGACGACGGCAAAGAGCCACCCTTTTCCTCGGCGAGCTCGGAACCATCCAGGGAACTGCAGTAGGAACTGAAGGGAATTCGGGCGGAGTAAAGGGGAGATGCAGGGCTTATCCGTAAAGGTGCGGTGTTTGAAGTTAGAAATTCAGAATGAGACTTACTGGGGAGGGTGGCTGGAGAAAGTCTACATTTCAGTCGATGATAATGAACAGATAGAGCCAAGAAATGTGTCGGGATTGGACGGAGTGAAGCTGAGCGCCTGATGAGGTTGACTTGAGCGTGAACTGAGCTAGGGCCCTGGCCCTGTCTCCTTTCATGATAACAAGATAACAAGTCAGCTAAATAGCGCAGCATGGGGAGATTCTGTAAGATCTCTGCAGCCGTACCACCCCGAATGAACCTAGTGTGGCGTGAAAATGTGATAGGGGTTGGAGCCCCAGACAAAGGATGTGGTCAAGGGGGAGGCATCCATGTTTAAAACAGTAAATTGTGATTGAAGTACCATGGTCTTAGTTTTTCTCTGACTTGGTTGCAGATAATGCTGATAATGCCGGTAGTCACGTCCCCATGCTGTCCTCGTATCTTATCTCTTGGCACTGCTCCCTGGAAGGAACTTGGTTTGGGAGTGGCAGAGCTCCTTTCCTGAAGGCCCTGTGTGGCTAGGGTTGAGATTGGCTACCTTTGCATACCGCAGCGGGGAGTATTACACAGAGGAAGAGAAAAAATGTTGCTGAGCTAGGAGTCAACCCACACATGATTTGGGGATTTCATGTGACTTAGGTATCGAATAGAAAAAGGAAAGGAGAAGAAATTCTTATTTTCCATAGCTCTTAGGACAGTGCTAAAAATTGGTGAAGAGTTAAAAAAAAAAGTAGGATGGGACCCAACAGATGAAAGCAGAGGGTGAAGACCGGAATGGGGTGTGACCAGAACTAACATGCGTTACGAACATGTCCCAAACCCTCGTGATGAATGTAATCATTATGTACCATAGACATGTACTCAGTTTGAAATTTTTTCTTGATTGATTTTAAAACAATTTGGAACTTGGAAAATTCTTTAAAATATATACCACATATAATGTATCTGAAAAAATAAACATTTATATTCACCTTTTTATTATTCAAACATTTGACGGGGTTTTAGATGATTATTCAAAGAATTGTATTCCAGACAAATAAATCAAATGCCTTTTGTTGTTGTTCTGGTTGTTTTGAAACAAAATCTCACTACATAGCCCATCCTGGCCTTAAACTCACTTTGTAGCCCAGGCTGGCCTTAAACTCCCAGTGATCCTCCTGCCTCAGCCTCTCAAGTTCTGGGCTTATAAGTGTGCACCACCACACCTGGCCCAGCTAAGTTATTTGTATAAGTTTGTCTTTTGCATGTATGAAAATGAGACGCTATTATTTATGAATGTTGGATTAATAAAGCTGTTTGTATCAAGTGCCTTATTAGAAGGCACAGATAGCCATCAACTGGAGGTCAAGTTGTTTTTATGTCAAAAAAATGTTTTTTGTTAATTTTATTTTACCTGATTTTTTTTTTTTTTTTTTTTTTTTTTTTTTTTTTTTT
>NW_022900915.1:371020-424635 GCF_012274545.1 Fukomys damarensis
TTTTTTTTTTCCTTTTTTTTTTTTTTTTTTTTTTTTTTTGTCTTCTTGTTTGGGAAGCTCCAGTGCTCCAGAGGGCTGAGAACCTTTCCATTTTCCTGGAACTCTGCTGCAGGGGTGCCAAGTGGGTGCTAGAGTTTGAGATGACATAACTCCGACTCCTTGGGCCTCTGCTCCAGGGAAGCCAGGTGCACCTGCAGGTGGCTGCTGGTGGAGTGCACAGGCCAGGCTGTGCAGACTGCACACGGCGTTTCCGGCAAGGGCTGCACAAAGGAATGAGACAGGCTTATTTACTTATTTTCCATAAATTTTAAGTGTAGTGGACAGAACACAGAAGAGCTATGTCTTTTACCAGCTGTGTTAGAAAGCTATGTGGCTATGAGCAAGGCCCAAGGACCTTCTGTATCTACTTTTTTTAATCATTTGTGAGCTGATACAAATGTACCAGAAAATCTATAATTTTGCAAGCAGTGGCATTCAGTGGCTTTTCCCAATGAAAGGAAACACAGAAGGAAATAATCATAAAAGCGACACATAGAAAATATTGAATGAGTCTATGAACATGAAATGAATCTCATTTGAATTGGTGGTTCCTCTGGTCCTTGGTCAGTTGCATTTGGTTTATTTACCATCTTCTTTCCTTCCCGAGTTCTCGGTTTGGATTCTTTAGTACCGTGAGCACCTAAGTATTTTAGAATTATAACCACTTTTATAATACACAATTTTCCCCATAATTCCATATGTCTTATATTTGTTTTAAATTGTTGAGCTATTATTTGTTTTCTGAGAACTTTTCCTATGACATTGGTGCAGAAAGTTTGTTAGCTAAGCTAAAGTTGGCTTTTTATAGAAAGATTCCGGTTTAATTTCTTGGTTTCCTTCATCAGTACTTCTTGCTGAGTACTACGGGTTGTGATAACCAGGGCAAGGATCTCCTCATAGGTGTCTAGATACATAAACAAAGAGCAGTACTTACAGAAAGTACAGTGACTGCCACGTGGGAATTTTGCACAAAAGAAGAGGGGTGGGTAGATAACCTAAACTTGAAATTAAATATAAGCTTAGAGTCTTCCTTAGTTGTTACTCTTTAAGTAAGCCCCTCAGCTTAGCCTTTAAGGAAGAAATTTCAAGGGTAAAAAAGTGAATTAGGGTAAAATCAGAATAAGCACAAGCCACTCTAAGTATTTCCAATAGTGGTAAATTAAAATAGAGAATTAATTACTTCAAAGGCGAAAAGCAATACAAACCAGTCCTCCCTTAGTAAAAGCAGGGAAGTCACTGCCACTCCTAGGGCTGAGGGACAAAGGAGAGAGGTCTGTAAATGCTGGAAGTTGGGGCCTTCTAGCAAGGATGGAACAGTGCCACAGCTGTTGTGTGAGAATGGGTGATTGTATGAGGTGTGTCCAAAACATACAGTGAATGTTTAAATTTCAAAAATTGTATGACAGTAAAAGACACACTGCCATTGATCTCCCTCCGAATAACACTGATCCCATTGTCCTTGTCACCTGCTGCACCAGTTCTGGAAGCCCTCTTTCATGAAAATCTATAATGTATGATCAAAAATACGGTGAAAGCCGCTGCGAGGTGCTATTCAATGAAAAGACGAGCGCTCCTAACATCACAGTAAGTCCTCATCCACCTTAGTCATTGGATCTGGCAGTGTGCAACTTCTGGGTCCTTCCTAAAGTTAAACTGACCGTGAAAGACAAACATTTTTAACCAATACAGGACATTGAGGCAGCCATGGTAGCAAAACTAAAGACATTTGCGGAGAAGACTGCCAGAATTGCTTCAGGAATTTTCAAGAACAGTGGGATAAATGTTGTTCAAGGTGAAGAGGAGTATTCTGAGGAAGATTAATGGAAATGTGTTTTTTATGCTAATAAATTTTAAAAGTTTAAACATTTACTGTATATTTTGATCACACTGTGTGTGTCTCTATCTGAGGAGGTGGGAAGGAGAGGAACAGATCCTTTCTCCATGCCCTCCAGTTCTGCAAATCTTCTGCCTCGGTCTACCATTAGCCCCACTTCCTTGGTGCTATTCATTTGACAAAGAAGTGTAGAAAATACAGTTTCCTAAAAGAATAGATTTGAGAATGTGTAGGCAAATGATTGTACTACTGCTAAGTAAAAAACCAAAGTCTGTGGTTGAAGGGCTTGGTGTGGTCATGAAGACGATGTATGTAGAGATGAGCATAAATCAAAACCCCAGAACAAGAAACAGCATGAATATAAAAAAGATCTTTGTCAGATTCATAGGAGCACTTGTCGGGGAAGGCATCCTAGCTCTTCAGAAGGCGCTGCCCACCTACCCTAAAGGCAGTGAGAAACAATGTAAAGTTTTCAGTAGGAAGTAGTAAAGCCGTGCTTTAGTAGTTGTGTAGACTCAGAAAATAACTTTAAAGGAGTAAAAATACTAATGTCTTTGCCTTTAGTCTTGTCTTTCTCAAATTTATTCAAGCAAGAAATAATGAGAAGCAGAAAGTAAGAAAATGGTAGAAAGGATGGAAAGGACATGAATGTAATTGACGGGCTGGGTAGATGTGCGGGTAGGAGAGAGACAGGACCCAGGGATGATGCCCCACGTCCCTAACGCTAGCTGAGCAGAAGGTGTTGATGCTGCCAAGTGAGGTTAACATTGATTTGGAGAAGCCCATAGGACCTCAGGTGGTGATACCCAGAAACAGATGGGATCTGTATAGCCAGGGGTCAGTGGCTAAGTAAGAAGAGAGGCGGACCAAGATTTTTGCCATAAGTTAAAAATGTAACTACAGCCTAAAGGAAAAAGAATGTCAGCCAGGTCTGGGTGTACTTACTGATAGGAGGTGATACTATTATACATCATTTCAGGGGGAAAAAGTAGAAACTAAACTGCTGGGTTAAAAAGTAAAAGGAAGACCAGAAAATAGCAGTGGTGAGTACAGATGCTTGTTTTGAGAGTTTGATGAGAGGGGAGAGAGGATAGGATGGAACCCATTGTGGGAGGGGTTTATTGTAGAATTAATTGGTAAAACTTATGATTATGTGTGGTCAAGTTAAAAAAAAAAAAAGGAAAACCCAGCTGAGGCTTGTCTTCATAGGACAGTAGAGACAAAAACCAAAGGGCTTATGTCAGACCTGGAAAAACTTGGTGAGTTTCCACAACTGTTTGTCAAAAGACAGAACTTGTGCAAAGACAGTGCATTTCGAATTGTAGTGTTTGGCACAGAGCTATGTAACACCTTCTCCTTGCAGGCAGAAGCAGCTTGAATACTGTGTGTATGATTTTAAGAGATAAACTCTAGCAAAAACTTAACAGTTGTATAGCACTTCTGCAACCTTCAAACTCGGTTCGGAATTTCACTTGGGCACCATTATCATCCTGTAGCTGTGTGTGTAAGTATAAAAACACATATATACACACATAAATGAAAGTGTGTACTTGTTCATTTATGTTTCATCATCTTTGAGAACTCCTTGGAAACCTGAGACACAAAGCAGACGGGACTGGTCAGACCTTCCTCAGTCAGTACGTGATTTAACTCAGGCCTTCTGGGCTCAAATTCCTGCAGTCATCTTTACCAGACTTTGTCATTCTGAGAGACTGTTCTGGAAAGTATCAGAGGTATAGGCACTGCCCCTCCACTTGCCTTCCAGTTCACCAGGCCTTTCAGCCTCTAGCAGTCTCGGGCCTCTTCACAGCACCTGCAGCTGTCTGAGGTGGTAAATGATTCCCACCAGAGGATTAATGTGCTTGGGGTGGTAGTTTCTCCACTCCTACCTCCCATGTTCTGACCTGAGGCTGCTCAGATTCTGCCCACAAAGATTTCTTCTTTGGATCTCTTTCTTTCCACAAACAACAAGAAAGAGCACTTCTAAAGTCCTTGTGTGTGCATTTTCATCACAACTTCATTCTCAAATTCTCTTATCTTTCTGTGCTACCAGTTTCTTCCAGTTGTTGAATCCAGTGTATCTAGAAGTCGCAAGTGCCTTTCTGTATCCACTCCAGGCCTTGCAAGCCCACTGCTTTTTGGAGTCACACAAATCTGATAGGACTCCTGACGCAGTCTCAAATCAACTGGAACTGATCAAGTTACTCGTCCTTACTGAACCTTAATAATACCTTGTAGGATTATTATTAGGATTTTAGGAAGTAATATGTGTGAAGGATGCAGCTCAGTGCCAGGCTTAATAAATCTGAACTCCCTTCTCCCACCAGATTGGCCTGGAGCTCTTATCTGCATTTCCAAGCACTTAGCGCAGTAATGTAATTAGCAACCTTAGTATATCTAAAAGGCAATTACCATTTAATTGCTCTGGCCCTCACCAGCCTGAAGTTCTTCATTCCCTTCCAATTTGGGGCCAGGGGTTTTTAGTTCCGCCCTGGCTAGTCACAAAATCACTGTCACTGGGAGGATTGAAAATAGCTTTAGGCAGTCATTTATTACAAAGTCAAAGATTTCTTGGTTATTTCTTCCATTGGGTGCTGTATAAAAATGGAAATATTAATTTGGTAGGCAGGGGGCAGAACCACCGAGCTAAATCCCTGGCCTTTCCAGTGGCATCTTTCTGTGAGTCAGTGAATTATCTTGCTTGGTTGACCAGCCTAAGAAGCAAGCTCTCCCCTACAGGCTCCATCCTGATCTTCATTAAAATAAATCAGTGCCCTCCTATGGATTTGACTTAGAATCAAGTTTCAGGCATCTCTTCTTAAAAGATATTTATTGACATTACATATTCAATTTAAAGGAGTAAGTGCCCTTCCATGGGCCTACAAAGTTTGTTTATTTTAGTGCTACTGTGAGAACATAATGCCCAAATGAAGGCAGTGTGTTTTTTGTTTCCTCCTCCCAATGCACCACATAAAGTGACAGCAGTCTCTCTCTAATCAGGAGGAGTCTGAGGTATTTTGAGATTTGAATTGAAATCTCTAATATTAGAATTGTACATGTATATTTGAGAAATCTAGATTGCCTTAAGCCACAGGAAAGCCTTTTCATCTGAACCACTTTACGTGTGATTGCGAGTTAAAGTAAATTTTAAATAAGTTTTATTTAGCAGTTTGAGATTTGGAAAGTAGCCTGGGCTGTACAAATTCTCCTTTAGTTCTCTTTCTGTTAAATCTTATGCCAAAGTAAATGGAGGCTATAGAGAACCTTTGAACGCCTCAGTTCTCAGGTGACCTTGGTGAAGATGGATTGGCAGAGCCAGTGTTTGGTTTTCGAAGGAGGGTTTTTTCATTCCCCTGTGAAGTGTCCACATAGCAGTTACCTTCCTTGGTGGAGGGTGCAGCAGTGTGTCCTGGGCCTGCGTGGCTCTGGATGATGTGTGGGCCTCTGAAAAACACGCTTCCTGATTCAGGAGCTCTGCACTGTGGCCATGTAGATCCTTGGGGTGGGTGTTAGCTTTCTCAGCCCCTCGGCCTCACAGCTCCATCAGGTTTGCCTTTCTCCTTCCATTTCTCTCAAAATCGGCCTTGAGAACCAGTGGACTGGAACTTAACACCACAGCTTCCTGCTGCTCAGGGCAAGCAAGTGTCTTACCTTCTCTAGGCTTCAGATTTCTTTTTCTCAACTGGAAATTTTTTCCCTCTCCATTTTATTCTTGTCCTTAAAACTGTGGCTTATTACATTGAGTTATCCACTTTTATTGAATATAAATAAATATTAAAATATAAAAATTCTATATTTTACATATATCTACAGAATGCAATATAAAATACTATATACGTAAAGCATCAGCGTGTTCTTATGAGTAGACTGTGCACCTCTAGAAGATAGGAACAGTGGCTTACACTCATTCTGATGGATCACATTTAAAGCTGAGGCCATGCTGGGGAGAGTAAGTTCTCAGGAAATCATTCTTTATCCTGCTGTCTCATAGTTAACAAAGGAAAGTCCTCATCAGTAGAGCAAATATTCACAAAACTTAATTACATTTCCTTAATACTTTTAATATATGTTGTTTTGCTAGCATGAAAATAACCTGAGGGGAGAAAGATGGTGTGTATATCTAGCACTTTGGCAATAATAGAAAACAATGTACTATAGGCTTGATAATCCTTTGAAAACTAAATGTTAATATAAGCTTGATTTTGGTTTTGCAAACCACTTTTTGTTGCTGGTGGTGCTGTTTTGAAACAGGGTCTTGCTGTGTAATTCAGTCTGGCCTTGAGCTCAGGGCAATTCTCTTGCCTCAGCATTCCAAGGGCTGGGATTATAGGTTTGTGCCACTATGCCCAGCAGAACATGTTTTTACAATTAAGCTCCGTCTAAAAATTCAGTGTTGTTTTCCATAATTGTTGCTGTTTGAGCATATTTAAAAAGCAGCATAGGTGGTTTCCTAATTTTTCCAAACTGAAATCTCAGATGAAGGCAGTCGCTATGGTTTGAGTCTGTGCATCAAGGGTTCACATATTGGAAGCTTCTTCCACAGGGTGATGTTGGAACTCTGTGGGACCATTGTGGGGTGGAGCTTCACAGAAGGCAGTTGGGGTGCTGCCTCTGAAGGAATTGGTGCAGCTCTTGTACAGCCCTGAGGAGTTGCCGTGAAAACGCTGTCATAAAGAGAGGCCTCGCTCTTTGCCTATGCCTGCCTCACTGCGTGGTGTCTTCCTGCAGTAGGCACTCTCGCCACTGTGATGCCGTCTTCCACAAGGTCCTCACAGAGCTCAGCAGCGGGCAGTGCCGTGCCCTTACACCTCCGAAAACCTTTTTTCATTAAAAAAGTAACAATTCTTGGGTATTTTGTTGTAGCAGTGGAAAATGGATCAATACAGAAAATACCACCAAAGGAAGTCATTGTTATAAATGTCCTTGAATGTGAGGAAGTGGCTCTAGAACTGAGTAACAGGCAGAGGTTGGAAAAGTTTGGAAGAATGGGCTAGAAAACTCCTGGAATGCCCTATGTGCAGTGTGTGTGAGGGCTGAGAAGGCAGATGGCTGGGGAACTAGTCTCGGAAGGAAGTGGGCTTTCTATTGGAGACGCTGGCGTAGAGGTCATCCTTGTGACCTGTTGAGGAAACTGGTATCTATGACCGAGAGCAGTGGTGGCGAACCTATGGCGCATGTGCCGCTACAGGCTGTTTGTTATTTTTGAAAGCCCTAAAGGTTCGCCATCACTGACCTAGAGCTTTTTGGAAGGTTGTGTTTAAGAGTGAAGACCCAGGATATTTAATGGAAGAAATTTCTGAACAGTAAAACACTCACCCTATGGAATGGTATTATTGGCTGTTTAGTCAGATTTACAGTGAGATTTGGGAGCAAAAGGAAAATTCAGTCTGGACAGGAAAAGAGAGAAAACATGTTCAGGAAAATGAAACAAGGGTATATCCCAGCTTGCTGAAGAGATTGTCATGGAAAAAGGGGAGCTGCATACTAAACTGTAAGGTAACTGGGAAGAGACCGTAAAGGTATCTCAGAAAGCTTTGAGGCTGCCTTTCTCATCGTGCCGTGGCCTTGGACATAGAGATTCACAGAACCGTGATGTACTCACCACGAGCATGCTGCCCAGGTCTTCCATGAGGTCCTTCCTGTTCCTTACCCTCTGGTGAATTACTCCGTGGCTGCAGCCTCAGTTCAGGTGCATTAAAATACAGCTCGTGCTTGTAGCACGCTCCGGTGTGTCTGTGTGGTACTGGTATTGCAGGTGTGCAGAGTGCAAGAGTTACAGAGTCATGGCAGCTTTGGCTGGGATTTCAAAGAAAAGTCTGGGAAGCCAGGCACAGACCTGCCACAGAGGTGGATCCAGTGCGGAGATTCTCCCCTGCTGGAAAGATGCCGGGGGGAGCTGTGGGAACGAAGCCACAGCGGGGCTCCCACAGGTATTGCAACCAGCTGCGCGCAGAACCAGCCTGACATCAGTCTGATTCCCGAGAGGGCAACCAACGGGGCGGTGAGCAGGAAAGCTGTGGGCATGGCCCCGGAGACCCTGGGGTACCCTCTGCGGTATCCACAAAGTGTTAGACCCGGGCCTTCAAGATTTAGCATCTACCCTCCCGGATTTTGTTCTTGTAGGAGACCTGTGACCCCTTTCTGTAGGCATATGTCTAGGAATGTTTATCTTGTGCCTGGCTGACCATTGTGTTTGGAAAGTATGTAACTTGTTTTTTTATTTTACAGCTCACACCTGGGGTAGATTTCCTTGAATTTTATGTGAGACTTTAGACTTGGACTTTTGAGGGAGGCTAGAGTGAACTAAGACTCTGGGACTCCTGGAGATGGAATGAAGGCATTTTGCATTGTGAGATGGACGTGAACCTTGAAGACCAGGGGCTGAATGCCATGGTTTGGGTATAGTATGAATAATGTCTCCCAGCGACTCATGTATTCGTAATAGGTCCTTAGTGTGGCCACTGTGTCCCCTTTGCCTCTCACATACGTTTCTGCCATATGCTGTCCACCATAACACAGCCAAGCATCCCTTAGCAGAGGCCAAAGAAATTGGGAAGCCAGACCATGGACTTTAAGCATCCAAAACTGTGAGCTAAATAAGCCTAATTTATTTATACTTTAGCCAGTCGCAGGTATTTCAGTATAGCAATAGAAGGGCTAATACAGTGGGCTTTATGTTGCCTTTCACTTAGGGTTGTTTACGCTCTGTGAGTTTACCCAGGTAGTCATTGCACCGCTGCTTAAACGCCGCCAGTATAGAGAGGAGTGTCAGGCGCGGCCTTTTCCCACTTCAGGTAAGGCATCTGCCGAATGCTTAGAGGTCTCCATGAGGTACAGAAGCAAATACCCTATTTACTGAAAGAAAAGGGAAAAGACTAATTGCCATTCAAAAATCTTCATGTCTTGTATACAGTAAGCCCCTGATTTATGAACAAGTTCCATTCTGGGAGAATTATTTGTAAGTCGTATTTGTGCACAAAATGCCAAAGTGGTGAGTCTTATACAGTACACCTGGGAAAGTTCCAAACTCGAATGTTCGTGAGCTGGGGACTGATTGATTGTATTATAAACTCAAGGAAGCTCTTCTCAAAACAAGTTTATTTATAGACTCTATTGTGAATCAGCAGAAGCGATGTAATGACAACAAAATGAAGGTTGGAGAAGCAGTCACACCTAATTTTGATTCCTTCTTGTTTGTCACTCACTTTGAACAGTTTGCATGGTGGACTTCTGTTATGCGAGTTAAATCCTATTAAATTTGGGAGCAAAGTACCAATGCACTATCTGACTCGGGTTGGTGTTAAATAAACCATAGCCAGTATAAGCATTGTTCTTGTGTTATTACTCTTTATCATCGTTATCACTAGAAACACAGAGGTGCTACCTGACTGTAATTGGCGCTGCCGGGATGTTTCTAAGGAAAGACGAATGTGGTTTGTGGGTACTCTGGGTTAGTTACCTCTCTTACTATCCAATTAAGGAAAAGTGGGTTAATGGGAAGATACCAGCCCCGATCCCCACTTTGCTCCACAGTGGGATTGTAGGGCCAGGTTTAACTGCCTGCTCACGTTCACAAATCCTTTTATTATAGCACATTAAAAGTATGAGCAGAAGTCAAATACTGACCTTATTATGTAGATAAAATATCAGCTAATTTCTTAACACACTAATTTGATCCTTTTGGTTAGACCAATGTGCTTAGCAAACATCTTTTCCTCTGTAAAGCTTTGATTTGTAGTATTTGCTAGTTTCCATGGTATAAATTCTTAAGGTATAACCAATTGCAAGCTCTCAGCATGAAGTCACTGAACACAGAGTTAGGAAGAGATGAGTCAGTGCAAGGAATCTCCACTACACCAATGGATCAAGTTATGCATCTGGTTTGAACAGAGAAGGATTGACATCAGAATTTACAAGCAGATGCAGCAGAGGGAAAGCCGTGGTCACCTAAGATTATACCACCTAGTGATGCCATAGCCATCACAATTGTACAGATACACTCCGGGATGTTCATACAATAACACAGTCACATAACAAAGCATTGCTCAGAATATATGCCCATGTTTAAGCAATGCATGACTGGCTTGTCACTGTGATATACCATGGAAACAGGATTCATCCAGGAAGTTATTTGCTGCCAGATTAACTAAGCAGTGCATTTCACAGCCATCTCTCTGCCCCTTTCTGTATACTCTCTAACCTTATTAAGAAAGAAATCTTTCCCAGATTCTTGTGATCTAGGAGGGAAAGACTCCCTAAACACTTCCCAATTAATAAATATTTCATTAACCAGCATCTTGGAGTTGAGCTTGTGACCATAAATGCATGTTTGTAGAAGGATCTTCTTTCCTTTCCCCGCTCCCTCCTCCTTTTCCTTCTATATCCTCTCTCTCCATGTTTCCCTGTCCCCCTCTTTATTCCCTTCCCTACTTTATTCACAAGTATTTTCTTTCACCTTCTGTTGTACTCCTAACAATTCCAAGAGATCTGCAGAACAGTTAATAGTATTCTTGCTTCACAAAAGTGGTACGGGAGCTACAAAACTACCTGTCCTGTATTATCCACATTCTTATTCTGATGTTTTTAAATTTTGAAAGCTTCGTTGCTGTTCAGATAGCCCCTTGCTTCCTTAACATGTTTGCCACAATCTGAGTAAGGTGTGTTCAATCTCTAGGCACCTTTTCCTGTACTGCCATAAATTTAATTTTGTTTTCTCCTACTCTGCCCTCGTAGTTGTTGAAAACTGTATCATGTTGCATCTAGGAAATTGTACTACAGTAGTAAAAGTACACTTCTGAGAACTTGTAATTACGCGATGATGCCTAGAGCTTCTCATCATAGTTAAGTCCCTGGAGATGATAAAACAGAATTCTCTGGAGAAGTAGTCCTGTTTTCAGCAGCTCATCCCCATAACGGGCAGAATTGTTACCAGCTATCTTGGAAGGGTGACACCAGCTGATGATTTTGTCAACATAGTAGATTAAAAAAAATAAAACAGATCTTCTCACTAAAGACCTTTTAAATTTTTCCGAAAGCCTCATAACTTCAACTGAAGAGAAGATATTTGAGACATTGATTTGTCATTTACCATGAAGCTCTCTGCAGACCTGCTAGAGATCATCACCTGTGCCATTCTAATCCTCGTGAGCTTTGTAGGAAACATATGCTTATTTTGTTCTACAAGGAAGTGTATCACTGGACGTTTACAGACATCATTTTTTCTAATTTTCAGCCTTGTGTTTGCCCACCTTATTAAGAACTTGGTGGTAAATGTCATGAAAATTGTTTATTCTTCTGGTATCATGTTGGATTCAGCAGGCTGCAAAGTTCTGCACTTCTTGGCAGCCCTGACAACTTCCCTGGCCATCTGGTTCATGTTATACTTTGCGTTGTTCTATCACCTGAGACTGTACCAACTTGTCTACCCCCAGAGCGATGCTGCGAACGTTGACCGTCAGAAGCATTCCTTGAAGGGGATTTCTGCACTTTGGGTGGCTGGTGTGGCTGTGTACATACCAGTTTTAATTTATACTAGAAAACCAGAAAACCTGAATGCAGGAAATGATACAGACGCCTTGTCTGCAACGAGGATTTACATGGATTGCTTAATTGTCTTTGGAAACCAGCAGGTAGAGTTTTACTATGGGAAAATATTTTTAGTTCTGATTGATATTCTTCCTTTAGCCATCTTAGTCTTTGTCTGTTTCTGGATGTCTTTCCTCCTTTCAACAAAAAAGAAGATGACATATGGTGACGTCTGGATTGGCGATGGTGATTCAGAAGTTGAGGTCCTTAGAGGAGCCAAGTTCAGTATTTTATTAGTGCTGCTGATCACCCCCCTGTGGATCTCCCACTTTGTCTTAGTCTGTTTCTTGAATGACTTGGCAGCATGGGTCTTCGTTCCAGCCGTGCTCACAGCCCTCTCTTCAGGCTTTTCTGCTCTCAGTCCTTTCCTGCTTCTGCTGGTTAATTACAAAGTGAAGTTGGTGTCATTCTGTGGTGCCAAAGAGGGAAAATCCACACCACAGCCTACAAATGCCATTCTTTCTCCATATGCTTAATGGCAGTGAGCTCAATTTCAATCTCTGGAAAACAGGCCCTGTCGCTGGAGGACACGCTTAAAGGTCTCATAGCCCTTGTCAGTAGGATTTTTGAAAGGACCACTAGAAAAATGACTGCTGTCCAAATAGACTTCTGAGGGAAACTAAGAAGACATAAAAACACTAAGTTACTGTAAAGTGAAGAAAAACAGTCATCACAACATTTGTTATTTAAGATAATGCCAAGATTTTTAATGTAAAAATTGTAGAGTCATTAACAGTAATCACCATCTGGAAATGAATGCAACATAAACACTGTATTAAGTATTTTCTCTGTGCAGTGTGTTGTGTAAAAAAACAACATATCGTTGAAAGTGAGGACAACACTTCCTAGATGAAGTCCTAAAGATACTCCTGAGTAATCTTATGTTCTCGTGTTGTGTTTTCCTTGAAATGCTTCCACACATACTGGAAGTACATTAGGTAGGTGTGCAGTTTTCAGTTTTTGCACTTTTAATCCTAGTTCCTCATGTGAGCAGGAAACACATTTATTCACTATCCTTACCTTGTGTCTTTGCTAATTATGGCTAGATAAAATCATCAGATTAAAGAATCACTACTTGCTAAGTCTTACTCTATATAGACATGGCAATATTTGGGTACTACAGACATGAAGTCTACTATTCTTGTTTAATCATCAAAATATATATCACACTATATTCTTTTCCTCAGGAAAAAGAACATTTATTTTAATGATAATTTATTTGGTTATTAAATTGATATTTTTGTAAATCGTAATAATTTTAATTATAATAATTTGGTTTCTGTACTTGGATTCAATAAAAACAAACACATTCTAATTCTAATTCTAATTAAAAACTACATGGCCAGCTTCTTATTTTTCATAGTTAGTTAGAAGAACAATTTGGATTGATTTGAATGCAGTGAGTAATAATTTTAAATATCTATTATACATCTGTGTAAGCATTGAATTTTAAGTTTATTCTTGTTAGAGTCTTACATTTTTTTTCATTTTCCTTTTGTATTAATAGACTGAAATTTATTATACCATAATTCTGCTGAGTGAATATCTTGAAATTGAGATTATTACTCTTAAAAGGCTGTGCTGAATATTATAAATCTGGATCTCATTTACAGAAGAAACTTAAAACATCTTTGTTGCCCTTAAGTGCTGTAGAGAGAGGAAATTTTAAAGTAACCAAAGCTCAAATTTTGTAGGGTTGTAGGCCAGTGTCTGTCCCTTGTTAGCCCCTTTTGTAAAGATAGACTTAAGGCCTTCTGAGATTTCTGGGTGGTCTTCGTGGGAAGTGCTTAGCTGAGTCCACTGAGGCAGTTTAGTCAAGAGGGTACTAGGCATAATGAAGTTAACATCTCGGGGGAGGGAGGATGTGGGGAAGAGGTAACCATCTTCTAATCCAGTGCAGATGTAGCCAGAGCTGGGGATGTCCCCTGATCTCCACTAGTGGCTCTCAAGCATGGTTCTGGGACCAGAAGAAGTTTCCAGCATGATCTGGAAACTTGTTAGAATTGCAGATTCTTAGGCCTTGCCTCAGGCCTCTTCAATCTGGGTTGAACCTAGAAATCTATTTTAATAAGACTTCCAGGTGATTTTCATGCTTCCTACAGCTTGAGAACCACAGTCTAGTGTCACTTCAAAGTTCAATTCCCACAGAAGATCAGAACGAGGCCCAGATAAGTGACTCCGGATGTCCTTTTCTGTGTCGCTGTCAGTTGCCAGTGTGGTCTCTGCCTCGCGCTGAAATGGCAAGCAGGGTTGGCATCTGTGTGCCACGCATTCTGAGTAGTAGTTGCCAAATAAATCCACTATACAAATGAATCTTTTCAGAGTCAAGGATTAAGCCTGAACACTTCAGGTGTGCCAAAAGTTTGAAACTACTTTTCAGTACAAAACTCAGAATCCAGCCTCCAGATTATCCCATGGTTATTTTCCAGAAGCCAGTGCAGGACATGATTGGCATAAGCTCATGCTTTACTTCCCAGTCCCAGAAATCTTTCCTTTTTCTTCCAAAAATTCATTTTTTTTTTCCTGCTTGGGCCTCATTGAATCATAGTTTGTCCTTGTAGAATTGATAAATTTTCACTACAACACAGAATCATATGCTTACTGAATAAACAACATTCTAGTTATCTTTTTAAATTTTTTTGGTTTTTTGGATTTTTATTTTTGTTTGTTTGTTTGTTTGTTTGTTTGAGACAGGGTCTTCCTGTGTATTTAAAGCTGACCTATGTAGCCCAGACTGGCCTTGAACTCATGGCAGTCCTCCTGCCTCAGCCTCCCAAGAGCTAGGATTATAGGTACACACCACCATGCCTGGCCCAGCTCCAAAATTATTTTTCTTCAATTCTCTTATGTACAACTCCCTTTTCCCATCCCTTAACCTCCCTATTTCCTTCAACTTCCTGGTGGGGCCAATATCTCTACTAAGTAATATAGAACCTTAGCCAGAATAGACAGAGCTATGCTATGGATGAAATAGAAAGGATAGGGATGCAAATTACAAATCATGCATACCCTCTGCCTTCCTCACAGAGTTATGTAAATAAGAACAACTATATTGAAAGTGATTTGAAAACAGAAAACGCTACAGAAGCTGTGTTGCTTTGACATTGCAGTTCTGGTGAGTTGAAACAGGAAAGGTGTCAGACTGAGTCTCTGGCTGTGTATCTGTGAGGCGATTGCAGAATCTTTGGAGCCTTGGTTTCCTTATCTCAATGATGGAAATTATAAAGATATTTTTCTCCCAGGATCCTTATGAAACACAAGGTAAGTGACAGAGAGTATATGTGAAGGTACCAAGTTACAGATCCTGGTGTAGGATTTCCTTTACAGAATGTTCTGACTGTTCCCCTTAAGACAGCAAGGAGGAAATGTTGCAGCCTTCCCAAGAGCTATAGCAGGCTCGTTTATATCACATTGTAACCTGTGTTTTGATGCCAGATGGTCGCTTGCATTTTTTTCAAGCATACCAGAAGATGTCGTGTTCTGTTTACCCTCAGGCCTGCGAAGTACCACCCTGGCCATCCCTATTCATCACCTCACTTTGGTTCTCACCCTTCAACATCCCTTTTCAGAAGCAAACATTCAGCCATTTCTCCTTTAGAATTCTCGTTCTAGGCCCTTGGCCATGCTGTCCCCAGTCCTGGAGCTCTTTTCCTCCCCTGCCATCACTTTTACTTTCTCCCTCATCTGTCCCCTTTTAACCTGTCTCAGGAGGTTTCCCTTGTCATCAAGGTGTCTCAGACTGGTGTGCCTTTGTCTCAGCGAGTACCGCCTTCTATGGGCATGCCTCGTTTCCTTGTCTCTCCTTGTGCTATAAGCCCAGTGGCACGGAGCACACACAACTGTTACCTAGTATGTGTGGCCCACTGTTCCATGAAGAAGTCAATAAAATCCACAGGGCTTGTGCCTTCCCACTCTTACTCCATGTGTACCTTTTGGCCCTCCTTTAGTTGTCCCTTTCAAGTAGACATTTCTTGCCTATATCATTTTTCTGATTCAAGACTAGGCATTTGGTAGGGCCGGGGATTTAGCTCAGTGGTCCTGGCGCCTGCCTCGCAAGCAGAAGGACCTGAGTTCGATCCCCGGTACCAAAAAAACAAAAAAAGACTAGGCATTTAGTGATTGTCATGCTTCCAGCCACTGTTGAATCCAATTCTTGGAATGAGTTAGTTTCTTGCCAGCCAAGCAACGGAGCCAATGAGAGACAATAGTTCCACCCCAGCTTTCCAGTACTTAGTTTTTGATTTTTTTTTTTTAGCTCTTATATTGAAGAAAGTAAGCCCAATATCTATATACAGACTTTCAAATTAAAAATGTATCCTAGAGTACATCTGTCAGTGTTCATGAATCCAATTCTTGGAATGAGTTAGTTTCTTGCCAGCCAAGCAACGGAGCCAATGAGAGACAATAGTTCCACCCCAGCTTTCCAGTACTTAGTTTTTGATTTTTTTTTTTTAGCTCTTATATTGAAGAAAGTAAGCCCAATATCTATATACAGACTTTCAAATTAAAAATGTATCCTAGAGTACATCTGTCAGTGTTCATGTATATGCACGCATATGCTAGCATGTGTGCCGTGTGTGTGTGTGTGTGTGTGTGTGTGTGTGTGCGCGCGCGTGCGTGCACAGGAAGTGGCTGCATTTTCCCAAGTGTTGGTGAATTAACAATTAAAGAAATAAGCTGTAATGCAAATCACAGTTACCTCATCACCAAATGCCCTCTGCTTATTTATTTTGACAAGCCCAGCTTATTTTTAACTACCAGGCCTCCATAAACTGGTAAATGTAAGAACAGTGACTTTGGCAGAAAGAGAAAAGTATGTAAGTTGAGCCTTGAGAATGAGTCCACGCTGACTCCTTGTAAAGTGGAGTGAGGCAATGCGTTTTGATAGGAATTGCAGTCGAGCAATGTGTGTGATGTGTGACTGGAGCCACAAATCAGGGAGCCTTTTATGAGCCGAGCACACCAGACTGTGCACTTTGAAATGAATAGTTTCCCAAGGAACCTTTGCTAGCCGCTCCAAGCCTTTTCCAGTGATGCTCCATCTCCAGCTGTTTGGAGGTCTTCATTTAGAATTTTCCTCAGTCAGTTTTCAAATTGCAACAAACAAAAAAATGTTTTAAATGTCACATGAAAATCGTAACACTGGTGTAGGGAAAGATTTTTTAGTGGGTTCGCTGTGTTCTGTGACCCTATGTGGCTCTGTTACTTTTAGCTCTTTCCCCGCTGAATCTTTCCTTGAAGGAAGCTGTGGGGCCATCACTGAGGTCACTAACGGGAAGGTGACAGAATCACTGGACCCGTAGGGCCGTGTGCCCTTCACAGACTTTAACAGGCTCTAGAGGGGCCTCTGCAGTTGGCAGTCTATCCAAACTGAATAGTAGGAGACACTGTGCATGGTTAGTATTTTTTGCTTAGGTCTTTATCTCCTTAAGCAAAGGATCACTTGGCAATTGGGTTAGGAGAGCGATGGCAAGCCTTTTGGAGCTTTCAGTGTTAATGTCCTGCTGCATTGTGCGTGCCATAGGCTCACCGGGGTTACCCTTGGGAACACCCAAAGAAGTAATGACCAAGATGTCACCAGCAGCCTCTGTGCAGCATGGAGTTCCCAGCAATTCAGGTTTTGACCCCATGTTCTAATGTTTTCCTTCTTTACCTCCCTGTCTTCTACCCAAATCAGGAGGGCTAAACCACTGAAAAGTTTTTCCTTGACCTTTCTCTACTCATCCACCCACTGCCTAACCTTCACTTCTCTCCACACTTTCAAGAAAGAGTTTAAACCACTCAGTAGACCTGTCTAAATGAACAGCAAATGAAAAACTGCCTGTGCAGTGAAAAGAAATGAAAAGCTCAAATGAGCTAGAGAGAGACGATTTCTAACAGTTAGTACTACTTGCGGTAGACAGATACTGAGACGTGTGTCATGGGGACAGGGCCTGTGGTGCAAAAAGAAGCCCTCAGGAAGCATCAGAGACGCCTAATGTGGCTACAGTTCCCAGGGTCAAGGCTGATGGCGTGGGGTGCAGTGACAATTTGTAAATGACTAGGTCCTGAGATCCCCAGGGGCTCAGGTGGGAGTGAACTGTGAGGCATAGCAGTGAGGATCTCATGTAAAGGATTTTAAGCCGATTGCCCTTTCTGGGAGCCTGAATAACTGGTTTTCACTTAGGCATAGGCCTGTTCTTGTTGGTCTGAGTAGGGCCAGCCCTCTTGCCTCGAAGCTGCTTCTCTGAGCCAGCCAGAGGGGTCTTTTCCTGGGCTTGTTTTTGGCATGGCTTCCTCCTTTCCCCTCCACACACGGCCGTGCAGTGGCACCATCAACTCACACCAATCATAACAAAGCAGGAACCTTTCCATCCTCCAGTTGTAACGTGAAAGAAACATGATCCCCACCTCATAACGTTTTATTTTGTTTGCAGAGGTTTTCTTTTTCTGGTACTAAGAGCTAAAATGGAGACTATGGAAGCACAAATCGTGACGTGGCAGTAGTTTGTAAGAAATTTTATTTTTGTTGCGTGGTGGTATGAGAGTTTAAAATGATCTTTAAATACAGATTCAATTTTAGAATACAAATGAAGTAAACATTTTTGGCAGGAAGCTCGAATTAAAGAGAAGGGAGAGCATCAGTGGTTGTAACTGTGATTTAATACTGAATTCCTCAGAGGGGTCCAACCTCAGATGTCTTCAGGGCTGGGCAGGGCACGTGGCTAAGTGAAGCATCAGAGAGGGCTCTGGTGACCTGGGGAGCATGGAGTTTGCAAACAGGTAGAAGCAGCCACCGCTCAGCCCTAGCCAGTTGTTGTCATGGGGATGCAGACCTTTGTGCCAGAACTTCACATATTTTTAAAGCAAAGCCAGAATTCCAGAATTTTATATGAAATCACCCAAGTCTACAAGTTGGCAACTGATTGGACTTTTAAAAACACTGCTAGGGCCAAAAAATCACATCTGTGGGCCAGACTCGGCTCATGGGTCTCTGATGTGTGACCGGTGTAGCTGGGCTTTCTGTTAAAACGCATGTGTTGTCAGTCAGAAGAGGGGAACTGTTGTTTCCCATTATGGATTGGTCAGAGACAGCAAAAAATCAGGCTGAGAAAATCAGCCAGAGTCCATCCAGCTCCGTTTCCTGTCCAGCCTGTTTCCTCATTTGCAGTGCTGCCCTAGCTCCCTTTCTCACCCCTCATACCTTAAAAGGGAGCGCCCAGAGGTCCAGATGCTCGGTGCAGAGGCAGTAGACAAAGAAGAGGACAGTGATGGCCACTGGGGCAGCTGTGGACTCATACTTGACTCTAAAGGAGCAGTTGGGAATGTGGCCAGCATTGCTGAACCATTGAGATTTCTGCACAGTATCAGTGATACCACAAAAACTCTCACTGAAACCAGACCAAAGGAGTTGTGTTATACACAGAATAAGACATCTTAAAGCAGATGGCTGTGTTATTCCAGCCTGCTTGAAAGTAAAGCTCAGATGCTGTGGACATTTGGTCTGAGTCATCCAGCCCATTTACACATATGCAGTGGGCCAGATCTTCCAAAATGAGCTGGAGCTCTTGTAACTCTTAGCTTCAGGCTGGCAGAATAAAGAAGATCATATTTGTCTTAGTTACTTTTCTTGTTGCTGAGACAAAACACCCAGCACCCAAAGTTAAAGGAAGAAAGATGTATTTAGCTCACCATTTGTAGAGGTTTCAGTCCATAATCAGCTGGCTCCAAACAGGGTGGCCTGGCAGGAGAAACAGCTCATGACGGCAGACAGAAGACAGCAAAAGCAATGAGACCTTGACAGCGTCTTTCCACACCTTTTGTCTTATCCAGACTACTTAGAGCAGGCAGTGCTCACACCCATAACCCTAGTGCCCTAGAGCCTGGTGTTGCACCAGGAATCAGTTCCAGCATCACACGCTCTAGCTCCAGCCACCTCTGGAAAAGCCCCACCTGTGACTGTGTGAGGCTTTAGGGGGACATTTAAACACAAGCCATAGCAACTACCATTCTCCAAGTGCAGACACAAGGGTACCCTGCTGTGATACCCTGATTTATGTTGCCCTGGGTTATGTTTCATTCGAATAGCTACACCCAGGTGGAGGCTGCCCTCTGTATGGTCACGGCATCTCATATAGGAGTTTCTTAAAGATCTCGAAGATCCTCAGCTCTGACAGATTTCTCCGCTTTGTTTCCTTGTATTTTCATGTTCCTGATTATTCTGAATGCAGTGCTTTTTAATTTTGAGCTGTTCCTTAAACTCCACAAATGATACCATCATAATAAACAGGAAAAAAATCGTATGTCAAACCCATCCCCTCGTTTATTTTTCCATGTCTCCTCTTCTCACACGCACAGGTCATTTTTACGTGTGGTGGATAGAGTCCGTCCAAGGAAGGGTTAGGATACAACTTCCTGTCGTTTGCATTATACAGTACCACATCCCAATAGCCAGCGCCATCTTTGTGGTGTTCACCAAAGCCACGGAACAGAGTCTGTAAGTGAACAGTTCACGTGGCAGACAGATTGAGTGGGAAGATACTGGATTGGAAGAAAGTCTATTAGTTGATAAGCTGGAATCTAAACACTCTGGATTGTCTCAGAATCTGGAGTAGAAAAGAAAGTTATGTTTAGTAATTTGCAAGTGTGAGCCTATGTTTTCCTCTGGAAGGCTCTGTGTAGACTACAGGGAAAGTAATAAACTTATATGCCAAGAAAATTGTTTGAGAACCTGCGCTAAGATTTTTATCAATAATAAATATCTGGTTTTAAATAGTTTTTATAAATACAAACTGATATTTTTGCTTTAAAAAACTTGTGTGATTTCAGAAGAACTTTATCCTCTTGTAAATGGATAGCCTCATTTGAGCATGGAAGTAGTCTCCTTATCCTTTTCGGATGGACTCTGCTATAAAATATGGCAAAATGACAAACGTGGGAAAGGAAGGAGAGGAAACGAACATTAAATCAGGTGATGGGCTTGATACTTTTGCTTTGTATCATAATTATACCATTTGTATGACTTTAAAAGGAACAGCTCAAAATTACCATATTTAGCATTTCTTTTTAAAATAGGCCTTTTTATATTTTGGGAGAGGGGGGCGGTTACCCGGGATTGAACTACTTAGGACCTTGTACTTGTGAGGCAGGTGGCAGCAACACTGAGCTAAATCTCCAGGCTCACCTTTTTATGTTCTTGATCTTGTATTGGGAGGCCCCTTTCCATCAGCCTCGATATACTTCCACTTTCAAGTAATATGTCCTTACTGCTCAGAAAAGCATACCTCGATTAGAGAACAGATAGAGGCTAAAATGAATCATTTCAGATACTCAAGTTTGGGTCCATATGATGATTTTTGTGATAAGAAAGACAAGTTGCAGACATGGACTGCTCTTTCGATACCTGAGAGTAGATGTGGCAGAAGATGACTGAACACCAAGGCACGACCAGAGACCTGTGTTTCTGTTCTGTTTTTTTTTAAATTGAGTTTATTGGTACATTTTAGGTATACAGTCCAGTTACATTCATCATTGGGATCTTGCACCTCTACATGACAGGTCTTGGTTCTCATTTTTTTCCCCTTGTCCCTGCCCTGTTCTTGACATCCGTGGGTACCGCTCCCACTACCAACTGTGGTGATAAGTGATGGGAAGACAAAGTAGGCGGTGATGTGTCTTATGTGGACAGGCTTAAGGGATGGCCACAGGCCGCCCCGAGGCAGTACTGACTGGGAACATTCTGACACCTGCATCTGGTCGCTCTGGCACAGTTGGGCAAAGTGTTTAAGCAAAGGGCATTGAGGGCATTGCAGCGGTTCTGAAGTCTAAATCTAGACTTAGATATTCTCTCTCCCTTTCTCTCTCTCTCTCTCATGTTGAACTGGAGGTTGTCATTGTACTATAAATTCTAAAATATCTGTCACTCTTAATTAGTTGATATTAGTTGATATCTGTCTCATACAAGTGC
Organism: Fukomys damarensis; assembly: GCF_012274545.1. NCBI lineage: Eukaryota > Metazoa > Chordata > Mammalia > Rodentia > Bathyergidae > Fukomys > Fukomys damarensis. Next base: position 392,425 of record NW_022900915.1, read on the forward strand.
TCTGGAGAGTCGCTGTCCATGGCTCTGTACACAACACCCAAGGACAGGCCAGCAGGAAGTACTCCGGTATGGTTACCCTGGATTGCTAGGCTGCTTCCCTTTCCTGGAAGCCCATACTTTCACCTCAGGTGGAATGAGCAGCATGTGGGTATTGAAATGAATCCTAATACTGATCACAGGCGGAGAGTCTATCCTGAGTTTCTGCTCTGACAAAAACAAGCAAGCACAAGTAAAGCAACTGGCGTGGGTGCTAAGTGCAGAGCCAGGAAGGAGCTCTGCCCACTGCTCTGAGGAGCCCACGGGGAGGTCTAAAGAGAGAAAAGTACCCTAGGCAACACTAGCACCCAATTACCTTTCATATTTTCTTCCAATATATGTAATATTCTTAGTTATAAATAACTTTTTTGCCTTTTTTCTTCTGCTTCTGTCTTGTTCAGGAAATTATAATTATTTGACCTCACTCAAAATGTGCAAAGAAGAATAATGGAAGCCCCCGAATACCTTGATTTGGATGAAATCGACTTCAGTGATGACATATCTGTAAGTATTACGACGTGTGAGCAATGTCTTCAGTGTTGCCTTCATCTTCGTGGGCTGCTTTCTCTGTTAAGGTCTTCATTTCCACCACTCATCCAATTATATCCAGGAACTGAAAACAGAAGTACCACATGAATTACAAAGTGTGCTTTGGGGTTCTCAGAACCGGAGAGTGAATCCTACCTAACCGTGTGTGCAGGGAGGGTAAGGGATTTAATCTCAGTGAACCTCCAATTCTCAGTCCGTTCCAGTACTGTAACAGTAATTGCTGAGTGTGTCCAGAAACTGTATGCCTATACACATACTTAACGCGATGAATGTTAACTCCCAATTTCCTTACTTGGCTGGCTCTTTCACAGCCAGACCCCTTTAGGGTTCACAAGGACACAGCAACCATGTTAAAATGTATTAATTGATGAAAACAGAGAAAGTTTTTCAGTCAATGAATACGAGAGCAGAGAGCAGACATTTCTTGGGAATCCCAAAGCAGAATAACATCTTATCCCAGCTGACTTTGTGATGTCCTGGTTAATTCCGTGACACCACGGGCTGCTGAGTCTCTGAGTCCCCTACAGTCACAGGCTCCTGCTTCCAGGGTCCCTCGGGCTGTTCTGAGTGGACTGTCTGCAGGGACCTTGCTTTATCCTAGGCCACATGGTCGGTGCTGCCTCACCTGCAGACACGTCAGCCTGTAAGTGTCACAGCAACGTGGGCACTCAGAGTATGTGGTGAGAAACTTGTTATTTCTGAAGTAGCTATATAATGCTTCTTTCTGGGAACTCATACTTTCTGACTTTATGTCCCATTAATCTGTCTGAGCCTAGAGCTTCTTTGGGTCACCACCAGAATAGTTCTGACATGATGAGTTTTCTTTAACATGCCTTTGACAGCAGTTTCATCCTCTGCTCTACTCTGTACCTTGAAGTAAAGCATCTGTACTGTACAAAACAATTCAGTTACTGGGGTAATTTCTGTGAATCACCTGTTTTGTACAATCTTGGAAACTCTAGTACCAGAGAAATGTGAATTCAACCTTTGTTTCCAGACATTTTTTTCACTTTTTAAAAATACATTTTATTTCGTAAATGCGATATTGTAAAATTATTAGCTTAATGAGGCAAATTAACATATATATTACCTCACATAGTTATCCTTTTAAAAAGAAATTGTGGCAGGCACAGCTAAAATCTACTTATTCGATGGGAATCTCAAACCCTGGACAGTATTATCAGCTGTAACCCAATGTTGTACATTAGCTCTCTAGACGTCCATTTTACATATCTGTTACCTCGTATCTTCTGCCCTACATCTCCTTTTTATTTATTTGTTAGTGTTTTCATTTTATTCATGTATGGCAATTTTTACTAGTCCTCATACAGAGTAGTGCACAGTGAGCTTCCTCCTTACCATAACATCTGTCTGTCTCAGTCACGGTGCTTGACTTCAGAGGGTGGTTCATTTACAAGGCATTTTGATTTGAGCAGGGGAAAGCAGAGTGAAGGAAGGTGGGAGTCAGAAGGTGCAATCGGAAAGGAAACTTGTGTTATGGTTAGGAGCTGCATGGTAGCTCTCTGTGGTTTGACAATAGGGTTGTCTTTTGAAAGCAGCAGCTTTGAAGGCAGCCAGCCTCAGTACCTACCTTGTCCTGGCCTTTGCTGGCTGGAGAATTTGGTGGGCTACATTGACTGCATCTCTCTGCAATACTCGTGCAACTTGTGACACTGCCTTGAGGACTGGGTGAAGTAATAATATATGTGAAACACTTAAGCTTAGCACACATCATGCAGCTCTTTAAAATGGTAGCTTTTGTTGTTATTTCAATGAATAATACAATAATATTTATATGACCAATGGTGAAGAAAGAACTCAAGGGAAAGACCAGGCATGATGTCGAAATAATTAAGTACAACAGAGCAGTTGTATTTACAGAAGAATCATCTGGCAGTAGCCCATAATTTTGATGAATTGGGAAGCTCTACTTGAAAGATAAAATATATTCAACAATAACTGAAGCTTTTTAACAAATTAGACTACAGCATTATGTAATAGTTGAGCTTCTATAACTTGACTACTCTGAAACATAAAGATGTCCATCTGTAATGTTCTGTTGGTTGCAATTTGAACTGCACTTAAAGTGAAATCTGTTTTGAAAATGCATAGAATTGATTAAATTATAAGGGCAGATATTTATTGAGCACTCACTACAGGACAAGCATTATTTTATTTAACCCTCACAACAACCCTGTAAAGATGGTACTATTACCTTCTCCCACATCCCACCACAGGAATGTTTGACAGTACCTGGAGACACTTTTCCTTGTCACACCGAGAGGTCCTACTGGCAATCAGTAGGTACAGGCCAGGGGCGCTTCTAAACATCCTGCAACATACAAGACAATCTCCTACAGCAGTGAGTCATCTAGCACAGACACTGATAGTACCAGGGGTGAGAGTCCTGGTCTGTCTGATCTTGAAACTGAGGAAGTTCTGCTTTCACTTCAAACCCTAAGCACAATAGTTTTATCATAGTTCGGTATTGTCCACGTTGGATACTTTAAATATGTTAGAATTATACTATCGTTACTTAAAAGATTTCATGAAGAAAAAAAGGAGAGATCGCCTCTTGAATATTGACTTGATTGCTTTCAGCTTATTTAAATAAAGTAGGAGCATCAAATATTATGGCTGCTTTACAGGCTAAATGGAGATTATTCAAATGCTAAAATTGAAAAATGACATGTTTTCACTGTGTTAATTCACCAGCATAAAAAGAAATTTGTTTTGTGTCCTGTGAACATGGTTTTATTCTTAGGGTTCTGTAAACCTCCATCTCTGACAGCCCTTTGACTCTTTACTCGTTAAGTGGCAGAAAGGGAAGGAAGGTACACTTTACATTTGGAAAAGATGTTTACAAAAATCATGCCAGAATCTAAAACTCTTCTTACTCTCCAGCTGTAGCCCTATTACGTAGGATAAGCTTTGTATTGCATGGGTTTTTCCCTCTAGCCATGAGCCTGGTTCTTGTTTTAATTAAAACACAAGCTGTATATTGGTATAAAAAAACAGAACTTTTTGCCTTTACCCAATGAGACAAAACACAGAAGGCAACCAAATTATTTTGAAGTTTCCCAGGCTTGAAAATAATGTGCATCCTTTGCAAAATGCAGAGTATAAACTATGCATGCTTGAAACCGTGCCATCTGAAAAGGCAGAACATTGTGCAGTAACTGCAGGACTCTGAGAGAGATGATGAGAGACTCTGAGAGAGACACACATGAACACAAAGGTTCAAAACAAGGTTTTTCTGTCACTTCAAATGGGTTTACAGATTTTTTTTTTTCTGTAGTCCTATGGGAACCAGACCCCTCTATTGATAAAACAAAAACTTCTGGAATCCCTCGGAGCCATAGTGTATTTGTTTATTAAGAAAATACAATTTGCTACTCTCAAAAATAGTATTACACATAAGAGTAAGGCAAGCAAAGGCTGCACCATGACCCAGCTGAAGGCTGCCGTTCACAGGCACCACATCAGAGCTGCTGAGCTACACACTGAGACTGTGCTTTAAGTCAGTTACCTCCATCAAGCCTCACATCAGCGCTGGGAGTCAGACTTTTGCTTCTGCTTCTCAGATGAGAAATTCGAGGGCTGTATGACTCCCCCAAAGGCACTGATAGGTGGCAGGGTCAGGACTTAAATAGCAAAGTGTTTGACCACGTCTTTCTTCCCCTTCTGAGCAGCTGAGTCGAGTGATCTCTGGGCCAGTTGCTTCACCCATCTCTCTCCCTATTTGGCACTGACATGATTACAAATTACTTCCTGGTATACGTGATAAGTAAATAAAGCCAGCTGAAAGGAACTTAATTAAGTCTCTTAATTTTACTCCACCTTGAGCTTCTTTTCTGCAAGTGGATAATCTACTTGTTTTGTATTTTTATGAGTAAAACATGAAAATGTATGCATAAGCATATGCATACATGTGAATACACACATGTGCATAGAAATATAAACATGGTACTCATACCATGCATGCAAATATCTTTGCACAGATAGAAATGGGTGAAGTGCTCTTCTCTGTGTGAGAATCATGTTGCCTTCCATAGAAGCCTGACTTGCAACTTTGCTGAAAATTGACATTTTTTTGGCAATCGCATAACTTACTTTTTGTGCAGGCCAAACATGATCAAGATACATAAGTGTCCTTCATTTTACTATCCCCGTTAGTCCTTGTCTTTGCAACCTAAAGTAAAAACGTAAAATTATATAGGTTCATTTTCCTGAGGTGCTTGAAGTAGCCATACTGTCTGGTAGAATAATACATGCTTATAGAACACTAACCTCACTTTTACTACATTTTCAGGCCCTCACCAAAAAAAAAGACTCCTTGCAGATTAGAATAGACTTTATTTTCATCAAAATACCTACCCTTCTTTCTGCTTTGTGTGGACCACCTTTTACTTTGGTCAATCTACTAACACATCCCTCAATTTTATTACATTTCTTTTGTTGCTGTTGTTTTGGTACCAGGGATTGAACTCAGGTCCTTGCACTTATGAGGCAGGCGGTGGCGCCACTGAGCCAAATGCCCCGCCTATTACCTTTCAACTAAGACCCATTTCACAGCATGAACACCTGAAGAAAAGGATAGAGTGTCCACCATGTGTGGACACTGGCGATGAGGTGGGTGTGTAAAGAATACAGCTTTGCCTGCAGTTAGATATGGAACGGAATATGAAGACATTCAAGGTGCTGAGAACCTGGCTTGGCCTTCCGCTCCCGTGAGAAGTCTACCTCCAATACGAACATCCTGTTATACCCTTTTCCACTCTTCCTAGAAAGTGACTGGTTTTCATGTGCCCTTGGGCCGTCTCAGTCCCTCCTTCACATCCTTTCAAGCCGTTGCCCTGCCTTTGTCCAAATTAAAACTTTCCTTAGTGCTTCTCATATGATCTGTTTTCAGCAGCTATTTGAAAGGCCCATATTTTGGTGTTTTTTTCAGTGTCCTGCATTGGAGTCCAACTACCTCTCATTCCAGAAGACTCCAGCCTCCCGTTATCAAAACTTCAGACCTTGTTCTAACATCATGTATCGTATATATTCTCCTGTTTTCTAAATACCTCCAAGAAAAATGAATTAGGAATCATATAATCCAGAAAAGATGAATTGTACGTTGTTGTCCCATAGCTACTGTTAGATGCTAGGACTGAAACCAAATTCTTTGGCCTCCAAGCCAGACACCTCTGCGAGAACCTCAAGAAAAAAATGGTTTCCAAGAAGAATAGGCAACTGCTAGAATTTTTTTCCACTTGCTTCCTCTTATTCTGCAGATAACCCTAGGAGTTCTTATCTTGCTTGATAGTCATTGGATTTATTGGATTGACTGTGTATGTTATTTATACAAACTGTTTGCCTTTCGCAATTAGCTATTTTGTCAGTGTACTCAAAAGCCATTAATAATACTCCCCAAGCAGTTTTAGGCTTGGAGCAAATAACACAGACTTGTTCTGTGCTCACAGAGTTTATACATTGATATAACAACTCAGGATTATAAGCTCCATTCTTGAATCAGTCTTTATATTTTGGTGGTGATTGATTATTGGCTCGTGATTAAAAGTAAATTATTATTGATGTTGAACAAAGGTTATGTCTGCCATCTGCCCTACTGAAAAATAAATTTTTTTTTTAATTTTTTGTAACTTGTAACTTTGCTTCAGTAATTATGACTTTAGCATCATTTTGCCTGGTCATTTTTATATTTTAAAATTTAAATAATAGATAATATCTGTTGAAGTTACTGTATATCACACATTTCACACATTCCCATGTTTTATATTTTTATGCTTTATATCATAATCTTAATAGCCATACTCTGAAATAGGAAGTTACCACCCTGTTTCACCAATGAGATTAAGAAATTAATACTAGCTGTACAGTGGTGTCTTCGTTACTTTTCTCATTTCTGAGGCAAAACACCCAACACCCAAAGTTCAAGGAGGAAAGGTGAATTGAGCTCACGGTTGTAGAGGTTTCAGTGTATAATCATCTGGCTTCAAAGCACGGGGACACGGGCAGAGGGGCATCGCAGAGGAGAAACAGTTCATGGTGCCTACATGCTAGCAAAAGCAACAAGGGAACCTTCACGAAGTCTTTTTGCCCCTTTTATCTAAACTCCCAGGATTAGGGTGGTGCCAGACCAATCAGATTTAGTAACTACACACCCTTAATCCCAGCATCGCACACTCTGGATTCAGCAACCTCTGAGAAAGGCCTATCTGTGATGCCATAGGGCTGTGGGGGACATCTAGACACGAGCCGTAACAAGTGCTGAAGTCAGGATGTGCTCTGATCAGCCTGGCTTCACAATTCATGCGTATAATCGTTGCACTGAAAATGACTTCTGTTTGGCCTTCGCAGGTCACCCAGAGCTCTTTCCCTTCCATGCGTACTACTTAGAGTAGAAAGAAGCCCCTTGATGCTGGGACTTCACTCCCTTTGCCAGCGTGGGTGTTCTCCTTTTGCCCACTCTCTATGACTTTGATTATGTCAGTATTGCATTATAGTAGCTCCCAGTGTGCTCTGGAGATTATCAGAAAGAGTTACTGAGTTTTCCTAAATACTAACCACAAACAATGCCTAGCATCTAAATTTTTTATTAATATTTTTTACAACTTCTAAGAAAATATAATAAAATCAAAGAATCAGAACAGCAGATAAACGCATTTGAAAGTAGGGTTGATTATTGTAATTTTAATTAATGGAGCCTAGTTGGTGAAATGTATTTAAATAATGGCTGATTATGAAAGTGTGGTTCATCCATGTTTGTACCATGGGGCAGGGGTGGACACTGTGGTAGCAGTTAAGTCACCTGTGAAAACCTGGGGTGTGGAAAGAGAATGTCCCCAGGAAAGAGCTGTGCAGAGATATATCCCATGTGATAGGGAGAAAAAAGGCTTTCACAAAAGAAACTGAAAAGAACTTGTCAGAGATAAATAAAACTATATGAGCCAAAGAGGGGAGCAGGATTTAAGAGGTTAGAAAGGATATTAATAGTGGCAACCAGATAATTATTAAAGATAAGGATTGAAACCTGTTCCTGTAGCCAGGCCTGGTGGTGCCCACCTATAATCCCAACACCATGGGAGGCTGAGGCAGGAAGACAGCAAGTTCCGGTCCAGTGCAGGCAACTCAGGAAACCCTGTCTAACAATGGGGATGTAGCTCAGTGCTGAGACCCTAAACTCAGTCCCCAGTTCTGAGCAAAAAGTCCCCTCGTGACTGTAGTGCTCAGTGACTGTAGGATGACATCCTGTCCCGATGGCCAGAGGTAAATGCAGACATAAGGAAGCAGAAACAAGACCAGAGACGGTGTTTTCGTCCTTTCATAAACACCACAGCAGGTTACCCATGGGCTGCTCAAGGAGAGGAGCACCCCAAGGGGGCAGGAGTGTTTTTGTTTATAGGCTCTAAGGAGAAAGCCGGTACTGAGAGCGGCCGAGGAGATGGAGAGAAGGAAGGATGGCAGGACAAGAGCCTTGAGGAACGGAGGGCAGAGGAGAGCCAGTGCACAGAGGGGCTGGAGCTGCAGGAGAGCTCAGCCATCCTCAGAGGCGTGCAAGGACGCAACCGTCCTGAGCGGAAAAGGGCAGGCCTTTGAGGGGAGGCGGCCACCCCATACATTATTAGGCTCTAGGCCAGGGATTTAGCTCAGTGGTTCCACCGCCTGCTTCACAAGCACAAGGAGGTGAGGTCGATCCCTGGTGCTGGAAGAAAATATATATATTATGCTCTGACAATATCCCTTTCGCCGTGTCTTTGCCTCCACGCATTGTTGTCGTTTTTTATTGCGTGCCCATTGAGATGCCCGCCTGAATTTTGGAAAGCTCTGTGAAAAATCATGCGTTTCACAAGAATTGTTTCGATGGATGGCTTGTTTTCTTTAGAAAACTTAGTGGGACCCTAGTTACTTAAAAGTCTCAAGCTTCAAAAGGTTCTTGGGATATTATGCTTTCATTTTCCATAGCTCATTACCGTTTGAGTAATGTCTGCTTGTTCGCCCAGCTGACTTCAGTTTTTAGGAATAAAAGCCAAAGCTTTTCCCGCTCAAATAGTATCTAGGGTGATCAGAGATCCCCACTGCCTGATGTAAAAGTCATGCGTTGTGATTGTCAATCCCATGCGTGCTCTGCGTGGCAGGATGACCTGATGCACTGGCTTAGCTAGGGGTGTGCAGGGTTTTATAGCGTCAACTGTGTAGTTTGTGAAGTTGGGTTTTCAGGGTCAGGCTTCAGCCGCAAAGTCTCGTGGGTGAGGAAAGGATGAAAGGAAGCCAAGTAACATGCCGGAGTGGGCTGAGCCTTCTTTCCTTTCATCCCAGTCCCAGTTCAGCCCCTCTCATCCGGTCTCGTTATTTCCCACATCTTGTTCTACTGAGCTTAAAATCATGACTGGCATGAAGAGGAGGAAAGGGCTGTGGGACTCTCATCAAAAACATTAAAACGGACATGTAGCTCTGTGGCACTGCACCTGCCTGGCAAGTACAAGGCCCTTAGTTCGATCCCCCGTACCAAAAAAATAACAGGTTAGAGAGAAGAGAAAACATTTAACAGCAATTAATAGTTTATAAAATGACTTCATTTATATTATTTTAAATAATCATCTGTATTTTACAAACAAGGAAACAGAGTCTCAGAGATATGAATGCTTTATTTGTCCAGAACCACAACTACTAAATGACAGAACTACAGTTTGAATCTAGATCTTCTGTCCACTCATTCAGTATCCATTGTGCAGAGGACATCATCAAATATTCATAGTTACTCTATTGTTTTTTTTCCTTTAAATGAACCATGATTACATGGTTAGATTTGTAATTATGGGTCTCTCCAAGAAGATTAGTTCTCTGTAAATGTAAACTGCTGTTCTTGTTAATGTTACTGCAACTAAAGCCATGGACCACTAGAGGAATTCATTTAATTCAGCTTAATAAGCACTTGGTATCCGAGGTCAATAAAGCATTGTCTGCACCCTCAGGAAGCAGGTAAACCCTGTACGTAAAGACAGAGATAGAATGGACTGGGACATATTCTCTACTGGACGCGTAACCCAAATGAGGAAGTAATACAGAGCCGTGCGCTTTGAACTCTGTTATACATCAGAGTCCCCTGGATAGCCTGGGATAAAAATGACTGCTGTACCCCACCACCACTTAAGGTTCTTGATTTGGAAGCTGTGGAATGAATTTGAATTTGAAGTCCCAAGAATTTGAATTCCTAAGAATTCTGGGGTTATTAATACCACTGATACAGAGATCATGCTTTCAAAGCTGCTATGACTTCCTTCTGGGAGTGTCAGGGAAGGATTTGTAGACCTGGTAGCCAGGCAAATATTGAAGAATCTAAAGCAGTCTGCCCGGTGAGGCGGACACAGTAACATTTGGGCAGATAAGTAGCAGACATTAAAGGTGGAGGCAGGCAAAACGATAGATAGGGAAACCTAAGAGATTTATTATTTTGCCAAGCGTGATGGCCTATACCTGTAACACCAGCTACTCAGAGAAGATCACAACTTTGAGGCCAGCCTGAGCCACTTTACAAGATTCATGCTCAAAATAAAAAAGGGAGGGAAATACAGCTCAGTAGTAGAATGCTTGCTTGCCTAGCATGCTCGGGAACTAGGTTCAATCACTAATACTACTAGATAAATTAATAAAATACATTTGTTATTGCCACAGTCAAAAGTGGACAATACTGAAAGATGAAGCTAAGCTTAGGCCATGCTTATGCACATGGTCTTTGCCCTGAAGGCCATGTGAAGTCATTGAAGGCCACAGACTCAGATAAAAAGCAATTAATTTTCGTGCCAGTACGAAGGCTTGGGAGGGATTCTCATTTACTACCTAGACATGAAGAAGCTGCTTTGAATGTCTATCGTATTATTCCAAGACTTATCAAAATGCATGTACACAGTGACATCTCTTCAGTCCCTGTGTACTGTGCACATGTGCAAGTCAAATCAAAACTTACTCTTCATCTCTGTGGTCAAGCAGGCAGAGTTGGAGCCACAGTAATAAGTCAGACACCCAGTGTGTCTGCCTGCAGGATGGGAGTTAGGATCCGCATGCCTGGAAATGCACATAGCACTTCATCAGTTTTTTTTGGGGGGGTACTGGAATGGGACTCGGGACCTCGCATTTGCCAGGCTGGCAGTGGAACCACTGAGCTCGATCCCCAGCCCCATTCACCCTTCCTAATCAAATGGACACCATTAAGCGTGGTGAGCAAACCGTATTGAATTTGTCATTAACTATAACTAAATATAATCAATCTTAAATTTCCTCTTTTTAAAAGTTTTCCTTGGAAGAAAAACAAAAACAAAGAGGGCGAGGTATATGGCAACCAACACAATAGTTCCAGTTTTAATTGAATTATGGACTGTGTAATTGTTCAACCTCTACCAGCTGCTCTCAACAATCTCCTAGATTCCTTAGGGAGCTTCTTCTTGACCAGAAATATAAGGTACCTCATCACCAGTAGTACCAGGAAAAAATGTGTTCTCTACCTGTTACCCCAACTCCCCCTTCCCCAGTAACATAATGTAATAGGGGAAAACACCTTCATTTTTGCTTTAAGAGGCAGTCTCTTTCCTTCTGTACATCCCGCGAATTTTCTAAAGCACCTGCAGTCTCAGAGGAACAGCCAACATAAACAGAATGTTATTGCATCAGACAGGTAAGAATAATTTCTCTAATTAGTCATTTGAGATTTCCTTTTTCATTTTGAAACACTGAAATTTACTTTGGTTGACAACAGCCACTGACAGTACCTACGACTGCCCTTCCCTCTGCCTTGCTATGCTGGTATTCTGTGGAAAGCTGCGGAGGCCTCAGTGTAGAGACCTCACTTCACTGTCAACATTGTTCCCACTGAAGTACCTTGGTATTGAAAAATGGATCTGGGTGACGCATTCACCACTTGTCATGGTCACTTTTTTTTTTAGATGAAATGTTTTTTTCTCTGTCCCACCTCCACATTTTGCAGCAAGAGGGGGTTCGTGGTAAACACTCATTTGCATAAGAACATTGTTCTCAGAAGTACAGAGCAAAATATTTTTAGCAAGCTCAATTTTATGAATTAAAGTATAAGTGTGATGGAAGACAGTCCTGGCTTAGCCTTTGATTAAAGAGTTCATCCTATTTATTTTGTTTGAAAACCACCTTCTCTAAAGAAAGATTGATTGGCATCAAAAGTAGTCCCCGTAAATCATACCTATTGGTTTTACATTTGTTTCAGCTTTTCCCATTTTGTGCCTCCTTATATCGTAATTTGCTATCCTGAGAGCTCACCCTGAGCTGGTGTTGGGACCCAGCCTGAAAGGTGTTTCCCTTCAGTCCAGACCAATCTATGCAAGAAGCAGATGGGCTTTCAAACATGGAGCCACGCTCCTCGCCCTTTTTGTGACATAACCCTGGTGTTTCCCATGGAGACCCAGATGCTGCAGGCAAACCTGTGCCAGGTGACAACGTTAGGGACTTTTGCGTGGCCCAGGCAGCATCGGCACAGACCAGGAAGCTGCAGGAAGCTGGGCACGCCTCGACTCGTCTTTCTAACTGACTCAGGACTCATAATGCAGACATATGGCCATCTCCTGGAAACTCTCAAAGTCAGATAATTCTTACATCTTCCTCAAGTAGCAGAAGGGGTGAGAATATCTGCTGGGTGCTTCCTACCTTGGTAGCTGCAGGAGGGCTGCCAGCCCTCTTTTTAATCTACATCTGCTTAAATGCTTCTACATAGAACTTAGGATGCTGCCAGATCACCAGGCAGCCATTTGGGATCTGGTGAGATAGACTTCCTGGACATACATGTTGTGCTCAAGTATCACTTGTGTTTGTTTTTTTCTGGCCAATTTTCGGGAATGCTTTCACTTTATGCTGCTATCTCACTCCCTTTCTCCTCTGGCTTTCCATGCAGTATTCAGTCACATCACTCAAGACGATCCCAGAACTGTGCCGAAGATGTGACTCCCAAAATGAAGACAGATCAGGTAAGTTTTGCTCTTCACCTTTCCTCCTTATCATGACTTAATGTTGAGGGCTCTGGGAAAGCAGTGGGTTGCTCCTACTCTCTGTTTTCTTTTCACTGCATGGTTTTCCACTCACATCCCCTCCCTGCACCTTCAGCAAACAGAGGTTTGGTCATCCACAAGAGGATGCAGCACAAAGAAGCTCTAATAAGGACCCCAATGCATACAAATACACAGAGGAGATCCTCTGGCATCTCCAGACCACAGTATATGCAGCATTTACTGAAAACCCAAGAAACCATTGGTGACAAAATACAATGATGCAGGAGCCAGTGCAGAAATGTTGGATGCATTTCCTACCCATATGGTAGGGCCAGCTTGAGGGAAAATGTTTTGCCAGAGTCTGAAACCCTATCAGGGATGCAACATGATAGAATCTGCAGCCAGGCATACTATAGCAGTTAAGATCAAAGCGGAGCTTTGGAGTTCAGTGGTGTAAACTGAACAGAGAATTATGGCTCACAGACGAAAACCAGCTGCTTCACCTTTCCTGCCTGCACGCCCCTGCCCCTACAAAAAGTACACGTAAGGTTGTTCTCCTTCTGTAAATCAAATTAAGTGTTTCTGCTTTTCTGGGATGGGCAAAAATTAAAGTTAGAAAAGGGTATGGATGGGAATGATATCATGGGTTTAAACTATGAAGTGATGCTTATGTTTTCCAAGTAATTACTCTAAGCGATCACCATTAACCTTGCCAGAACTAGACCTCCTCTGATGGTGATGAAAGTCCTAAGAGCCGTGGTTGTGGGTAGGCTTAAGATAATCCTCTAATTGTGTGTACTATGTTTAAAAATCAGTAGAGGTACCTTACCTATACAGCTACAAGAAGTCTGGGTCTCTCCAAATGAAAGGACTTTTATAAAGTTAGTTTCCTTTTCTTCTGGACTGCTTGTTTTCTTTTGACATTATGCTTAGCTGAGACAGGAATAATAATTAGTCTTTTTTGGTTTGTTTATCTCCGTGTGTGTGTGAAAGTAATCCATCAATATTGTGCACAGAAGACATTTTTAAATTTAAATAACAGTCCTTACTTATCCTTAGGTTTTTTTTTTTATTTCAAAACACTCTAGTTTCTAGAGGGCTTAACAGTGGGTTTTGGCTTAATTATTTCAAAGTTGAACCAGTGACTGTGGTTGGTGACACAGGACACAAAATGCAGTAGAGTGACTGCTGGTCTGAGTGCAGAGCATGAGCATAGGGAGAGGCAAAGAAAACCAGGGGGACTGCTGCGTGATGACCACGATGGGCCGAGGGAGGAAAGCAGAGACCAGGGAGTCGGAAGACAGCTGCTTCCCATAGAATTCAGCGGTTTATCACCCATCATGCCTGAACCTGTGGCTAACTGTCTGTGAAGTAGAGAAGTTTCTTCTAAGCTGGATGTGGGGGCTGACTGCTAGAAGCTCAGGAGTTCAAGGCCAACCCTGAGCAACTGAGTGACACCCTGCCTCAAAATTTACACAAAGAAACTTTTACCAATGAAACTTTTAACCAGCTATCGTTAGAATCAAAACTAGGTGATGTATCTGAAGACACTTGACAGATATGAAATTTTCTTTCTTCTTTAACTGGAGGTAAGGAACAAGAGAGAAAAAAAATACCAACTGCATTTCATTAGTGATAACGTAGGTACTATTAATGTACCAGGTGGTGTTGTATGAACTTTACTTACCTATCGTCCTATGAGTTAGGTACTACTGGAATGTCTATGTTATAGATAGGTAAGCTCAATAAAATGTCTCACCCAGAGTCACATAGCAGTTAAGTTATAGAGCTGGGATTCAGACCCCAGGAAATCTTCCATAGATTTTATTCTCATCTAGTACATGCACTACCTCATGGCCGCAGTAGTTTAACTTTAGTCTGTTGTCCTTTTAAAACTTTTTAAGTCAACATTTTCCACATTAAGGGTTCATTTCTTTTTTCTGTTAAGTAGCTACTCTTAAGTGAATAAACAGAAACTGAGCAGTCATTCTCCCTGAGGCTGGTTTATTCTCTCCTCTTCAGGTCTTGTGACTTCTAACTCTTTCACAATAAGTGATGCTAGATTCTCCTTCTGTGGTGGAGGAAGCATTTAAACTTACCCAGAGCAAAGACGCAGTGCTCGAGGTGGTCAGCCAGATGTAGATTTGACAGGAAATCAATGTACAAGGCCTCTTAATGAAATCACATATATTCCTCCAATTTGATGTCCCATTTGAAGGCCAGAAAACTACATTCTTTTTTAAATTAATTTTATCGGTACATTTGAGGTATACAGTATAATGACATTCATCAGTGGTAATTTGCACCTTTACATAATCCAACTTGGTTCTTATTTTTTCCCCCGTCCCCCTGCCTTCCCTTCCACCCCTCCACCCCTCCCTATGTACAAAGACTTTGTTTCCATTTTTTCTCTTTTTCTCATGTTAATTCCTTCCCATCTTTCCTTTTCCCCCACCCCTCCCACTTCCCCTTCCCCTTTGCACCTTTTCTTCCTATTTCACGTTATCTATCAGACCTTTTAGTCCTTATTTACAGAAAACTATATTCAAACAGATTGAGAATGATTCTAGAAGAAGGAACGTATGGGAAAATTCACCTGTGCACAGCTTCTCTTTATCTGTGGACTTTGGAAGAAATCTTCTGGTAATGTTTGGAAAGAAAAACAAAACAATTTCAGAGCCACTTTCTAAAAGAATGGAAATCAGTCATTGCCATGGGCATCAAGATTAATCCTATCCAGCCTGTCTTTATTGTATCAACCAGCCAAGGGGAGTTGGTCTCAGGGGTGCCAGCAAATTCCTATCTTTTCAAATAGATGGCAGCAGAAAGAACTTTGGCTTCTGAGAAAAATCTGCATCATCTTTAGGACAGGGTACTGTACTTTCAGGAAAATGTCCTCCAAACTTCCTTGTTCCTCACACTTGTCTTTACTTTTCTAGAATACATTAAACACTTTTTTACTTGAGGTAGTTTGTCAGACCCTAACGTCTGTCTTTCTATTAACACGTCTTTAATCAAAATCATTCTTATTTGTTCTCTGACTTACTCATTCATCCGGTGTCTGTTGAGTGTTCGCTAACCCAAACCCCTAGGACGCAGCACAGAAGAAGAGCCTGCCTGTCTTCATGGATCTTACGTTTGAGTGGGGGACAGTCAGAAGGCAAGCCAGCCAGTAAACAGGAGGATCGTTGCTCGGAACTGTATGCAGCAACATGACAGGATAACCCGTGGGAACGAGGAGGGAGGGCTTCAAGGGGTGGCCAGCCTCAGGCATGCTTGTTATCAGGCTCGCTTTCACTGGCTTAGGAGGTCAAGGAACACTAGGACCACCAGCCATCGCCTGTGAACATCACAGAAGACTGATGGTGAGGAACTAGCAAGTGCAAAGTCCCTGGACATGGACTGAGTTTAGCAGTATGAGGAAGTAAAGAAAACCAGTGGAACTGCCGTGTGGTGATCCAGGAGAGGCACGGTCAGGGGGCTGACCGAGGCCACGCTCTCTAGAGAATTCACATTTTCTGCTAAGTGCAATAAACAGCACTGCCAACGAGACTCCTGCTTTCTAAAATCCTATCACAGGTTGGGTATCCCTTATGCAGAATGCCTGGGACCAGAAATGCTTCAGATTTTTGGAGCCTTTTGGTTTTCCAATTTTCAGATTAGGGATATTCAACCTGTACCTAGAGAGAAGCCTCAGCCTGTAGAGTCTTAATTCTCAGTAAGGCAAGGGACTTTAAAAATCATCTAATCTGAGGGGAAAAGGGAAGTGCAAATAATAAATTGATAAAATGTTGACAGCCAATGCATGTGGACGAATGAATGCCGCTATACCATTGTTTGGGGTATTATTTTTAGTTTTGCAGCTCATATATCTATTTTACAAATATATAGGTCATAAAAATGAAAAATTATCTATAAACAAAAAGTTTTCCAGAAGTTTAAAAACTAGTCCGAAGCCAATGAAATCTTTGAAGGTTATTTCCACTGTCCCATCCCTGGGGCCATCTACCCTGTACCCTCTCACTTCAGTGACGAGGGCACCGTCTCGTAACACAGTCCATCCATAAGAGGTTCGCTTTATTATTCAGGCAACAGTCAATATCTCTTGAATTTCCAGCCATCAACCCCAGTTCTTCCTTCGCACCCAGGGTCGTCCCGGGTAGCAATAAAGTGTGCTAATTGTGTGAGGATAGCACACCGTTGTTTCTGTCTTCTCCGGGGTTCACCGTGCCCGCGCAGTTTTTCTCCCCGCACCCGCAGTTTTAAGTGCGTCTTCGTTATTCTTCTTGCTCTCCTGTGTATACGTTGCAGTTTTCCAGCATCCCCGTGACAGTGGATCCCAGAAGTGAGTTTGAGGTCTCCGCCTGTATGGTCTGATCAGAACCGGTCAGCCAGTGGAACAGTTCCTAGGATTTGTCGTGCGCCTTTCCTGCCAGGGTGTGGGCCTGTTCTTTCTGCCTGTTTGCTCAGTATTCTGAGAGGAACAAGAGTGAGAGGTGAGCGAGGCCTCGGCAGCCCCTGGTAGAGGTACAGCCGTCACGTGCTGTCTCGGCATCCTGGGCAGCTCCGGCAGTGAGCCCCAAGGAAGGCAAGGTGCAGTGTCAGAGCCTCAGGAGCCTGCCCTGCATCCTCCAGCAGCACCCCAGAGCTGCTGCCTTTTCCAGGGAGGCCTTGGTTCCTGTTCAAGTCTGCGTTTTCCTCACACAGCAGTGATTTTTCCAACTATTCTCCACCCGTTCCTCTATACTCTGACTGGGCCATTGGGAGAAAAGAGGCTTTGAAAGGAAGGAAGTATGAGGGAACTGGAGACAGCACAAGGTGGCGGGACCGAGAAGTGGGGAGCCCAAGACCACGCTCTGCCTGGGCCTGGAGCTGTGCGGGTGCTGGGAAGGTTCCTGAGTTGTTCCTGAGCTGTTCCATGTACTTACGCACCATGCCGGGTCCTCCGCAAGCAGCTTTCTTATCCTCAAGATAATTCTCCGAGGAAAGATCATTGTTATACCCGTGTTACTGATGAGCAAACCGAGGTCAGTCAGGAACAAATAATTGGCTCAAAGTTCTAGAACTAGCAAGTGAATCTGAAACCCTGCTCTGTCAGCTGAGTGATTCAGTGCAAGAAGCCACATGGATCAAGTCGTGTGGCACACGGGTTAGTAGCAAAGGAAATTCTGTGTGAAAATTGTGCATCTGAAGAAGGAAGTCATTTGTGAAATATCTGCACTCATTCTCTGCTTAACGCCTGCTACTCACATAGGAAAAAGGCAGCACAAGACAGTGAGCGTTATCTCTGTTCTATGGTTTTCTGCAAATGAGGATAAAAATATATTATGTATGGCAGCAAAAGGCATTCAAATAAAAACATTCAATTTCATTGGCTTAGAATTTTTAAAGTAATTAGATATTCAAATACACATTTGTTTCAATTCATGAAACTTTAAATACCTCGTGATTCTTTTGGAATATGTATCTGCTAAGCTCATTGTAAAATTTTCTCATGAAAGAAGTCAAATATTAATGCAGCTTTGTGTCTCAGATCTTAAATTCAATAAGGCTTGAAAAATCAGTTATATAACAGTAAGTGATCTTGTGATATCTTAGATTATGAAAGAATATTATGAAATAGTATTTGTATTATAAAAGAAACCATATTTTTTAAACTTGGAATCTTATAAAAGTCTTTTTGGACGTGTATTTAAAAGCATTGCAAATTTGCTACGTTTTTAGACACTGTGCATACAGGTTGCCAGACCCTGGACCTGTAAATACATATACTTACATGGTGCTCTAAGGTTTTCAAGGCTTTCACCCATAACCTAAAATAATAGATTGGCATGAAATTTATGCTATAGACATTGCTGTGGTATGATGCTAAACGTGTAAGTCTCTTGTTTTCAATTTATATTAGGGTTCAATGCTAAAAGCATGCAAGTAAATGTTGACATGTCAGTTTAAATTGAAAAGCGTCCTGATTAATCCATTTCACATGATGTGGTATAAACGAGACTCCAGAGAATAGAGAAACACATTTTCTTATGATCTCAGTCAAGGAAATGAACACCTCAACAGCAAAGAATCTAGTATTTGTAAGAAAACATCCAGTTTATTTAACAATTAAAAATTCAAAAGTGATAAAACATCTAGTAATGTAAAACATTTATTTTTCATTTTTAACAAAATTGTAATTATAAAGATGACATAATTCTTTAAAAGACAAAAAGTTAAAAACTATAATGTTGCCAACAAAATTAAGTTACTCTTTTTTCCTGAGCCATGTATTTTGTATAGTTTTAATCATAAAATAAGGGCAGTTTCATCTGCTGCTTTTCTTCCTTTTACTACAGAATGCAGGTGGCCATGATTTTGAATGGACCACAGAACTGACCCATGAAAGCAAATTAGTTTCTGAAAGAATGGAAAACAGTGTGCATAAGCGTGAAACAGAGGTTGATAGGAAAATTAGAATAAGACTCTTGATACTGAAAGTTTTAAAAGGAGGCTGGAAGTAGCAGGGCTTAAATATATTGTATCTTTTCCTCTTCTCTTTATGTGAACATTTTTTTCTCTCTGCCTAACCATGAGTACAGTCACCGCAGCAGCCTTGGCTTGAGAGTGAAGAATGTCATAATTAAGAAAGCGTTTGTGGAAAAGAAACTTAGAGGAAGGGTCTCACAGTGTCCTCTTCCATGCCTTGGTTTCTTCTTATTCGACTCTAAGGCGCCTGTCTCCCACTTCTAAGGCAGAGCATTGAAGAACCTCCTCTTGTGGAAGTGAGTGTGGGGAAATCCAGCACAAAGGATGAGGAACCAGAGAGGCAGAGAGAAGCATCTTTGGACAGAGAAGGAAAGAACTGAAGCACCAGGACAGGAAGAACACTAAACAGAAGCAGAGTCTTTTACCTGTGTGGCTTCTCGGTGATTTCCTTCTCAGCAGTCTGCGTCCTTCACAGGGAGAAGGGCTTCCCCTGACCCGTCCTCCCAATCCAATGTGAGATTCTGAGTGTTTGTTGGTGAAAGTTCTAGTTTGGGAGCTCCAAAGCATCTCTGATCACACCTCACTCCTTGCTGAAGATGATTTTTTCCTTTTGTCTCCCGACATTAAGTGGCCTCTGCCTTCCCATTTCACATGGCCCTTCTTTGTCTGCATTATCTCTTTTGCTCTTACTCTTCCCTCAATAAAAGGATTGATAGCTGAGCTGTAGCTCATTAATAAAGTACTTGCCTAGCATGTGCAAACCCCTGAATTCAACCTCAATACAATCAATTCATCAAGTAAATAAGTAACTCAGGCAATAGAAAATCTTAGAATCTTGTAGTTTAGTTATTCACATTGGCTGTGATCTTCATGGAAGATGTCTTTCCTGTTCCCTTCTCACCTCCAAAGCCACCTATAAGAGCCCTTTGCCTGACTTCTAGACAGTCAGTCCAATAAAAATATATAACCTGAGCAGCTCATATAACTTAGCATCTTCTGCTAGCCACAATAAATAAATATCATTAAACAGATGGGTTATTTCATAATATATTTTATTTACTAAGTCAAAACTATTACCATGTCAGTGAGTACCCCCAGCCATATTGTAAATGATCACTAGCCACAGTCTTCTAGTGTTTCTGTACTGGACAGTGAGGGTCTGTTGTATTAGGACCATTCCAACTCGTGATTTTCTAGTTCTCTACACTTTTCATCCTCTTTCTGTATTTGTGTTTTGAAGTCTGTTAATAATGTGATACTGTTTTAATAGTACTTTACCCTCTTCGACTAAAAACCCTTTTGGGCGGTTGTATCTATGGTGCAGTCTCCTGAGCATTGTTGCCGACTATGATATTTGAGGTGTGGATGGTCGTAGGACAAGGGAATATGGGAAGAGGTGAAAGGCAGCCTGGAACTTTCGGTTGCTATCGTAATGGAAATGTGGACCCCTGATATTTTGCTTCTCTTCATTTGATTTGACGCCCTGATCTTTCAGTTACCTCTTTTCCTCTGTACTAGCAATCTTTTGTGTATGGGACTATGGCTCTCATAATGCAAACATTCTGTACCACCTGTCTTTAAAGAAAAACCAATAAACCTCGCCTACGGTAAAGAATCACAGAAAAATCCACCTCCGGCCTCTGCTTCCATTCATCTGAGGCATCTGCAGTATGGCTCACCTGTCTTGGGAGGTCACCATCTCCGCACTGCTAACTCCACTGACTTTCCTGGTGCTTGTCTTTCTTGGCCTCTGCGTAGTATTTGAGATGACTGGCTACTCCTTTCTGAAAACAGTCTCCTCTCTTGTTTTTTTGGTTTGTTTTGTTTTTTTGTTTTTTGTTTTTTGTTTTTTGGGTTTTTTTTTTTTCAAGACAGGGTCTCACTATGTAGTTGAGACCAAACCTGAAACTCACTGCATAGCCCAGGCTGGTCTCAAACTCACAGCGATCCTCCTGCCTCAGCCTCCCGAGTGCTGGGATTACAGGCGTGTGCTACCGCGCCTGGCCTTTCTTGGTTTTTGTAAGGCCTTCCCTCTCCTCATTGCCTCCTAACACCCTGAAATCTCTTTGTACTTTACAATTCCGCTCCTTTCTTTGCTTCACCTTTAAACCATCAGTCAGACTAAATATTGAATGGGGCCCTCCCTCTTTAGAAATTTGAAGTCTCTCTCGTCCATTCTCATGGTTTCGGATATGCTCCATCCGTGTGTATCCGCAGACCGCTGCGTGCCAGCCTCTTTTTAGAGACCCACCCAATATCTGCATTAGAGCGTGGTGGAATTCTACATAGGGTGTCTTCAGTCCCTTCGCAGTGTGTCGGTCCAACTCAGATTCCCCTCGATAAACAGTGCTCAGCTTACTGAAAATGCTACTGTTTCCAAAGCCAGAATCCCCCTCCAGACTCCACATTATTTAATTACTAGGGCCTGAGTCTTCTGTACTCCTACAAAATTCATTTGTTGAGATTTGACTCCCAAGGCGATGTTCTACAGAGGTAAAGCCTACAGGGAGGTTATTAGGTCATGAGAGTGGAGCCCCATGAATGAGACTAGTGCCCTTCTAAAAGAGACCCTGGAGAGCTCCCCGTCTCACCCCCACCCTATGAGAACACATATTTCTTCGTGAAGCCCCTTCAGGGATACCTTATTTCACTTAAAATGAAAACCACACTCTTTGTAGCCCATAAAACTCCCGAATGTGTTGGCCCCGATAACCTCCCTCATCTTCGTATTCAGTCCCTTCCCCTCTGCCTCACTGTGCTCCAGCAATGAGACCTGCAGAATCCACCAGATTCTCTTCTGCTTTAAGCATTTGTGAATGTGTTTCCTTCCACCCAAATTGTCTTCCCTTTCATTTTGCCCTCTGAAACTCACACAGTTGGCTTCTTGTCATCACCCAGGTCGTAGTTTAAAGGTCATCTTCTTGAAAATGTTTTGTAGCTCTTCTCCGCTCCAGTACCCTGCTTGTTCCTTCAGAGCACTCCACGTTTTCTATTTTCCATTCATCTGTATATTTGCATTGTTTTCTGGGTATCTCATTCACCCCTGTACCCCTGGGACCGTGTACACAGAAGCTACTCAACAAATATTTATTGGCTGAATGAACCCTGTAAAAGTACGTTAGCTTTCCATCAGTTATTTTAACACTTCTAAATGTGCTGCGTTATCGTCCTGCATCTCTTGGTCATATTAAAAAGAGATCACCAGCTGGAAGAACAGATTCTTGTAGTGAAATGAATCTAAATTTAAGGTAACACCCACTAAAGATAAACAAAATAGAGAAACTCTTCCACTCTAATGTTTTCAAGAATATTTCCCAAACCTTGCCCCTACACTTGTAGCTTGTTAGTAAATGATTATCTAACTGTAAGCAGAGAGCACAGTTTGAGGTTTAGTTTCAAGTAAATCTAAAATGAACATGACCAGCTTTTCCCGCTGGTGTCTGAGATTCCATGTGCTACATATGACCCAAATAGAGGAGCTGTGAATTGCATGTCTAGGGAATAATTTTAATTTTGATAAAGTGGCTCTCTAGTTCTATGGAAAGTTGGAATCAGGAAACCTCAGTCCTGCTTGAGAAGTCAGCATGCTATGTACTTTTCCACATAATACTTAAATTTCCCTGAACCATCATTTATTTTCAATTGAGACTCCATAAGAACTGCCCATCCATCCTCCAGACTCATGAAAAACCTCGGATGCAATCATACACTTGCTTTGTGCCCAGAAACAGAAACAGCCTTTCACAAATACCCTTAAAGTTTTAGAAGACATTTTAGGAAAATTCCGATTAAGATATATTTTGTAGAATTCTTAAAATGCCTTTGCACCTGTCTTTCATCTTTTGCAACATGGCCTGCGAAGTGCAGACTGGCCGCACTTTGGGGCCGGACGTACAGTAGTTCTGCCGAACACCTGTCTCTTCTCCCCTCCCTCTCTGCCTTGTTCACCTGCTCCTGCCTGTCCTCTCCTCCCCCGGCCTGGTGACTAAGAGCCGGGCCAAGGCAGCGGGCCCAGGAGGATGCAGGCTACAAAGAGGGAGAGCAGGCTGCTGGCCAGTGCCAGTTCCGCTGTTTCTCCTCCGCTCGAGACCCTGAAGTACGGCCTTTCGAAGGAAGACCAGGTTTCACAGCTTTGCCATTTCACTTCTCATGGGAGATAGGAGAGGAAAGCAGAGAGCATTCTGGCACCCCAAAGAGATGCCACACACCCCTTTTCTTTGTCTTTTTGGTGTCTAAGGCTGTTTTTTACTATGAGCACATACTTCATATTTAGAAACGAAATAAACAGCCCTTTGCTGGGCTACCAGTGGTGAGATAGGAGGTAAAAATAGAGGTTTTGTTCACCCTCCAGCCTGCCTGCTACATCTGCTTGTTGTGTCTTACAAGGAGCAGTAAGTTGGTGTTCTTTGCCCTTGACATCCATGGACACTGTAAAACATCACCACCTTCACTTAATATTGGCAAGTTTGTGTCTGCAGGGGCCACACCAAGACTGCTCACACATTGTCTTGCTCAGCTCTCTCTGCTTGATGTGCCTTCTTCCTACAGTCCCGCCACGAGTGTCTACAATTCCACACGGGGAGGAAGAGAAAGACAGCATGGAATCCCGGTAAATGGGCCTAGAATTAACACAAAACAATTCACTCAGGCAGCTAATGTCAATTAGCTAGTATCAACTGTGCTGATGTCAGCATGAAGGTTGGCATACTTTTTAGAGATCAGAATAACTGAAAGCATGTACTTTCTTCATATCTACCAGTAGCTATTCAATGGACTGTACATTTGGGTTTTTTATTTCTAATGGACTGACCTTTTGAAGCCCAAAGGTTTAAACCTGTCAAAATACTGAGTCAGAGTTCATGGTAGGAAATGCCTCTTTGGTTGACAGGGCTTGAATAGTGAATGAATTTTCACACAACAAAGAAATGGCTACCGATAGGCTATACAGTTATCTGAGCAGGTATCCACAGTTCTGAGCCAAGTTGGAGATGATAAAGCATAAATCTGACACATTTAACAGCAGCCCCTTGATATCCATGTCCACTTATAGAGAACTTGTTTAGAAATGAAAGAATATTTTTCCACAGGACTTTAATTTGCTAATGTGAATAGATAGTTGACTGGCGTTATTGAAAACTGGAGTCCTCTCTACCTCCCTAAAATGTCCAGATACCTCAGTAAAGGGTCTGTGGCATCAAAATGGAGGAATGAGCCAGCAGCCCCATGGGCCATTCCAGAAATGTGTTTCTCTCGCACACATTCCTCTTTGTAGTGTAATGTCCTACTACAGTACTCCAAATCCAGAGTGAATCCACCTTTCCTTGGATCAGGTTACACTCTAACCTCTAAGGGAAGTACAAAAACGAACCCAGCAAGTATTCTTCACTCAGACCCAAACTGGTCTCCCTGCTGTCCTGAGGTGGTAGAGGCTTCTATCCTCGCTTCTTATAGAGACTGAAATATTTCCGTAAGTGGGTCCAACGTAGATTTCAATTTACATGGGATAAAGGGAACCTATGACTCTACCCCTGACATTCTCAAACTGTCTTAAGTCTCTTCTTTGGTGTAAAAATAAAAGGAGATGGAATTTTCCTGAAGGATCAAGGTCCTCAGTGGCTGTAGCTGTAGAATGTATTGCCATGTGTACTTTAAAGCAATAACATCTAAATCTGACCTTTTTGTTTCTCGGAGAAAATAGAACCCATTTAACTTTTAATTAAGAAACAAATATTTTATTCTAAAGACCTAATCCCTTTGTTTCTTTTCTTAATGTCTCAAGCTGACTTTCTAATGTGGCCATATAACTTCACTATTTAGAAGTAAAATAGTCACTTTAGGAGCCAGCATTGATGTTTAGTCTTAAAAGTTGGATCTGCTATTGTAACAGCAAACTGTACATTATCTTAAGAAAATACTAATTTATCAGACCCAAGAGCCAAAGAGTTGTTCTGTGTCAGCAATCAGCTCAGCCTCATAATTATAAATTTGAGAGGCTCTGGTAAAAACATGGACCTAGAAGAATTATAGTGTTTCATAGTGAGTCATTCAGAATAAAGAACCCTGTTATTTGTCGCCATTACATACAGCCATAGAAATTTAGGGGTGGATCAAATCTAAGCAACTACATATTCTAATCTCTTCATTTTACAGACGAGGAAACTGAGACTTAGAACTTATCACAGGAAACAGAGAAAGGGCTCCTCCGTGCAGCACGTCCTGTAAATGTCTCAGCTTCTTCTTCTTGCTAATACTTCTGCTCAAATACGCAGCCCAGCTCAGTGTGGCAAGACAGACTTACCATACCAGAACCCATGTTTATGTACTTTATTTTGCACATCTTTGAGATACATTCCTTTCTCTCCTTCCTTCCTTCGTGTATCCATTCACTGAAAGATTTTCGAGTGAGCCCTGCTATCTTCAAGGCCCTGTGCTAGACAGAGGGCTGATATGAAACACCAACAGGTTCTTCGGCAGTGTATGCCCTCGAGGGTTCTTAGGAGGAAAGATGACACCAGTGCACCAGCGAGTAGGTACATCAGCCTCAGAAATGCCCAGCTCCAGGTATGTACAAGAACTGTCAGGCACTGAGAAGCAGGAGCAGCTGCTCCCTGAGAGAATCAGAGGACATGCGTCACTAGTGAGGCAGTATAGGCAAGGGAAAATAAGCCCAGGAGCAAGCACAAAGAAGAAAGAACATGGTATATCCAGAAAGGGTAAAATCAGCAATAGAGGGGTAGGAAAAATGAGTGATCAGAGAATCATGAGGGCTAAAACGAGAAGGTGAGAGAAATTAGATTCCTTCTACCACCAGACAGACTCCTTAGAAGAATTAGAAGCAAGAAAGAGGCCTGAAAGATGCACAGCATCCTTGCTCTGTTTATCAAGGGTACATTATGCGGTTCCATCCGGACTCAGGGAAGATGTACATGTTACACACAGGGAAATACTGTTTTAGGAAGTAAAGGGCCTCTGAGGGTTTGAGCTGATTTTGAAGGATAAAATCAGACCCATCTGAAGAGGAGAGACTCGGGACTGGAAAGGGAGACAAGTGCAAGGGGAAATCTTGTAAGAGAGGGCGTCAGTGCAGTGAGGATGAAGGAAATCCAGGTTTAAGAGGGATTTAGGGTAATGCCTAAGACTGGTGGGTGTGAGGCAGGGGAGTGTGTTGGGATTAATGCAGTTACCTGGGCCAGAGTCTAGAGAAAAGTGCTAGGGAAATGGTGTGTGTGTGTGTGTGTGTGTGTGTGTGTGTGTGCGCGCACACACACATAAGAGAGGAAGAGGTAGGAGCTCTGCTTTGAGATACACTACCCACCTTAAACACTTGCACACCCACATGGTAGTGCTTGTTGAAAAACAGTTATGGGTAGATGTTTACTGGGTGGTTGAAAATTCTTTGCTGACATTCAGAGGCATCCCAAACGCCAGCTAGATTAGAGGAGATTATTGTAACCTGTAAATCAGCATCATATACACATCCAGTTGCTTCCTGACCATTTTAGAAAATTTGTGACATATTCAAGTAGACAGGTTTAAGGCATATTAGTCATCTGTTTACTTCCATAAGATGTGAAAAATGAACCCATTCACCCCAAAAGTCATTAAGAACCTATTTAAATACAACATTTTGCTGTATGCTTTGAGGGACAGAGACAAATGCGACCGATATCATGTTCCCCCACATCTTGTAAAAAATATAAAATAGATAAAATTCTCAAAGGTTTAAATTTTGTTAGTATGTAAATAGCTTATTCATAATTTCCAAAAAGGAAATTTAGCCTCAAAAATCTTTTTAGTAACCATAGTTACTCTGAAATTTGTTTCCAATGATGATAAGAAATCTATTATACTCTCAGAGTAGAGGAGCAATGTAACCGAAATTTTTGGAACATTCAAAGGATTGGAAGTGAAAGTCTCGCCGGTCTCTAATAGCCCTTTTCCTTGTCCTGTGTTTAAATTTGCCTAGCTTTGGATAAAGTAACTAATTGAATTTCATCCTTTGTGCGTACATAAACCTGACATTCTTCTCACTCAATTATATAGTATACCACTAACCTAGAGCATTTACTCATTTGCATGAAAGCCTGTTAAATACAGCTATTTTTCATGACTGAATTTTTTTCCTGACAGTCAAGATATAGACCAGAAAGCACAGAATTCACCCTGCCCACCCCCCCAAAAAAAATTTGAGTAAGAGGAAAGACAGTGAGCCTACATGTTGATGATCCTTCTTCAGTTTCTAGACCCTTCTGTGGAAAAAAGTGTTCTCATAAAATTCAGACAGAATTCATCTCCACAGAGCATTCTTAATGGAACAAAACAGCTGAGAAACATATGGTATCCATTTCCCTATATCACTTGGAAAAAATTTAACATGTAAATAAAGCCAACATAAAAGAGTAGCCCTTTGAACTCATAACCTTATACAATACATAAATATACTGGTACAATGCACTCATTGTATTGACCTGCTAAGTCATGTGGCTTTACATTTTTTAATATATTTTGAGATGCATATTTTAGTAGGCCCAAAGAAAGTTAATTGGTAAAATATTAGCAAATATTATGCCTCATAATAAGAAATGTCTGTGAGTATGTTTTCCTACTATGTTTATAGTTTTTCAGAAGAATGATGAATAAAAACTAAAGGCGTATTATACCTTATAAATTCTGTGTCTACTCTCTCTCTCTTCTGTTTTATGTAAGTAAGTAATCATGTGTTCTTAAGGAAGAGAGAAAGCCTTGGCAGAAATTTCTGGCAAACATTCATTTCTCATAGTTTCACATTTTTAAAGAGAAAGATAGAAAACTTCTAAATTTATAGAGAACTAACTGGAATTAATCTTTGCCTTACATATTTACATGTCATAAATAACTTTAGAAAACATAGCTTTTATTGGTGATTATCACTGCTCTGAGTTTATTAGCAGGACTTTGGTTCCCTGTGAGATTAAGTTGTAAATCCCTCAGAAGGATGCACTGTGTGCATTTTTAAAGATTTAATGAATCATACAAGGTAAGATTCAAATTCACGTGCTTGCATCTGTTATTCGTCTTCTCTAGGCCAAGTACTGTGTACAACCAAGAACCCAACCCAAGAAAAGGGAGAGAAGCAGCAGTCTGGGGCCATCTAGACACCGTCCTTCCCTTCTGGACAAAACCCGTTCTCCTTTCACAGCTCCTCTTATTCTCTCAGATTCTAGAATGTCAGAGCTATAAAGGCCTTAGGATTGGACTGCAAATTGTAGATTATGTCAAATCACGTTCCAAATTATGGTCACTTTTAGACAGAGCTCAGTTACAGAGCAGTGCGGTTCAGAACTCTCACTCTTATCCCCTCTGTGGGGTTTGGGCACCGTTGTTAAAGCTACACCCCTTTATCCAGTCCTTTCATTCCTTGGCTGTGCTCTGTTACCGAGGACACACAAGTGTACTTCCTTTGGGATTAGACTCTTCCCCACTTGCACTTGTCCAGAGCAGGAGACAGACAAGAGGTCCTCAGGTGGAGGGTGTGCCTTGAAGTGGCGCCTCTTTGATGGGGGATGGTAAACTAGGAGGAGAGCAGAGACCTGTCCGTCAGAGGCCCGCAAGCTTCTACAGTGCTGGGTCGTCTTTTCTCCAGCAGAAGAGTGTCCCAGAGAGGAAGAGGCACTCGCACACATGAGGACTGAGGCTCTCTACCTCCCTGCCCCAAGAGGGGTGTCCGGTGGCCTCACGTGAGGCCTACTTGAAAGGCGGTGGTCCTTCTCTTTCACCTCGGTGTATCTGGTCGTTTCGCTTTACACTCCATCTCAAGCAGAGACTGCCGTCTTTATTTGAATGTGGCACAGAAATGAGAAAAAAGCGAATCTGCCTACCCCATCCTTCCATAAATTTCTCTTCCTCCTCTTTGTTTTCCAGCTTTCCAACTATGTCAGGTAGCATTAAATCCTTTTTGTGTGACAATTTTATTTTTATTTTATTATTTTAAAAATAAATTGTATTTTATCCCACTCTACCCCCTCCCCATAAGTCCTTTCCCCTCCCTGTGGACAAAAGCTTTGTTTCCATTTTTTTCCTTCTATTTTCATTTTTTTCTTGTCCCTTTCGTCCTTTCCCCCTCCTTCCTCCCTGTTCCCCTTCCCACTTGAACATTTTCTTCCCTTTTCCCATTTCCCAATATCTTTTATGCATTTTAGTCCTTATTTCCAATTTTGGTTTCTCATGCCAGAGAAACAATGTGGCATTTAAACATGTGTTTATTTCACTTAGAAGTGTGGTGTCAGGTCCATCCCTTTAGCTATAAATGTCTGAAGCTCATCCTTCTTTATGGCCAATGCT
Organism: Fukomys damarensis; assembly: GCF_012274545.1. Taxonomy (NCBI): domain Eukaryota; kingdom Metazoa; phylum Chordata; class Mammalia; order Rodentia; family Bathyergidae; genus Fukomys; species Fukomys damarensis. The sequence continues at coordinate 421,815 of NW_022900915.1, forward strand.
CCATTGTACAAAAAAACACATCTTCTTTATCCACTCATCAATTGATAGGCATTTGGGCTGTTTCCAAGATTTAGCTATTCCAAACTGTGCTGCTATAAACATGGGTGTCCATACATCACTGTGGTATGATGTTTTTAATTCTTTGGGGGAAGATACCAAGAAAAACAGTAGCTGGGCCAGATGGAGCCACTAGTTCTAGTTTCTTGAGAAAACTCCACACTGATTTCCTTATTGGTTGTACCAGTCCACACTCCCACCAGCAATGGAGCAGGTTTCCTTTTTCCCCACAGCCCCTCCAGCATTTGTTATTGGTTGATTTCTTGATAGCAGTCATTCTTTCTGGAGTGAGACGGAATCTCAGCATTGTTTAATTTACGTTTCACAGATGACCAGTGATATTGAACATTTTTTATATGTTTATTTGCCACTTCTAATTCTTCATCTGAGAAGTATCTTTTCATTTCAGATGCTCATTTTTGGATTAGGTCTTTTAATTTGGGGAGGTCTAATTTTTTTGAGTTCTTTATATATTCTAGCATAGTCTTTTATCTGATGCATAGCTGGTAAAAATTGTTTCCCATGCTGTGGGTTGTCTCTTTACTTTGTTGGTGGTTTCTCTTGCTGTGAAAAAGCTCTTTAATAAGATGAGGTCCCAGGTGTTGATTCTTTATAATATTTCCTATGTAGTCGGTTTTGCTCATGAAGTCTTCGCCTACTCCTGTATCCTTAAGCGTTCTACTTGTTCTCTCTTCCAGCTGATTTAGTGTTTCCATTTTCATATTTAGATCTTTCATCCATTTCAATTTTAGGTTAATGCATAGTGAAAGATATGGTCTAGTTCCAGTCTTCGACATGTGGAAAGCCAGTTTTTCCAGCACCATTTATTAAAGAGTCTATCTTCCAGTGAAGATGTTTGGCTCCTTTTTCAAAGATTAGGTGGCCGAGTATGTCTGGAGTTATTTCTGCACCTTCTAGTCTGTTCCATTGAACCTTAGATCTGTTCTTTTTGCCTGTACCATGCTGTTTTTATCACTGGAGATTTGTAGTGTAATTTAAAGTCAGTGATTGTGATACCCCCTGCCTTGCCTTTGTTACCCAGAATTGCTTTCGCTATTCCGGGTAGGTAGCATTAATCTTAAAATGCATGTTCTGTTGTGAAGTATGAGTGCACCATGTTGTGTCATACGTCAGAGAGCACTGTGAGGTGGTCCTTCCTACTGGTTCACTAGGGTGCTCACTCTAGGCTGGGGTTAGTTCAGCTGTGACTTGTCTCTCGTAATCCATTCAACTCCAGACCACTTCATTCCTTTCTGTTTTTTTCCGCAACCACCAAATGGAAAGTTGAGTCACCCAATGGGTCACAGTTTCAGTTTGTATAACATTCAATAACTTACCCTGTCCTTGAGTGGAACTTACTAAGCATAGAGGTGTGTGAGTGTGGGTTTACATGTACATGTATGTGCAGATTGTATGCACATATGCCTTTTCTCCCGATTTAGTTTGGAAGTGTAACACAGCAGTCCATCCTCTAGTCCTGTTTTCAGGGTAGTGGCAAATATTGAAATATTGTTAGAAATATATATTCAGTGAGTAAATCCTGAGTTTGTTTCCTTTAGTGCTGTCTTTTTGCCATTACAGCTACATTAATTCATTTTGGGCCTGCAGATCATGACTTTTCTGTAGCATTCACTGTTTAGCAATAAGTATGAATTCTTTATATTGTGGACATATAACCCCTTTAAGATATCTCCTTAAACACAGGGGCTTAATTTGAGCATAATTTGAGTGGATCATGTGTGCCTGCATGCAAAGATGTGTTCAACATTCCAGTTTAATAGTCTCCTCTTTCAAAAATTTTTTTTTTAAAAAAACAGTTTCTAGCTCTAGCTGGAATTGTGGCATCTCAACTCTTATTACAAATACACAGAAGCCTACAGGCATTGCTGATGTATACAGTAAGTTCCGCCCAGTAAAGCGAGTTTCCCCCCTGAAACATCAGCCGGAGACTCTGGAGAACAATGAAAGTGATGAGCAAAAGGACCGTAAGGTGGAGGACCAGAAAGGTGATGACTCTGACCAGGGCTCCCAGACGGAAGAGCTTGGCCCTGAAGATGGAGGGGGGCTCTCGCCCGGGAAGGGCTCTGAGCCTAGCTGTACGCTGGGTGAACTGGAGCACTACGACCTGGACATGGATGAGATTCTGGATGTGCCTTACATTAAATCCAGCCAGCAGCTTGCCTCTTTTTCCAGGGTGACTTCAGAAAAAAGAATTTTGGGTTTATGCACCACCATCAATGGCCTTTCTGGCAAAGCCTGCTCTACAGGAAGCACTGAGAACTCACCATCCAACCTGACACCATTTTGTGTTCTTCCTCCTGTGAAAAGTCCTCACTTGAGAAAAGCATCCGCTGTCCTCCGTGACCCACACAAGCTGCCCGCTGAAGAACCTGAGAGTTCACCTCCTCCTGTTAAATGTGGCTCTGCATATGAGCCTGAAAGTCAGAACAGAGACTTCTTAAACAGGGCCTTTAGTGATCCACATAATCGAAAAATCGAGAAGACAGTGCCGGACTGCCAGCTCAGGGCCGTCCACGTGCACTCCTCAGCACCAGAACCCAACCTGGAGGAACAGGTCAATGGCACGAACTGGACCAGCTCCCAAGGCCCAGAAGAAAGGAGCGAGTATTTGAAAAGAGCAAAAAGCATCTTGAACATCGTTAAAGAAGGACAGATATCTCTCCTGGTGAGTACACTCTAGTTTGGGGAATATATTAATAATCTAAAGACTCGGTCCAGGGATTTAGCTCAGTGGTTCTGCTGT
>NW_022900915.1:424778-443194 GCF_012274545.1 Fukomys damarensis
TAAAAAAAAAAAAAAAAAAAAAAAAGCTAAATCTATAATCTAAAGAGTGACTCCATTTTTATCAACTGTGTTCATAGAACAAAGGTGCATTTGTTTTGCTGCTTATTGCTCAATCTTTACTTTTGGCTTTAGTCAGGATATGTGACCCTTTCAGTTTTAAAACAAAAAGTTAGAAGATAAATACAGGAAAAGCAAATGGCCATAGGAGGAGTTAGGCGCTTAATACAAGGAAAACAAATGGCCATAGAAGTAATGTTACTTCATTTTAACTTTGCATGAATTCAACTGGAATAAAAGCATTTAATCTATAACTAAAACAAAAAAGTAGAACCCAATACTTTGTTTCCCTTGAATGTTAATAGCACTTTTTCTGCTTTCAAATGGTTCACAGGGTTCTTGCTCAGTTATTTGCTGGGACATCAGTTCTTTGCTGATGGCATAGCCTTCCAGATAGGTGAACAGAGAGTCTTCTGTTTCGTCCTGATCATTATTCAGAAATGTTGGGCCGGGATATTTGAAAAGCATCTGCAGATAGACACTTACCCTAGAGCTGACTGCCCTGTGACCCACGTGGAGTTTTCACTTAGTTCCAGCTCTGCATGTGTAAGGAGCACAAAGAAGCATTTCCAGAGACCCTGGACAGAGTAACGAGATGTAAGAAGAGCCTGTTCTGCTTAGGCCTAGGGAGAGCTTTACCAAAATAACACTCCAGCTGCCTGCTTTGTTCTGTTCTGGCTAGCAGACATGAATCAAACAGTAGCAGGCCTGGGCTCATACTATGATGCTAATTAAACTCTCATTCAAGAGAATCATTGCATTTTGGCAATGTGACTATACTTAGTGTGAAACCATATGTAGATAAAGTACAATGCTCCTGGTCTGTTATCACAAATATTGTTATAATAGGACAATATGTTTAAACAGTTTCACAAATATAAGTGATAAATTTTTGTCTCCTGAAAGTGTCTTTTCCATGTTTTCCTTATTCTTCTAATTGATTGCTTTTTCTTTTCTTCTGTTCTTGCCATGTTTTTGTTTCCCAAATGCTGATATTGTTCACTTCACCCAACAGACTCAACCATTTCATCTTGAGGGACTACCTCTCACTAGAAGTGAGAAAAACCAAAGCCAAGTAGCCTCCACAGGGGTTGCTGGGGTGATGGTGTCTCCAGATACCTATGAGAGCAGTAGTGGCTACAGTCATGTAGTTGGTAGTCAAAGCCACTTCTTGACGATTCTATACTGAGGAAGTAGGTCCAAACAAGTATTTTGTTCATTGTACAAACCTACCACAGAAAGCAAAACATATCCCAGCCCTTGAGGACTCAGCACTCGGGTGGCAGAGTCAGCGAGCAAAGCTTCCTGTCTCTGCAGCCCAGAAGGCCAGAGTATGGTAGCACAGAATTCCATAGTGGAATTCAGGCTTAGCAGATTCCCACACTGCCGCCAGAGCTTCCGGAAGCACATATGTTCTTCCTGTTGCTCAGAGCAAAACCCCGCAGTGTCTTGTTCTGTTCACTGACTTAAATTTCTGATCTTGCCATTTGTACAGCCACACCTAGCTGCGGACAATCTGGACAAAATTCATGATGAAAATGGAAACAATCTGCTGCACATCGCTGCAGCCCGAGGACACGCGGAGTGCCTGCAGCACCTCACCTCACTGATGGGGGAGGATTGTCTCAGTGAGCGCAACACCGAGAAGCTGACCCCGGCAGGCCTGGCCATCAAGGTGACTGCTGGGGCCAACATTAGATTTTTATTTTTTAGGATTGCCTGTGAGCAAAAGTGTTGGAAGAGAAAAACAGGAGAGTAATTTATCAAGCAAACAGCAAGTGAACAAGTTACATATAAGAGAGGAATTATTTCAGTCACTCGCTGCTTTGAGATTTTATAAACATTCCGATTTATTGTCCAGTGAGACTGAGCTCCAAAGCAGCCAAAGGAGGGAGATAAATGATGTGTTACACTCACTGCAGCTTAGATTCTCACCCACCTGATCACAGACCGTCACCTTTCTCCTAATGTGAGAATCATGACCAAGACAAATGAGGAAAAGGTGCATTGGAAGGGCTGCTAGCACTTGGGAGTATTTCAGATAGTAAAATGGACTTTTATTGGATCAGATCTAAAGTTTAAATGTCTTTAGGAGAGCTGTTTAGAATAACTGTGCAGCTTTCACACTTAGCTCTTGCAGAGGACAATGTGCTATTAAAACTGCACAAATTAGTGCAAGCTGGACTTATAGCATGGTGCTGAGTTCTCTGTAAAATGTAACATATCACTGGAAGGTTAGGGGGTAACCTAAAATTACTTTTAAGATCTGTGGAAGGCAAATGTAAAATACAGTTGTATTAAAAAGCCAGAAGTGATGTTCAGGGAATACTTGGCTTTACATAATAGTTGTGTCTTCTGAAAGCCAAATATTCATAATTTTTTATAAATGGACTCATACTGCTAATGACTAAGGGAACCTACTATGAATACACAGAACGTGCTACATTAAAAAGCGATCCTTGTTCCCAGTATATGTTTTATGCAAAGGTAATTTGTATATCTAATTTGTTTACCATTCAGCAAAGTTTTATGTATTAAAAACATTGTTCTAGCTTATTTAATTTTGCTCATTGGTAAAGTATGACTTCAAAAATAGTATGGTAAATATTTATTTTGTGAAATAAGAATCTGCAATCCTGGTAGATACCCTTTTCCTCTGGCTATGAATGGTATTACTCAAATCAAGAGTTGAAGCTCTGCAGCTGTCAGGAAGAGAGACCAGCTGTGAAGGGAGGTGCAGTAGTGCAGCAGTGTGTACCACACCTCCCTGGTGCGGTTAGTGCCGCACCCGAGTTCGACAGGGTCCCTGTTCTCATGGAGCTGACAGCCCGGGGAAGAGAGCTTGTTATCACTAGTCCTGCCGTAGGATGACAGACTCAGGACCCAGTCCTCTGACAGAGTGCTATGGGAAGGTAGTGTTTGGGTGTGGTCATCCGTGAGCAATAACATATTTTTACAGTGTCGATGAATGTTGACATTTGCCTTGACATTTTAGTGTTTATAAAATACAGTTCTCCTTGGATTTTGTGACTAATGGTAGTTTACTGAATATCTCCTAACTGTATAGTGTTGGATGACAGCATTTTTTTTCCTTCACTTATGTGCCCTAGCTAGTGCCTGTTTTGCTATATTAAAAATCTCTGAGTAGGAAGGTGCATAAGAAACATAGTGGCCATTAAGCCAACGCTCAGAATAACACATTTTACTTTCCCTATATATAGGTGTTGATTTGGTCCAAAATTCCTGCAGTCCACAGCATTGCCACCATCCCAGAAGTCTGCAAACTTAAATATAAATTTTCAAAAAGTTGCTTGAATGGAAAACACACAGCAAACCCGTAAGACTTGACACCTTTGCAGATGTGTGGTCTCGGGCTTCTCATACTTTGCTTCTGAACACTAATTTGAGAAATAGAAGTGCCCCTCTTTTCCACGATTTAATCTAAAATTTGTAAAGAGTAACAAGCACAGATACTCTGTAACAACTACCACTCCCTTGAGCATCTGTCTTGATGCGTATCATTTTGGTCCACTCCACTATCGCACTCTGGCAAACATTGAGAAGTTGAGAGAGCTCTAAGGAGTCATCATTCTTCCATTTTAAGGCCTTGTTTTGAACACCAGTAACCAGCCAGTGGTGTTTGACTTCATCAAAAAGTGTTCTGAGAGCCCTGATGAGAAAACAAACATACTTGGTACAAATGTGGAAACGTATATGATCTGGCTGAGAGGAAACAGGCTCAGAGCTGTGGTATCAAATAAGATGATGTGAGCAAAGGAGCTTTAAAGTCATATGAGAGCTTAGGAATGTCTCTCCCCTATTCTTAAACTCTTTACGTGGAATGCAGTGATAGTGTCAGTTACATGCAGAATTTATCAAGTGTTTTTTAGGGACCCAGCAATAGATATTTTGGAAATTCAGTGTTATCGAGCACCCTTTGGAAATGGTTAAGCAAAGAAATGGGAAAGAAACATTCCTAAAATACCTGCTTTCTAAGGCAGTTTGTTTTCCAAAATGAGATTAGCAGAAGAAATTATTTTAGTAGCTAAACAGACTTGGAATGAAATAACTTTAATTTCATTTTCATTTCTCATTCAGTTGTTTGATTAAGCCTAAAGGTAAACTGTTGGTCTGGTGATAATATGATTTCAGACACATAAACTTACTGATATTCTTTTTAATATGTAATCCATGAAACCAGGCCTATAGATTTTGGCAGAAAAACTTTGGCTAAAATTTAATAATTTGTCTTTTGTGTATTTTCTTGGTATTTATATTAATGGCGAGTGATACCGGTTTCATACCAGTAGTAAGAATATATTTCCCGTTTTTAACAGTATTTTATTTTAAATGTTGTCTCATTGAGTAACCACATCTAGCATTCTTCTGAAAAAGTAACCAACCACTGCAAAATATACATTTTTTGTCAAGAGCATATGGAACACTTTGGGGACAGATCGTGCGTTAGGGTAGAAAACAAATCTCAAAACATTTGAAAGGAGTGAAATACAAATTTATGTCCTTCAATCATGACAGAATTTGAAATCATTAACAGAAGGAGATTTAGGAAACTCACAACTGTGTGGAATTAGTACTCTCTGACACAGACAAAATGTCAGAGAAGAAATAAGAAAGGAAATTAGAAAGTACTTGAAGTTAAACGGAAAACAACATTCACACATCTATAGGCTGCAGCCAAAGCTGCACGTAGAGGGAGGCTTATAAAGAAAGGAGGAAGGGAAAGTCCAAGATCACAAATCAGCAGCCTAACCTCGGTTAGGAAACTAGCAAAAGAAGACCAAGCTAAATCCAAAGCAAACAGCGAGAAGGAAATAATAAAAATTAGAGTGGAACTAAGGGAGACAGGGAATAGCAAAAATAATAAAGAAAATCAACCAACCAAATTTGATATTGGAAAAATATGCTAATTTAGTGAGATGGCGCTGTGTGACCTTGAGTTTCTTTCTCTTCTCTCTTTTTTTTTTTTTTTTAATTTTAACCTAGAATGGCCAGTTGGAGTGTGTGCGATGGATGGTGAGTGAAACTGAAGCCATTGCAGAATTGAGTTGTTCTAAGGATTTCCCGAGCCTTATTCATTACGCAGGCTGCTATGGCCAGGTATGGACTTTCTAAGCATTTTACCTTTGTGTGCTGTGTAATCCATTCTTTGCATTATTAGTGCATCACAATGCAAACTTTAAAAAAATCATCAAATCCAAAAATGTATAAGCAGTGATACTCACCATAGTGCATTTTGATGAAGAAACGTTTCAAACCTAATTTATTTACTAAATAATGAAGCTACATTCAAATGATGGAATTTTATGAGAAAACAGTCACCACATCATATTAATTAAAATGTATAATACAAAACTATTTCTGTAATGTTGTAACAACTGAATTTAGAAAAACAGAAAGAGAAATAAAATGTAGAACTGGGAAGAAGCCATGTGCTCACAGTCACTCGGGGTGGGACTGCAAGAGGCTCTGTGTGTATGGATTTTCCCAGTTGCTTACAATGCTTTTGATCTTTATCAGAAGGAAAAACCTTTTTATTGAATTCAAAGTTAAAATCTTTATAAGATATTAATCAAAGAAGTCTCTTATGAAGATGAGCAAGCACACTATCTCACTGGTTCTTAGTTACAATTAATTTCACATTGCAAAGTCCTACCAGTAATAATTAATATGCACAGGTCACAGTCCAGTATATGGAGTAAAAACTCCCTGCTACCCTTTGAAGAGGACAGATGTAACTGTTCTTTTAAAAACGTGGGAACAACAACAGCATAGGAACCACAAAATGCAGATTTCAGTCTTAAAAAATAATAAAGTCAGGACTGTATTAAAATAGATTTACTTGTATTTGTTTGTGGCAAAGAAAATTCTTTCTCGTGCATATAATTGCATCCACTTTGGCTTCACAAAGATTCCCAGTGGCAGTAAATCGTGGTATTGTCGATAGGAGGTGATGATTTTCAAGCACGAAAATCTCAAATTCAAAAACCAGGCCGAAGAACATCACCATGTCTGTCTGTACCAGGAGTCGTGCTGTTAGAATAACTTCAGACACTACAGATATAAGCAGTCGTTTCAGATATACTACAGATATCTGAAACGATGGAAACTACACATCTGTACGTACATGCCTGATATGTATGTCAGGCTCCATGTGCTGGGATTTTGTGTTCACAGTCTGATCTTCGAAACAGTCCTACGAGATCTGATTTTGTGCATGAGACTGAGGAAAGTTAATGACTCACGTGATTAGTGGCAAAGACTAGATTTCAGTTCAGGTCCTCTGACTTCGGGGCCAAATTCTGGTTTTGTCCCCACCTGCAGAGATGTTCTGTACAGAGCGTTACAGTGGCATTGATATAGGTAAAGAAGACTTTCTTTACGATTTACTCTGACAGTACATTGTGCCATTTGGAACACCTCAAACAGCTCACTAAAGTAAACAGGTAACTATGAAATTCATGGCATGAAGAAAGGAGGGGAAGGAACATTTGAAACACATATAAGCCACTGTTTTTTAAATACTACACTTGCTGTGTTTTCGTTGTGAATTGAACTTAGTCTCCACCCCAGTGTCTTCACGACAATCAGTGACAGTTCATAGGCATCTGCTAAGGCTACACTCTTCTGCTCAGACTGGCAGAAGGGAAAATAAAAATTTCAAAAATTCGAAGAATTTGATCATTGTTAATCTTCATAATTTATTGGCAGTATAAGACAGAATTTTATTAAGTTGTATAAATAGTAATTTCCTGTCCCCGTCTTCCTTTGCTTATTCAAAGCCTGCTGAGGGCTTGTAGAGATATTGGTGGAGAGGCTGCCCGGTCTCGTGAGAGGTCTGTCAAAGGAGAGGAGTAAAGGACGGCAGGGTCATGCGGAGGCTGTACAGGAATTAACCCAGCGTTCAGCATCTTTTTCTTGAGTGATTATATATGCCAGTCTCTTTTTTCAACTTTCACAGCAGGTTTCTAATAATTTTTCAGCTGTTGGGCTAGAACAAAAGACAGCGCCTTTTTTGGGACGGGCGGAGAGATGCTGTGGCTGCCTGGACTGAACTAGAGAAAAATGTGGAAACTAACGACCTATTTGAAGGGCTGTGTTGTTTCTTGCTAGTATCAGTCTTGAGGTTATTGTGAGCTGATAGGATCTAAAATTTAGTTTTGAGGAGGCAGTCCAGCAACACCCTTAGGAAAGCATTCCTGCCCAAGTGGAAAACATGGACACCTAACTTTGGGAATCCTGTCAGCCGTCCTGCATCTGCCCTGCCACTTATGTAACAGATAACCTGCAGAGATGCTGAAATTGAAACCATTACAAGGCTAATATTTTCACAGGAAGACTGTTATTGAACAGCTGTCTAATGGATTCAGCACATGCAAGTTTTCCTGCATCAAGCAAACATTTGAGTGTGCCCCAGTTTTGTTTCTTCAGTAAATATCTCTGGCAAAGATAGCACTGAGGAAAATTCCTCTAGGTTTATTTTACTTACCCTCTGCCCCTCATATAGATTCTTAAAGAATGGGCTCCATTGGACTCCTACTTTGTACCTTTCTTTTATAAAAATTACCTTTAAACGAGTCCAGTGCCACCAGGCAGCCAGTACTTTTTAGTGGTCTCCCAGAGTGATAGCTCTTCCGGGTGATAGGAATTGATTTTCCTCTTCTTGACACTTGAAGTCTCAGAGGGGGCAATTATTTCATCGCCTGATTGTACCTAGTAGAGCTAGCCAGAGGGGTTTTGAAGGTGAAGGCCTCAGGGAGAGTCAGGACCCGAGCAGGTCACCCTTGCACAGGCCTTCCTGCCTCCCTGAGGGAGTAAGTCACACCGCAGCGACTGAGACAGAACCATGTTGATTAAAAGCCATGGCCTGCACACTACGGTTCCAATTCCTTGACCAGGCCCTCCTAGCAGAGGTTCTGCCCAGGGCGTGGGCAGTCGGGCATGGATCGTTGGGCTCTGTGTGATACTCCGCAGCTCACCTGAAGTTCTTTTTGTTTCTGAATCATTTGTGTGACTTTCAGTCAACTTATTCTTCAACAGAAACAAGCCACTGTATATCACTACGCTAAGAGCAGTTTTGCCTATACTATTTATTTTCTTTTTATGTTTCCTGACATAGATTTTTTAAAGAGCACTTTTAAATCAGAAAGTATTCTTTAATCATTTTTATTTCATCCATGTGATTTTTATTAGTACATATGAGTGATATGGACTATTAGGTTGCATGTGACATTTTTCTGTTTGCATGTAACATACTTTGTCTCATCTGTCCCCTCCGTTACCACCCTTTCCGTTCCTTCCCCTTCTTCTGCTCCCCTTCCCTTATCTAGTAGACTCCCTAAAAGAGTATTTTTGGGGAACAAAAAGGGCTCAACTGTTCCTATGAATTGGAATAAGCAGTGATAGGTAAGCTGGTAAGAAAGATATTTCTACAGGTGTTCTTGTTGTTTTCCCCCACAGTTTACTTTAAAAAGGAGAAATATTCCCTCCTTAAATTTACTATTTGATTATAATGAGGCAGAAGTAAGTAAACACTCTCAAAGTGCTATGACTAAAGATGAAAGTGAGAAAGAAAAATCTCTGCTTAGCATGCACATCTACCTGCTCTTCAAGTACTGACCTTGTGACCCGGAGCTCTACAGACTCACAGATGGACAAGCAGGGCACAGAGGGAGTCTGTCCTTTGGAGCGTGGCCTTTGGGAAACAGGAAGTTGTGCACATGCACACTCAGAAGACAGAAAACAGTTGAAAAGAACCTTGGTCCCTATCTCAGTTTTTGAATTTTAATCCTAGCCCTTCCAGTTACTAGTGGCCTTAGATGCATTAGTTTAAAAAAGAAAGGGCAGAATAAGTCCCTTGAACTGCAGTTTTCCTCATTTTTACCATAGAGATAATGGAATCTTCCTCATAGGGTTATTCTGAGGGCTGAGAAAAATCACATTGCCCAGCATGGTGTAGGCACTGGGTGAACAGTAGCCATTGTGGCTTTTTGGTGTCTTCCAATTTGTTGTTTTTATTGCTATTGGTATTATTTATTTACTTATTTCACCATAAGTAAAGAGAAGCATGAAAAGAATTATTTAGGCCTCAACCTATTTAATCAATTTTTATATGCAGTATTTTTTTACATCTCACCATCTCAGGATTGTACATTCATTCAACAATAAATGACATTATGAAATTATTGCTGGACTCTTTTTTTTTACATTTTAACATCTCAAAACTGGAATGAAACTTAGAGTTGATGTAGTATTAGATTTAATGACCTATGATTGCAGACAAAGCTGGATGTTTCAGAGTTTATGATTATACTACAAACTATAGAGATTTTATTGATACCAGCAATAAAACTGACATGCTTTTCAATCGAATTTTTATTAGACTTTGTCCAGCAGATCTCATAAATTACATGTATTAATTGCCTCTTTAAACAACTTGCATTGCCTTTGGGAGCACATAAAATACAACATGAAAACAGGTTACCAGAAAGTCCCCAGAAGAGGAAACTATACATAAAAGTTTTCATTCAATAGATCCAAGCTGAATGTGCAGATGGGTGTTTGTGAGTGGATGAAAGGTAAGCTAGACATTCTGTAGTGAAACAGAAGTAATACAGAAAGGCTGCCCCATGCCCTTCTGTGACTATATTGGATATTCTCCGAAAGCAGTACTTACGGGGAAATGAGAATCTGACGTTACATTCTTCCTTTAACATCTCAACCTAGGAAGGGGGTGGGGGCAAGAGGGAGAGTGGGTGCAGGAGAGAGAAAGAATGTGCTCTAAAGGGCTAAGAGAAGTAGCAGACACATCACACATGAATAAGAGCTTTCTGGCTGGAGAATGACTAGCCACGTGTATCTGGTCCCCCTTAAAAGGTATCTGTCAAATAAGTTCATAAGATTCTGGGCTTCCACCGCCGTGTTCTCCAGAATCAGCAGAATTTCTTAAGATTTGATGCTAAATATGCTTTTACCAAAACCGCAGATATTAGCCATCTTCACATCCATCTCAGAAACCCTGAATGTGGTTTGTTAGAAGACCAAAGGTATGTCAGCTGTCCTGTTGTTCCGTTCTTCTCTGCATGGTATGATAGGGAAGATACTTATTTCGGTGAATTAGTGGACAGGCCAGTTGCGTATCTTCTTATGGAAGTAAATTGTCCTACCAAAAACAGCTAAATTCAAGATGTTGGGTAAATACCAGTTTTGTCCCGAACAATCAGAAATGGTCCTCCCGTTGTATAAGTTTTGCATAGTGAATTGGATAAGGTCTCTAATTTGGCATTAAAAGGAAAGAAGGCGGTTTATTATAACAATACAGACTGAATCTGGCTTAGAGAGCTGTCAGGAGCCAGGCCAGCTCTTTCACAACATGCACAGACATTGTGTGTCTTGTTTTCCCAGACTTAGGACTAACCCCCAGATTTGCATGATAGGAAAATTCCTGGTATTATGAAGTACATTATTCCATTAGCTATGACCGTACCACTAAAAACCAACACACTGTGATATTAGTAAGAGTTCATGCAGGTGGAATAGATACAACCACTGTTATAGCTGTGTTAGAAAAAAATGGACTCAAACACTGTGAACTCCTCTGAGCTTACTTCCTGAAGAGGAAGCCCCTACAAATCAGAGAACCCACAGTTGTACTCTCCCTCAGTTTTCAGGTTGATAAAATAATGCAGTTTGAATTGGATAATTCCCTAAAATTCCTTCCAGTCTGCATTTTAAAGAGTGCATGATTTAATATCATGGGCAAGTCAAGTCTCCACAAGCCTGTAAATGCCCCTTTGAAGAAACTATGGTCCCCAAGTGGTGGGGCCTTCTTTTTAACAGTGGAGGCACAGCAACTTGCCCTCATGCAGTTTCAACGTATCTTACCATGGACTCCAAACCAATGGTTAACAGAACTCAATGGAATTTTTATCTTGGGATACTACCACTCACTGAGGTTTTTAAACACATAAGATCATATGGTGTAATTATCTGTTTCCACTTAAAAATAATCCCGTATTTTTCCTCTACCTAATTGGAAAAGGTAAAGGAGGTAGCTTTACTTCAAGCCAGAGAACATTAACTGTTCTATTTCAAGTGTCGGCCCCAACTTTCTCCCAGGGAGAAGAGTTCCATATATCAGAATATCTTTATCCAACTGGGACTCCCAGCTCTGGCTTTCAGCCTCTTTTCCATCCTATTCTGTAAGGGGCCTTTGAAGGTTTCACTTTCTAGAAGGTTTGTCTGCTTTTGCAGGTAAGACTCACATTACTCTCCCAGGTTCAAACTTGGGAGTTTATTTATTATATTGTTGTCTTTTTTATCTTTAGAAGTCTTACTTTGTGCCTGCTCATTTGGAAAAGGCGTGGTGCAAATGTTCAGTCTGTCCCTGATGTCTGATACCTTCATAAATAGTGCCTTGTTCCTAGGGTAGAGCTGAAAACATTAAAGGAGTTCACTGTTTTTATCCACCATTCCTTTAGCAGATTAGTTGGCATGTTCAGAAGATGAAGGCAAATTTAATTCAGAAAAGTATAAAGTTCATGACCAGTATGAGCAAATAACTGGAAAAAATCCTTTAAAAGGCTAAGAAGAAAAAAAGTTCAAGGCTATTTCAAACACATGATCATCCTTTTAAATGTCAAATTCCACTCACTAAACCTCATGCTGTTGTTTTTACCACTCTCATATTTTTTTAACTTTATATTTAATTATTCTATTTTAAAACAGTGAAGTCCCATCCCCCTGCTTTCTTGAAAAGCCAAACATAATATGAAAATACCACAAAACATTCCGTGGGTAAAATGCAAACAGATTATGACAAAACGTACTGACTGCTTTATAACTTTGCCTTTGCAAGTTTGTGTTCAGAGCTTTTGGTTCCCTCCCTTTACCCTGAAAGAAGAAGTTTGACTTTAACACTACCAGCACTCGGTCAGAAAAAAATAAAGGTTCCTGGTTTTTGTTCAGTGACTTTACCTTGTGCTTGACATTATAAAATGTTACCTCTTTATGTAAGTCTATTGATTGCCAAAGCTATGGGATTAGTAGGTTGCAGAATTATAAACAGGTTCAGGATTATAAATTTAAAACCAGAAGTTATTTATCTGCGTACTTTAAGGTTTTCTGATAGTATGATTGAGGGCTATACACAGTTTAACACAGTAGTAAAAACGGGAGCTTTGGAATCAAAAGGCCAGGATTCTGGTTTTGTCTAGTGTGTGACTTTGAGCAAGTAATCCTATTTTGCATGAATCTGTTTCCCTCTGTATAAGTACGTAAAGCAAGAGTATCTCCAATGTAACGCCCTGCTCTTAAAATCCTTCCCTCGGTCTTCTTTCATTCACTTCAGTCAGATTTGTGAATTTTCCATTCCTATTGGATGAGAATTTTCCTTTGGTACGATAATCTTGGTTTAATGTATTCTTTACAAGTTAGAGAATGATTTTCGGCTGTCTTATTCTGACTTCTCTGCGTGATATTCTCTTTACTCCACGTGTTCGTGTGTGTAGGAAAAGATCCTTCTGTGGCTTCTTCAGTTCATGCAAGAGCAAGGCATCTCCCTGGATGAAGTGGACCAGGACGGCAATAGCGCAGTCCATGTGGCCTCGCAGCATGGCTACCTTGGGTGCATTCAGGTACAGTCCTGCTGCTCTGTAGGCAGAGGGACCATGTCATGTAATAAAACAGAAGCCAACAATTTTGCTCATCAAGACAATGCCTGGATTAATCACCTTTCCTATTATAGTAGACAGAAGACATTGTAATGATGTACTTGTGTTTTTAAAAATCCTCACAAATGTAGGCCAAGTAGCTCTTAGAATTTTCCCTTCAGCATCGGAGGTGTAGAAAGGGACTTTACCTGCTCTCCCAACATTATCCTAAAGCCCAGTGCTGAGAACAGTGCTTGTGCAGTGTGCCGCATCCTCAAGACCACCACGCTGCCATCTTCCCGTCTCTCCGGCGGTAGACTCTTCTTGCTTTCACTGCTACATCTTTACTCCAAAGGCAGTTAAAAAAGCAAGGCAGATTTTCTTTTCTTTTTTTTAAGAACTCAACATGGTTTTATTGTACATTACCGTATCAAAAGCAAACTATACAAAAAGTTGTATCCATATAAAAACTCCTTGCAAATCTCTTTATGTGTGTGCATATGGACACAGTATTTTGCATCATTGTAATTTTACAAATACACCATTTAAATTATTTTACAAAATACCAAAATGAAGAGAGGAAATTATAAAAACATAAAAATGAATGAAAACTTGAACTAATTACTTCAGTTTGAAATGCTACAAAACTATTTTTTTAATCTAGAAAAGAAAATTATTTCTTTGAAGTATCAAAACTAACGTTTCAAAACTATGCCATTGTTGCTTTCATTTTAGTAATAAGTTCTATAAGTATTTTGACCAATAAACAGGTGAGAAAATCAGACTGACGACTGGAATAAACTGAATATACCGACTTGAGATTAAAAAGTAACAACAAATACAAATTGGCTATCATCTAGCAAAGAAAAATTTTATAAAACTCCCTCTAGTTCCCCATTTAAATCATGAGGAATTTGAAGCTTCTCTGTAGTATGAAATATCAATTAAAACTCCAAGGAATTCAGCTCCTTATCAAGGCAGACTTTCTATGCATGGATTAGAAGAACTCTTTATAATGAATAGTAGGCTATAGTTTTCCCTTTTGTCTATAGTAGGTCTGACCTTATTAAATACAGAAGCCAAAAATTAGGCTTTTTTTTCCTTCTGGTACCGGGGATCAAACTCAGGTCCTTGCACGTTTGAGGCAGGTGGCAGAACCACTGAGCTAAATCCCCAGCCCCTGGAAGCCAAGAATTAGTTAGGGGAAGAAGGTGGAAGGTGTTGCTCTCTGCCTTCCACCCTTTAGCCTCAAGTAGCCCCATGCACTTGGCCCAGCACTTCACCCAGCAGGCCTCAGCGTTCTTGTTTTCTGTGCGTGCGGTGACACCTCTGTACCCAAGCCCCTGAGTTGTGCTTCAAGGTTAGGAGCTTCCTGCAGGAAGAGGAGTCAGCATCTCACCTGTCACCTGGAGGCACAACTGCATGAGTCTGAGTTAAACCTGGGCCACCACCTGAATAGCACAGCCCCGCAAAACCCTGTAGTTGGACCCAAAATTTCGGGAGTGGTGAACATGAAAGCATTATGGATCCTTTCACCTACAGAATGTTGGAGGTCCTCAGAGAGAGCAAAGAGGAATGGTCAAAAGGAGAGGAAGAGGATCAGTTAGGTGAAGAGGTGTAAAATAAACACTAAGGAATAGAAAATGAAGTCCAGGTTTAGGTTTGGCCTGAAATTTTATTTTTGATACTAAAATTCAGTCAACAGAGTCAGGCCAATCAAAGAATTCTCTTTTTTTCTTTCTTTTTTTTTGGGGGGGGGAACCAGGGATTGAACTTGGACCTTGCGCTTGAGAGGCAGGCAGTGGCACCACTGAGCTACATCCCTGGCTTAATCAAAGTGTTCTTGTTAAAAATCCTCCAAGTAGGGCCGGGGATTAAGCTCAGCAGACTTGCAAGCGCAAGGACCCGAGTTCAATCCCAGGTACCAAAAAAAAAAAAAAAAATCCTCCAAGTAGCCAGGGATTTTGCTCAGTGGTTCCACTGCGTGCCTCTCAAGCGCAAGGTCCGAGTTCAATCCCTGGTTCCATAAACAAAACAAAATACTCCAACATTAATGATTTTGTTCCTACATCTGAGGGAAAATCTTCACGGCATGTTTGAAGGCTGTTACTAGAGAAAATACTTTTACCTCAGATACCTCATGCAGTACAACATGTTTTGCGTATATAGCACGGTCCCACCTTAAAAGCAACACGCCGTTTGGCCGGTTTGTGTGTTGTCTCCGTTACTGCTCATGTACGCAGCAGACACCGAGTTCCCACTAGGTGCAGGTAGACTATGCCTGAAACGGGAAGCTGCTCAGTGAAAACTAGCCACTTAGAGAGGTAGAGAGACACCAGGAAATAAGAGGAGAATATGCGAAAGACAAGGTATATTTGAAAAGGAAAGCATAGATAACAGCAGAGAGCTCTCTGTTCACACGAAGCTCTTCTTCAAGAGCTATCTTGGTAGGAAATATTCGGCGTATATGTGTCTGAATGTTTTCCCATTATTGTTGGCATAGCATGTGTCTTCCAATTTAAGGCATGGACTTCTAAAGGGATTCATCAGAAATTACAAAGTATAGGAAAGAGAGAAATTTAAATTTTTACCAGGATATGCAGAAAGATGACAGGAGCAGCATTATTCCTTGGAACAATAGTTGAATTAACACAGAAATTATAATGCTCCATTTACCAAACACTCCAATATTTAATAGTCTTGAAATAATTTTTCCCAGCTAATATATGACTGAAAGCCAAAAAAAGTGTGCTATAGCTAATTCTGTTTAAGAGTTTAGTTATTTTCCTAACACGTGAAGAGAGGTAGTCTCGCCTTTCAAAGGATTCATCACTCCACTTAACACAAATGATATTTTTGGCACCAGATAATCTTGGGATGGGGTCTACCCACTGGATATGAGGTTTAAAGATAGAAATGAAAAGGGACTTATGAGCAAGGGACCTTATCAGGTGGGGAGGAGACCGAGTAAGGAAAACGGTGCCAAGAAAGTTGGAGTCCAGCATGAAGGGAGCAGGGGCAGTGTGGTTGACACTGAATCTGCCCAGAGCGCTGGGTGCTCGAGCTGCCCTGCTCTCTGTGGCACCTGGGAGGCAGGTTCACGATTTCATGGTAAGTTGATCTTTCGTGGTGAGTAGCTACAAACCAAAAAGAAAGTGAGGCTTCTTAGGGTCTCTGATTCTAATTAGTCTAAGAATTTAATACAAGTGTTGTTTGTGGGGGGAAAAATCATTACTCCCAAAATAAATCTGACAGTATGCAATCTCGTCATGATACTGTCAAAGAACACATCGGGTGTGGAGGCTGATTAATAGTGTTCAAACAGCTTTCTGTGGAATCCTGGCATCGCATATGAATACAAAATAGTTTCAGGGTTTTTAAATTATTGATTTCAGCTAGTCATCAAATCTCCCTCTCCTCTGCCATGGCCAGATGCTCTGACTTTCTGCTTGCCTTTGGCTATTAAAATTTCCTCCAAAGCAATTTAAAATTTCAGTCTTATTTCTGATCCAAAGCATTCTTCCTGTGCCCACCCCAACCCTATTAGGGACTTGGAATAGGGAGTAAAGCAGGACCAGCCATTACCACTATAGGTCCTGCTGCCCTGTCCCTTTTTGGGCTTCAGTGATGGAGACAAAGAAACATATAATGAAATAAAGTCAGATGTCTCTTTGCTTAACTGGGAAACACCATAGCCTCCCTGGAAGTTGCCACTGCTTCTTTTTGTGGCTGGCTGTGGTCACTGACACTCTGTGGCATCCTTCAAGTACAGGCTGTGGTCGGTGCTGAGCATGGGACCGACAGTGAGCTCT
Organism: Fukomys damarensis; assembly: GCF_012274545.1. NCBI lineage: Eukaryota > Metazoa > Chordata > Mammalia > Rodentia > Bathyergidae > Fukomys > Fukomys damarensis. Next base: position 441,316 of record NW_022900915.1, read on the forward strand.
GGGGCCTCTCCCTTTGCACCTGACGTGGTACCTTCTCCTACCCTCACAGTTCCTGTAACCTGTTCTCTTATTTCCAACTCTTGCTGGAGGCTTTCTCCTTTGGGAGAACGGGATCGCGGCACGCACACCAAGTACACTTCTACAAAGTCTGCTCGATGCACAAACATATCCTTGCTGTGGTGTATAGTGGGAGTGTTGGCTGCTTCGTAGCTACCCTGCTCCCTGTCTTGCCCCTTTGTCTCTGTCCATTTTATTCCTGATCCAGAAGACTGAGCAAGCAATTAGCAAGTATTAGTCCAAAACCAGTTACCAGGGCCCAAACAAATGGATCCAAGTAAACACAGTTCCACTCCCCATCCGATAGGCATCTCTGACTTTATGACTGACTCGTTTGGAGCCCAGCCATCAGAAGGGACAAAACACCTCCCCGTGAACATCTCCGAAAGGCAAGGACTCTGTGGGCAGGAGCAACATCCCGCCTCTCCCAGCACTTCCCTAGTGGCTGCAGGTGGGGACGGGTAATAGGCAGAATGGCTCAGCTCCACCTTTATAGGCTCTGAAGAGAGGCATCTGTCATCACTGGTAACCTCTTCCCAACACTGGGCTCTGATGATCGCCTTTAGAATACGAGAAAATTCTCATTTAACATTCTGTTACACTTCATTAAAATGCAGTGTTTCGAAGGAGATCCTGATTATGTATCTCTGCACTTTCTGACAGACCTTGGTTGAGTATGGAGCAAATGTCACCATGCAGAACCACGTAGGGGACAAGCCCTCCCAGAGCGCGGAGCGGCACGGGCACACCCTGTGCTCTCGGTACCTGGTGGTGGTGGAGACCTGCATGTCGCTGGCCTCACAGGTGGTGAAGCTAACCAAGCAACTGAAGGAGTAAGTGGCCCGTTTCTGTGTGCCCAAAGCCCAGCTGTCGTCGTTGTGCCGAGGTCTCAGCCCAAGGGCTTCAGTGAGCTCCCTACCAATTGCACGGGGAATCCTCCTGTTCTCATTGTTTCTTCCATCCGAGTGCTAAGCCGGGGTTTGCGCTGACCTTGCCATCTCTGCAGAGGCAAAATGATATTTAAGCCCAGTGCAGGAACAGCCATTGGGCAGGGAATTCAAGCCGCAATGGGTCAGGAGCGAGAGCTCTGTCTGTGTTCACATCTGGGGGCCAGGTTCCAGCAGAGTACAGAGAACACACTTAGGCATCATTTCTGGTCTTTTGTCTTTAATATTCTAAGAATCATAAAGCATGAGAGTGAGCAAAAGACTATAAATGGACTGGTTTCTGAGTTTTCCCAAAGAATAAAATTGTATTTGGGAAATTATAAACAACTTTATAACCATTACCAGCAGATTTATTATAGAAGTTAAGCAGATGTGGGGCTGGGGACATAGCTCTGTGGTGTTGCTGCCTGCCTCACAAGCACAAGGTCCTGAGTTCGATCTCCAGTACCAAAAAAGAAAAAATAAAGTCATCAAGCAGGTGCTTCGTGAATCCTCAGGATACAAAACAGCACTCACTGTAACTGAAGTCAGTTGTTCTTTCAATACAACTATTAAGTGGGTATCTGGGTGTCAAGGAGACATTTCTTGACACTTGTCATGATACCTGTGAAGAAGAGGGCTGGATGAGAGTCCAGCGGGCAGGTTTCTAGCAAGTTGACAGATTAAAGAGCTAATGGTTGCCAGTGGGGACCAAGGCTAGCTCTTAGAAAGCACTCTGATCAAGTTACTGTTGCCGAACTGGTAAATGGTCCTGAAAATTGGAATCAGTACTCGAAGTAATGTAACTCAAAGTGATATTGAGAGATTAGGAGTATGAACCTTGAAAGTTAAGCTTTAGTGGGGTAATATAAAGTCTTACCACATATATTTTATAT
>NW_022900915.1:443288-454419 GCF_012274545.1 Fukomys damarensis
TACACAGTGTGTATAAACACTGTATATAGCAGATGACCTCTGAATATATCCTTTATATAGTATAAAATATTTATATATATATACATATATATAAACACATATATAAACAGTAACACACATATATAAACAGTAACATAGTATTCCTAAATACAACTCATTTGGAAAAAGGCCCATGTGGGTAAGAGGCCTTCATTGACTGTGAGCATAAATCACACAGGATTATGACAATGTCTTTCCCTTCTTTACTTACCTCGCTGCTTCCATTCTCTTGCCTTTGAGGTACAAGTTTCTGTGTCCCTCCTCAGCCGACACCTAAAATAATCTCTGTAATGGGTTTAGCCATTTCTTGGTAAGTAAAATAAAATTTAAAATAAAAATACATGGCTACCTCTGAGCATACTCTGCCTAGCTGAACAAAACCTCCTCAAAACCAGTAAGCTGGACAAGCTTAAAAGTCTCGGTGTAGCTGAAGGGAAAATGTGTGAAGAATAATGACTTAGTAACTTGGCTTTTTCCACAGGAAACATAATTTTGCATGTATGTTTTAATGTCCCTATATTTATATCCCTAAAGATAAATTATCATGTGAAGGCCTCCACATGTACCTACACATTTACAAAAGGCACACACATTTAAAATGTGCGCAGATATGACCTAAAACATTTCCAGAAAAACTGTACCAGTGTCTACTCCAGTAGTGCATGAGCACAACCATGAGAAGAACTTAGCAACAATCCAATGGGTTGTTTTTTTCTAAAGGTGCATACTCGGAAAAGGTCAGAAGACACTCTCCTCAGTCTCCATATGGTAGACTGAGAAGCTTTCATGGACTATGGTAGCCATTTAATGGGTGAACACTTCACAGCTATGTCCTGGCCGCTGTTGATGAGTCTGGGCTAAAATATAAATATGCACTAATATACACAGTTCTCCAGGTGTCTCCAAAGCTACATGCTGTGGACAGTTATTGTTAGGCCGTGGCAAGATAAAATCTGAAAGGAGCAGTAATCTTGTGGACCCTAATCTTTCACTTCTTTTAACTCAGTGAAGTAGGCAAAACTGGAAACGAATAGAGACATCTATGTGATGTAGCTACAGGACACTGTGCCCTTTGGCCTGTTGGACACCAGTAACACAGAAAGGTGCAGGCTTAGAATTTTTTTTCCAAGAATATAAAACACTAGTCTACAAAATTAATAGCTTCAATTAGCACAAATTTCTTACGCTTCTGCAAGTCAGAAGGCCAGTAAGGGTCTTGCCAGCCTAAAATCAAGGTGTTGGCGGGCTTCAGTCTTCCTGAGAGCTCCAGGATGTGTCGGTGTCTTGCCCATGCAGGCAAGAATCAGTTAATAATCCATTAATTGGCAGAATCAGTTCCTTGTAGTCGCGGCTGCATTCCCACTGGCTGTCTGCTGAGGGCCAGTCCCAGCTGCATTCCGTGGCTCACCACCCCTCTTCCCTCTTCAAGGCCAGCACCATCAAGAGCGCGTCCTTCCCATGTCTTTAATCTCTCTTGCCTGCTCCTCTGTCTCTTCTGCGCTTACAAACTCATGTTATTAGATTGGTCCCACCCAGTAATCTAGGATGACCTTCCTATTCTAATACCAGTCAATATACAGTGTTCCTTCCCTTTTGTCTTGTGAGGTAACAGTCACACCTCGCGGGGATCAGAACGTGGGTGGAGATTTTGGGGTGCCTTACTGTATGCCAGGGTAAACACTGCATATGCTTGTACAATAAAAATCAGTTTATGTACTTATTTCAAGTTCTATAGCAATTAATATGTGTTTTCTAAGTGGGTCGTACTTCTCGTGACCTGTGACTTCTGGTCTGTTTACTCTTAAAGGAATATTCTGAAAAGCATGCTGTTATGCCCACAGGAAGTGGAGTGCTGCCATGTGTCATTTTCCCCTTGTATATGGAAACACCCCATTATTTAACTGCTATCCAAAGTGGAAATAGTTTAATTTTGTTCAGTTATTTTTTTTTTCTGATCAGTATATTGATAAAATAACTTTACAAATTTAAACAATTTAGAAAGAGTATCACTCAGAGTATAGCCTTCTAGATTGGTTATTTTGATAGTTTCCTTAAAAACAAGATTACACATAGTATTTGGTAATATGTTTTAAGGCAAGTATATTATTATATATTATACATATATATTATTATACAGATATACATATATCTGATATATGTAATATATATGAAACAGACAAATATTTTGTATATCTGTATATCTATAGGTATTCTAGTATATTGTCATTTATCATTTCCAATAGCAGCCATTATAGAAATAATTTTAAATTATTAAATTTATTAAATTCTTTATTAAATTTTAAATTATTTCTCAGTCTTATTCATAAGCATTTAGGTTACTCTCAGGTTTTCATTGGAAAATTCTGAACTGTGAAAATAAAGATTATGCAGATTTAGAGCTAGGCATAGTGGTGCCTGCCTGTAATCCCAATGCTCAGGAGGCTGAGGCAGGAGGATCATTGTGAGTTTAAGGCCAGCCTAGCTACAGAGTGAGTTTAGTGCCAGCCTGAACTACAAAGTGAGATCCTGTCTCAAAAAAAAAAAAAAAGAAAAAAAGGAGATTGCAGATTTTTTAAGCTTTTGAATTAATTGAAATTTACACAAATTGTCATAAAAAAAAGCATTTACGTCCTAGTTTGTAGCAGCAGCCATATATCAGAGAACATACATCTGGGTTGTTTTCTGCAGACAGACTTTGGAGCGTGTGACATTACAGAACCAACTCCAGCAACTCCTAGAAGCTCAGAAATCCGAGGGCCAGTCACTCCCTTCTTCACCCAGGTAACACCAGGCACATTGATATATGGGGTTCTTAAGTAGTTTAAATCTCTGAGCCTTTTTCTGGATTTCCTTCTGATATCTTTGAAGAAAATGATGGTCAGACATGGTTGCATACATGTGTAATCCCAGCCCTCTGGGAGGCTGAGGCAGGAGGATCACAAGTCTGACTCTAGCCTCTGCAGCATCATGACTGAATTGAGACTTTGTCGCAAAAAGGCAGTTGGGGGAATGTAGCCCGGTGCAAAAGCCCTGGGTTTGACCCCAATACAAAGAAAGGAAGGAAGGAAGGAAGGGAGGATAAAAATAAGTATCACAGTGACAAAGTCTGTGGGTCTTTGACTAATCTCAGGCTCTCCTATTTCTTTGTTCCATGGCTATAAACAAGTCACTTACTTTTTCTTTTTCATTTCTTGACCTATGAAATGACAGTAAGGATATACAGCTTTAAGGCTGTTGAAAATGGAATTATGAGAAAATTCATGTGAAATTGGTGTGTAAACAGTAAGACAAACAAGTTTAATAGTCATTAGGTATGAGGCATGCTATACTTTGGCTATGGTTGCTTCTATGGAGTATTTGAAAATTGCTTTAAAAACGATTAAGTGATTACTCTTAATTCCATTCTTACTTATTTGTAATTTTTTTTGTTTGAGTTTTTGAGACAGGGTCATACTACATATTTCAGGCTGGCCTTGAACTCACTATGTAGCCAGGCTGGCCTGAACTCCCAGCAATCCTCCTGCCTCAGCCTCCCAAGTGCTGGGATTACAAGCATGCCCCACCACACCCAGCTGTAAATTATTAGTGCCAAAACAACAAACAAACAAAAAAAAAAGCCATGCAGAAACTTCTGTCTGGTTCACTTTAGCCAAGTAAGAAATCAGCTCATCTCTTTCACTCTCTTTTCAGTTCGCCTTCTTCACCAGCTTCCAGAAAGTCCCAGTGGAGAGTTCCAGACGTAGGTGATGAGTCTACAGCCAAAGGCAAACCAGGAACCCAAGAAGGGATTCAAGTTCTTGGAAGCCTGTCAGTCTCCAACCGGGTCAGAGCCAAAGCAAAAGATGAAGATTCCGATAAAATTCTACGACAGTTATTGGGGAAAGAAATCTCAGAGAATGTGTGCACCCAGGAAAAGCTGACGTTAGAATTCCAGGACGCTCACACATGTTCTGGAAATGCAAGAAAGATCCCTCTGGAGAAGAGGGAACTGAAGTTAGCCAGACTGAGGCAGCTGATGCAGAGGCCACTGAGCGAGTCGGACACAGATTCCAACAACTCTGAAGACCCCAAGAGCACCCCTGTGAGAAGGGCTGACAGGCCCCGGCCACAGCCCATCGTGGAGAGGGTGGAGAGCGTGGACAGCACGGAAAGCTTACACCTGATAATAAAGAAGCACTCCTTGGCGTCAGGACGTAGGTTTCCTTTTAGTACCAAGGCCTCCAAATCCCTGGATGGCCATAGCCCGTCTCCCACCTCAGAGAGCAGTGAACCAGACTTGGAGTCTCAGTACCCAGGTTCAGGGACTGTTCCTCCGAGCCAGCCCTCCGGAGACCCCGCTCAGTGCAGCCCTGACAGCACTGCCACCCCGAAGGTTGCCACGAGTCCCAAGAGTGCTCTCAAGTCTCCATCTTCTAAGCGCCGGACATCTCAGAACTCGAAGCTCAGAGTTACCTTTGAGGAGCCTGTGGTGCAGATGGAGCAAACTGGCCTTGAACTAAATGGAGAAAAAGACAAAGATAAAGGCAGGACGCTGCCGCGGAACTCCGCAAGCAGCGAACCAGGGGAACAAATGAAAAGGCCTTTTGGAACCTTCCGGTCCATCATGGAGACCCTGAGTGGCAACCAGAACAGTAATAATAATTACCAGGCAGCCGGCCAGCTGAAGACGTCTACGTTGCCCTTAACCTCACTTGGGAGGAAGACAACAGACACGAAGGGAAACCCTTCGGGCTCTGCTGGCAAAGGAAAGAATAAAGCAGTGAGTGCTCTTTGGAGATCATCCTTTCTTCCCCCTTAAATTGACTAGGTTGTGCCTAACGCTGCAGAGTTTTGACACCTCAAGGGAATTCCCACAAAGATTGTAAAAGGGCGTGTTGAAAGCCAAATTTGTATATTGCTAATGCAGCGTATTATGTTAGCATACATATCCATTGCCCTTCCTCTGGGAGATACTGAAACAGGTCAGCGATCACCGGAGATTCTATTCTATTCCCTGTTTCCCTCAATGACCCAGTCTTTGGGTGCTAGGGTTCCTGGCCTGGGAGGCATTTCTATTAGATGAAATCACACATTGGTGCAAAATAGGGCCCCTCATGGGTACTGATTCTGCCTCATGAAGAGCTTGTCTTCTTCGTGTTCCTGGATAGTTTATTCTCAAGCCCAAATAAAAGCTCCATTTCTAAAAACTTGTAACTACCCAACTTTGGGATGACCTCTGAAATGAACATGCCACAAGGGCCTCCCCATTAGCATTTCATAATGCTGACCCCTAAGTGCTGATTGGAGGCTGTAGGAATATGAAATGCCTGCCCGTACACAAGGGATGGCAGAATGTGCATCAACTACATTTTATAATCACCTTTACTGGAAACCTGAGTGCTATACTTTGTGAATAAGACATGTAAACATCTTTTTAGGGAACATCTTTTGCATGCTCTGTGCTTGCCATGCCATCAAAAGACAGCATAGCAGCCACATGCGAAACTCTGGGAAGGAATGACTGAGATCACCCAGTGTTCCATGAAACTAGACCTCCCAGGGCGGCGTCAGAATCTTCATAATTTATTATTTGATACAACGTTAAAATCCTACTATAGTGAAGTCTAGACCTGTCCCAGTTCTTTCTGTGGTATCAAATCAAGTTTGAATTAGTATCTCTTTAACTGATAGAACACCAATTTTACAATTATATGGCAGTTCCATCTGTAAATTGCCCTAGTTATAAAGAACTTCAGTATGTTTGTTTCATCTAGAAGTAGTGCCCTTGTGGTCAAGACACCAAACTTTTACATTACATATTTCAAAACTTAAATTGTTCCAATAAAACTTTTCCAAGTAACTTAGTAGACTCTATCAGTCGTAAAAGAAGAATCATTTCCGCAGTTTCTCGTGTTTCCTTAAAGTGTGTCCTGAGCTGCTGTCCTCTCATCCGTCTCCAGCATGCTTCATATTTATCAGAACTTGTGCATGTGCTGAGCTTGCTGCATGTTTTCAGGTGATTTTTTTAATCGCACCTCTCTAGGAGATGTACAGCAGCTGCACCAGTCTGTCCTCTAACACGCTGGTTGAAGAACATCTGCATAGCCATGCACGGTATGTGGTACCCAGGGAAGCACTGTTCAGTGTGGCCTCGTGTTTGCTTTGAATCGCATGAGCTTTTAAATTATGGACTCACTGCACATTTGGTGACATCAAGGAAGAAAAGCAACTGCAACTCTTTCCCCAAGTAGAAACAGGCACAGAAGGTAACTAGGTCTTAGAAAGGTAGCTACTCTTCACTGGAGGAACTTCATGCCAGAATTGGTCAGAAGAATCTGTTTGGTTCACAAATGTGCTGTGTTTCTTAGTTGACTTTGGCATTCGATCTTTGTTTAATGGATTCAAGTACCAAGTAAGTATTAGAATTAAATTTCCTGTCATGTGTAGAAAGAGTCAGCCTCTGATCAGAATCCGAACTTTGAAACAGAGCTGGAATTTTACTTCAGCGCTGATGATAGACTGAAAGCTCCTTTCCTCACCACTCTGCTGATCTCAGGAGATGTGAGGCCTTGCCATGCCTTAGCTCCTTTAGCTTCGCTTGATGAAGCAGTTTCAGTCTGGAAGGCAGTCTGGGGGCACTCGGCAATAAAACAAGGATCTCTCAAAATGTTTACAGTTTCAAATACATGGACTGTGTGTCTAAAAGACAGAGGATAAGGTGCCCAGTTCCTGGGACACCTCCTTGGACAAAGTCCTTCTGCAGTTTGATGTTCTTTCCACTGGGAAGGCGTGCAATTTTTTTTTTTTTGGGGGGGTGGGTACCAGGGATTGAACTCAGGTTCTTGCGCTTGCAAGGCAGGCCACTGAACCACTGAGCTAAATCCCCAGCCATTGTGCAATTTTTTGACCAGACAGAAAAGCGGAGTAAAAAGAGCAGCCCAAGGGGAGTTAATGCAATCAGTGTCCACTTTAAAGGTGGCTATTGCTTTTAAGTCATTTAAATAATTGAAAAATTATGGCATGGCCATTTAGCACTCTTCCAATATTCCCCAGAGTGTGAGCATGTGTGTGTTATACTTTGTTCAGAATACCAAGATGCAAAAAAGTCACCCTCTTTTTTTCCCCCTCTAAATCCAATTTAATCTTTAGGTCAATTCTCAGGTTGGTGGGAAATTAAACCTGTCAGGATAGTGGGGGGGGCTCCAGGGGTCTCATTAAATCGATGTATTCCAGAGAGGGCCTAGGAGCCTCCCTGCTTGCAGGACAGCAGTGGTCTGCTTCGGTGTGGCTCGTGGGAAGGCAGTCATCATGACTGCGTCCAGTCCCACTGGGCAGAGCACCTGGGCCGCGGGGAGAGCCCACTGCCTGAAGGGACGCAGGAATGAGCAGAACCTTTCCCTTTCCGGACGTCGATACTGGCCCACCAGATTCTTAACCAGATCCCCCATTTCTGTGTCCTTTTTCTGTCCCCGTTTTGGGCTTGGTGGGTCTTCTGTTAATTGGAAAATTCTGCTTTTGTCCTTAAACAGAAGTCACTGGAAACACCCTGAGGCAAGGAAGCGTAAAGCCTTAGCAACGCCCTGGGTGTGGAAAGAATACTTCTCATTTCTTCCAGGCAATTGGAAACAAGACAGTTATTATCACAATAGATTCTCCTGCCAGAAATAGTTCATCTTGACTTTTTACATGAGAGGGAACAAAACTGAACAATTTACTATAATAAGATTTTAAAAGTCAGAGCACAAAATAATGTCATGGGGCTACTAGGTTTGCAGTTTCCCACTCAGTTTAAGGAACAGCCTTCCAAAGTCTCAGTTCTAAGCCTGGCTTTAGAACTTCGACCAGATTCACTAGCTTTTTGTCATAGGAGAGTTTGATTTTAGGACATGAGAAACCCAGAAATAAAGGAAATTGATATATCAGATAAACATCCTGAGCCCTCCTTGTCATTACCCTATAAATCAGCCTATACTGAATCTCAGTTTTAGTTTGGCAAGTATTTCCATAAAAAGTAGAAAGTCTGGTTTTCTTTCATATTGGAGAGAAACGGTTCCTCTTATTTTCTTATAGTCATACACAGAACAGGAGAACTGGCCTGTATGTTCTTTAGGTAAATCAAGAATGGATATCTACTTGAAATAAAGATTTCTCACAGAAATTAAGACTTGAGTGAAATGCCTAGCATGAAAATTATCGAACTGACTTTATTGCCGGCCTCACTTTGCCTGTGGGATCCAACTTCAAGAAGGAAAGGAGCCCGAGTATTCTATTAGTGATGACTTCAAATCTTGGTCCCAAAATTTGCTTGGAGAACAGGTGGCTCCTCGCAGGTAGCAGAAGTTGCCAGGTCTGAGTGGAAGTTGGCACCAGAAGTCACTGCTCCTGAGTGGCCCTGGGAAAAAGGGTGAGACAGTGGCGTTAGGTTCGAAGGATAAACTGGCATCACCTTTTAGCTCCTAAGAAACTTACTTTTCCTGGTGTAGGAAAAATAAGAATAAAACAACATTTTAAAGAATGTCAGTTCTGTGAGAGGGTTCTGTTGCTATTTATTTTTCTTAACTGGTCATAGCTTGATAGCAAGGAATCTAAATCTATTTTTAATGCCCTTTAAAATTAGATTCAACCTTTTAAACAGCTTTCCCTGTGTACTTCAACTGCAAGGATGAATTGGTTTATAACAAGCAGATTTATGTATTTTTTTCTTACCGAGTTTGAGTTATTACAACTCCAAAGAAATGTTTGCAGTTGCAGATCTTGAAATGACAATGAAATATTCATTTCCCAGAGACTAAGTCGGTTTGCCATCTGTAATGCGTGAGGTACTCATTGATTCCATTTACCAGTAGGAAGAGGGCAGTGACTCCCGGTCACCTCCAGCAGTGCTCTCTCTGACCATGGTGGCACTGCTGCTTGAGAGACTGGCATCAGGAAGCTCCTAATCCTACTGCCAGTGTTAGAAGAAACTCCTTTAGAAAAACAGTAAGCAAGAGACACCATTAGTATAGCTTTTACTGTCAAGAAATTGGCGAATTCATAATTATATATCTAAAGCCAAAACTAGTATCAATTATTTTGCATAGATTTCAAGGTTGTTCAACCGCCCCTGAACTTAGAGTGCTGTGATATCAGCTGTGACAGTGGCTGTTTGCCGTGTCCTGTAAAGGGTACAGAGGGAAGACCTGCTTTGGAAACCAGAATTATTCCACCTTGACATGTTCTTTCAGCATGCTGGATTAATGGTAACCAGAAAATCTAAAACGTAACTCATTTCTCCATCTCCTGCTTGCATTGCTTGCTCCCCAGAGGTCCAGTGTGAATCGTGTGGATTTAAGAGGAGACACGTTCTATTAGTTTCACCTTCAGGCCACGTCCGCCGCCAGTAGCAGAGAATTGTCTATCTGTGAACTTTCTTCAGGCTGAAATTTTAAAGAAGCAGTAGGTCGATGGAAGTCTAAAAACAGCCAACAGAGACTTTACCTACGCACCTCCCGGTGCACTTACTGAGCACCGCTGCCCTGTCCAGTCCTTTGGGCCTCTCTGGCTACACTGGGATCTCCCTGGAGGGCACCACAGCCCTGAGTCAGCAGGTGATCAGCTCTAAGCCACACATTTTGCTGAATCAGAAAAGGTCCCTGTGCTCAAGGAGGGCATAGATGAGAAAAAGTGAGGCCAGCTCCCGAAGGTGATAAGAGCGACCTGAGGGCCGTGACCCTCGACAGCTCCCGTACCCCTCTTTGTAGTCCTAGTATCACGCTTGGTGGCTGGCACATGGCGTGGATTTCATAAATATTTGGAAGCAGAGCTACAGTGAGAAACAGGAGAAAGAAAATAGGAAAGAGAAATTCGGGAGGGGAAATAACTGAGTGTATCCCACAGGGAAACTGTGCTATGCTCTGTGTCCCTCTCTTGAGTTACAAGGCCCCCTTCCTGCAGTGCGCTTCCGTTCTGGTGCTGCATGTTACAAGCTTTCGAATTTTGAAGAAGAATCCCATTTTTAGTAGATGTGATTTATGACAGCTGTATTCTAAGGGAAATCACAAAGTAGCAAGGTCTCCCTTCTTTGCGTATCAGCCGACACATCCTGTTTAGAGCTTCTCACACTAATCCTGTGAACTGCTGTCTGGCCACTGTGGGATATGGAAATACAGAATCTGTGCCTGGATGAGTCTCCACATTAGATTTCTTGAAAAAACGTTATTTAAGTGTCAGCCTTTTCTCCTTTCCAATCTTGGTTATGCAGAACGTTATATCCAAAAGTGAAATCAAGGCACAGCAAATTATCTGAGTAATTTATGTCAGAGTTACTCAGACCCTTTCAATCTCTTGAGTTCTGGTAATTCAGGACAAGCAATTGAAGGGTTTAGAGAGGAATTAATTATTCTTATAGTATGCTGATAAATGTCTCAAGTTTACATCTTGGTGTAGACTTAGCTCTAATGCTAGGTTTCGTTCTCCAGAAAGTGTACTTTTGGGGGAACCCAGTACACCCTGTATTAAAGCAGAAATGTCCCATCACAGTCAGAACTACACTGTATTATCTTTACAGTACAACCTAAGCTTGCTTATTCCATCATTTTTTATCACTGTGATGTAAATACACGTACTAGTAACACTAGCATTCTGAGATCAGGCTGACCTCGAGGCCTACGCCACTCACTCCTTATTCCTACTTCTCCGAGTCAAACACTTGTTTTGCCTTCAGGTGTCTTCTCTAGTATTATTTCTAAATGCATGTACATGTAGTTTTTTCAGTTTCCAATATTCCTGTTGTCTGTTGTCATCCTGATGCATTTAAAATATCCAAGGGAACATTCCAGAGGCTTTGCATTTGCTATTTTAATCTTCACAATGAAGTATGTGGCAGATACTATTAGTATCCAAATTTTGCATATTGGAAACAGATGATTTATGTACCTTGTCGAAGATTACACAGTAATGATACAGATTGTGGAGCTGGGATCTGAATTTGATATTTGATTAGCTTGGCTCCAAGTCTGTATTCCTAACAGTGAACCAAATTTGTCTACTTCTGTTTCTGTAGTTCTACTTAGCATCCAACGCCTTCCTCCCCTCTCTCTCCCTCCCTCCTTCCCTTCCTCCCTCTCTCTCTCTC
>NW_022900915.1:455477-468311 GCF_012274545.1 Fukomys damarensis
GTAAAAAAAAAAAAAAAAAAAAAAAAAAGGTAAAACTCTTGAGGAAATAGTCAAGGACTTTCTGAACAGAACTTTTCTATTATGGCTATGTAAATATCAAGACAGATCTGTGTGATAGGCTATATTTTTCCTCATAAAACTTCATGTTTTGCCCAAAAATAATTATTTTAATCTCAGTTTACAGTTCATTTCTAAGCACTTTGCCTAAGACAAAGCCATCTTTCATTGCCTGGTTGCATGCAGACAACTCATGTGTCTCACTGACCCTCAGGCCTAAGCACTGCTGCGGGGCTCACCCTGGAATCCCATCTGCATTGTTCTAGGAATTCCTTCTGCTTCTTTCCTATGTAGACCCTATTTGGTGATCACCTGTCTTTTCCTCTTTTTTTTTTTCTAGTTGGTAAGCATGCCTTCCCTGAAAACATCTTCCAAGTCTGTGGATTGTTAGGAGTGTTTGGCTGCGAATGGAATGTTATCTAACTTTATAGAAATTATTTTCTCTTCAGTTCTAGAATGCATTGCTTCTTGTCTTTAGTGTCCGGTGCGTCTGCTGAGAAATGCTATTTCTCTCTGATACTGATCCCTTAGAAACGGCTATAATTACTTTTTATCCCGCTGCTCTGACTTCTGGATGCTTTGCTGTGAGATGGGTCTGTTTTCATTCCTCAGCCGTGGGCTTACAGTGGGCTTTTCCGACCTGGAACCCACTGTGCTTCAGTTGGGAAATGTCTTATATAGTTTATTTGAAAAAGGTTTTCTCCTCCAATGTCTCTGTCATTCGTTCTGGAAATCCCTTTATTCTAATACTGGACACACAAGCCCGATGCTTAGATTTTCTGACTATTCTTCTCTCTTATACTTTTGCTTCCCCTAATTCTAGGGTATTTACTGAAATTTACCTTCCAATCTTGCTATTGTTTCCTTTTATTTCTGTAATAATAATCTTCATTTTCAGCAGCACTTTAGTGTTTTTTTTTTCTTGGTTCCCTTTTAATAGCACTATATATGCAAATTTCATTTTATATTCCTTTTTACAATAAAGGCAGTATACTGCACACATGCTTTTGCGTGTTTGTTTTTTCACCTAACATGTTGGAGGTCGTTCTTAGCACATAGAGAGGGCTTCTTTCTGTTACACGTTGACTGTCATCCTCTGAAATATTTGGTATTCCTCCATCTTGAAGTACAAATTCATTTTGGAGGCTCTCCAACTGAAAACCTAGTCTTACTATTTTTCTCCTGTTAAATTAATTTCAAGTGTCTGTCCATCTTCCCATTTATAAAATGCTATCCTCATTTGTTATCTCCTCTCCCATTTGCCTTATTTGTATGTTTATGTCCTTTTAAAATGTATTTACTATCTATCATTCTAGTGTTATTTACAAGCAAGGTGATAAATGTCTATTCAGTTCAACATGTGTAATTGGAAGTCTTTAGACTATCTTTTCACCAGTTAGGTTTTTCTTTTTATTTCTTCCCTTTCCCTCTCTTGCTCATTTATAAATGTAAAGTTTCAGTCTGAGGAATAAATAGAAATAAGAATGAGTCATATAATTTTGTTGATAATTAAATATTTATCAGCATGCTGACAATAGCCTACGTGGTCTTCCTGAATGCCTGAAGTCAGTAAGTTTATTTTCTTAAAAAGATTTATTCTGACTTCTGGTTCTAGATGTCCAGGGTCTAGAGCCAGCACCAGGTGGTGACTTTCCTGGCCAAGTCATCACATGATGACAGACAGGGAGTACACTTCCACGTGTCCTGTGGTCTTTGTCTCTTCTTAACAAGCCACCAGGTCTCAGCGATGGGGGTTCCGCCCTGCTGGTCTCATGTAGTCCTAATGACCTCCCCACAACCCCACCTCTGAACATCATAGTTGAATTAAATTTCCGCCTTCCTAATACCCCAAAATGGAGTGAAATTTCAGTCTCTGAGCCCTTGGACACGTTCAGACCTTATCCAATCCATGACAGTGAGCAAGCAGATTTTGAGGCCATAAGCCACATTTGGGGTTCTCCTGCATCTGAGTGTATCCTCCTCATGTTAGCGAGAAATAATGCCGGAAGCCATTTGCTTTTTCTCGTACAGCAACACAAAGTAAGTAGCGTGTGGTCTTATCCCCATCAGGAGGTGGCTTCTTTTTTAAAGCTTCAAAACAGGATGAGACCAAACTCTTATGAAAATGAAGACACCTATCTAGAGGAAAACTCATTGTAAAATGAAAAGCTGTTCCAAGACTTTGAATGTCTTCTTTGTCCACAGACTTAATTAGGTGTCGAATTTTGAAAAGAAAACAGCATTGTTGTTCCCTATTGTTTCTTCTTTTCTCACAGATTTCGCTACTTGCTGTCTTTTAGATGTTACTACTATTCAGTAAATGTGCAACTAAAAAAAAAGCACTCTTTAGACTGTTAAGATTCAAGCTTATTGGAAAATTTAAAATGTCACCAGTGATTCCATGTAAATGAGAGATTAACATCTCTTGCTTCTGTTTGAACCCCCCCAAACACACACACACACATCATACTGTACAACCTATCTGTTTGATAAAACCCCCTTGGCTGTAGAATACCTCACTTCCAATCAGTATGATTGAGAAACTACTTCTGGAGCAGAACTCCAATGTGTTTAGTAAGTGTGTGTTATTACATGACTGTTGTTTTTATTGTTTAAAGAGTGGTTTATATGAAAAAAGAATAATTTGCCTGTTGGAATGAATCAGTCTTCAGTGTGGTTTGTGTGTGGATCATTTCCATTTTTAGTGAGCTGTTCAGTGACATTGTCTTGTAACTTGACCGTAGTTTTATCTAATTTTGGCCTGTGGTTTCTCTTCTATTTAGGCATAATGACATCAATAGAAAAATGAAGAAATCCTACAGCACAAAGCATATTGCTGAGCCAGAGTCAAAAGAACTGTTTTTGTAAATCACTTTTTAATATCTCTCGCTGATGCTCTTTGGACACCGTTGGAAATTACTGGACTATCTTCTGTGGAAACAGAATGATGAGAATAATCCTTCACCAGCAGAAGAACAGAATATCAGAATGCCTTAAATTTATAGGGTTAGACTAGAAGATACATTTTGGGGTGATATTTGTATGTTAATTTGTTTTTTTTAAGGTGCTGTTTAAAAGCATGATTGAGGAAATGTATATTTTTAAACATTGGATTGATCCAATCTACTCCCAGTACCTCCACCAAGCCACTGATACCTTTTTGTATTTCACGGATTGCATGAGTATTTGCTAATGTTGGTTGAACTTCCCTTTCCCTATAACATGGACAGCTTTGGCTCAGCTCCTCAGTGGGACCAGGTCAGTGGTATTGTTTTCTGTCGAGTATTTTTTTCTGTCATTTCTACTTTTTGTATAGAGGAAATAAAACAAGGTTAACAGCCACCTATAAGCTCGGGGCACCTACTTTCTAATAAATCTGTGATATTCTGACTTCAAAGGGACTTGGAAGGTATTTTGACGGCCAATATTTGATTTCAAGAACCAACTGCCCCATTTAGTTTTCTGCTCATGGGAGTCAAGTAAAGCATTCTAGATTTCATTTAAGTACTAAAGATCAGACAAGTGTATGAAGTAAGCCAATATATTTTGCTTTCTCAAATCGCAGCATTGACACGGGAAAATACTAATGACGACTAAGAGTTTAGTCCTTCACCAGTCACTCTTTTCTGGCTCCAACACATTCATTACAAGGCTTGTCTAATCCCTTTAGGAGACAGTGTGGAGCCCACATTCTTAACAGCCTTATTGATGCAGCTTTTTAAATCTCCATGAGCAGTTAAGTTCTAGAAGGTTTCCTCTTATCATGTAAAAATGTATTTCTGTTGAAACTTAAAGAGTTATTTTCAAAGTGTTGGCATGGTGTGTATAAGGCCTGTCGAGTTTCAGTTTGAAAGTAGAATGTATTCTTAGCAGTCAGAGGGGGCACTGGATGCTATTACAGTTGCTAGCAGTTTTACCGCAGTCACATGTGAGCCACTCTGCCTCCTGGTGCACAGAGCAGGTCAAACATCTGAATTGGAGGAAATCTTACATGGGTCAACATGGGCTGGATGAGCTACAGTGAGGCATAGAAGAAAGATTTGAGGGTTGTTTATGTACCAGACGTGTCTATGTGGTGATATCACTACTCCTATTTTATAACTTTGGACACTAAACTTCAGGAAGTTTAAGTCCCATGTCTAACATAATACTAGTAAGTAGCATGAGTAGGTTTTGCTCTCCGTTTGCTTGTTGTCATCACTATGCTACCCTCTCCATCCTGTACCACACGATTTCCTCAGCTCATTGACCACTGGGCTGAAACACAGGAAGCACGACCGTACTTCTGAACAATTACTTGGTCTTGGGCAGGGGACGTTGCCTCCCTCAAAAACTGGCCTATGTACACATCTAGGGGCTGGGTCCCCTCCAAATTACAGATCTACATGTATGTGAAGTTTAGCCAGTTCTCTCCATCCTCATTTGGGTCCTGTGAGCTGCTGGTGTCATATGTAGCTCTGCTTTTCTTATACTACGTCATCCTCAGATGAGCCGCCCTGTCTGATTTTGGACCCTGGGCCTCACCTGCCCTTTTCCTTTGCTCACTCATACTTTACTGTTGCTTGAGATTCTAACAGAAAATATGTGACATGCACATATGAGAGGTTGATTGCCTATGTCTTCTGCCTGGTTCAGACAAGATACGAATCACACAATGAGGCAACCTTTGGCACTTGGCCCAAACTGGGGTCTGCAAAGAAAGAGGACCCAAAGAGTGCTCCTTTTCTCTGGCCCCAGAGGTCCTAGTTTTGTTCTGAAGTGGTGTTTTTTAACATGAAGAAGTCTTGGGGTCCTGTAGAGATTTTTTTTTAAGCAAGACAGACCAATTAAACATAACCAAGACAGTTTCAAAAGTTTGAAAGAAAAAGATCATCTTTCTAGAAAACCTTGGTAATTCAACTGTTTAGTGCCAGTAACATTTCAGGTCCCACAGTTCTAGGTACAAAAGAACAAAGACCACAATAGGTAAATTAGGAAAGCTGAGTGAATTCAGATCAGCCAAGCTACAAGAAAGCACACTCTGTGTCTAATGATGTTGCTAGGATTCTAACAGCGCTGGCCCCTAAATCAGCACCTACATCTGGACTGTCCAAGATCCCTGTGAAATGATATATTATGACTGCTGGAAATTAGTAGATGATAATTTCCTTACCACAAACTTATGTGCAGCATTTAAAAAATGAAAACAGAAACTTATTTTTCTTTAGGAGTTGAGACACATTTACATGTTAGAGACAGAGTGTAAGGAGAGCTTTGGGGCCCGTGCCCAAGTCCTTCCCACTGGACTAGTAAAATAAGTAAAGCCCTATCTGAATGCTTAGCTACATGCAGCAGAATAGGAAACTCGGCTCCATTATAAAAAACAATCACAACATCTGTCAGCATCTTTTAAATACTGGCTTCTTTTATGCCTCTAAAGGGACTTGTATTGGCAAAGTTCAACACAGCAAATTAAAAACATTTTTTAGAAATGCTAACAAGATACTAAACCATCGCCACTTTGATAGATTGAATTCCCATAGCTCGTTCTCATTAAACATTAGTGTCAAGACTTCAGCCCTAACAAAGAAGCTCTGCATGTGGGTCCTGAGGGTGGAAGTGGGAATAAGACTCTGAAAGAGGATCTTCAAGTAAGATTTTGAGAATATTTTTTCTCAAACAGAATAAGCATAAATAACATGATGACATAGGGTAGGTGAAGTAACTATAAAAATTAGATTCTTTGATCAGCATGAGTAAATGCTTTCTTTTCATGCCCACCTACATGCTTGATGTTAACTTGATAAAACTAAATGCACAAGAATAAGGAATTCATTGCAACAGAGTTGGTATCATTTCCTCCATAAAACAGGCTCACTCTGATACCCATAATTTTCATTTGCTGATAGGTCTGCCGTTGTATCCTGTGTCAACTCTGGCGTTGTTTCTCATTACTCTTCAACGATTGTGTAATTTTATGTAACTTTGAGCCTTTCATTTTTGCCCCTAGTAAGACCATAAGTTTGTTCATCTCAACAGAATCTTTGTATTACCTCTCAAAGACAGTGGTTAGCAAACTGTAAGAGTCTTTTTTGACAGCCCATATTCTCCTTTTCTTCTCATCTCTTCATTATCTTTACTCCATCCCTGCCTCGCTCTTTTCTCTCCTCTTTTCTTTCTCCCACTTTCCTTCTCTCCCTTGCTCTCTCCACTCCCTCATGCTGTCATTTTGCCTCACTTTTTAAAAATTCTTCTCTGCCCCGTGTCCACAAGATCTCAACACCCTACCTCTGGAATCTTCCTTGAGAAATGCCAGCAAAGAAACTGCCAGAACTAGAGATGTGTTGAACCCAAGTTTACAATGAAAAATAAGTCATCATTCATTTCTTGCCAAGCCTGTAACTAGATCAGATATCTTCCTGTACACTGATGAATTCAACAGACTGTAGTTTAGCCCACATCAAGGGCGAGGCCCTGTGCTAAGCATTCTAATTGAATAAAAAGACTTGGAAGTTGATGTAAAATTTTGAGACCAATGACGTTAGATCAAACTTCCCACATGCCTTTGAAGCTAGGAGTGGCCATGGGACTCAGTCAAGCTGATGAAAGATAAGTGAAGCTCACAAGAGTGGACCTACCAGAAGGAATCTTACCTGGCACTGGTATTTTGTTCCTTCTATGTCACTCTTCTGCCCCACTGGTGTAGAGTTCAGCCTTTTCAATTATGAGTACAAAGATCTCATGAGAGAAAAAATGGAAAAGAGGGGAGGGATAAGGACCGGTTCCCTGAGTGCTGCGCTTGCCTGCCCTGAATTGTAACCTACATTATTTGTTGAGTAAAGTAGACTCTAAGTCACTGAAACCTGGCACCTGGTAAGACTACCAAATACAAAGCCTGATGTATTCAACTAAGATATAATCAAAGCATCTGGTGAATAAGCTTAAAAAGTTAGAAGTGAAAAACACATTGTCATTAATTCCCCTTAAAACACTCCCTCTTGCTTTAAACACACACATTGCGTCGCGCTTGCCACTTTCTGACAGTTCTGGAAGTCCTCTTTTGTGCGTGTCTTTACCAGATATGGTCCAAAATACAGAGAACGCTGCTGCCAACCTCCATGTGGTGGGCAGGTGGGTCCATGAAAACGCTGCAGTGCACCTTCTTCTTCCTCGCTCATTCGATCTGGCACTGTACAACTTCTGGCTTTGCCCCAAAATCAAAATGACCATGAAAGACAAACATTTTGAAGCAATTCAGGACATTGAGGCAGCCAGGACAGCACAAGTAAAGACACTCATGGCTGGGGGCTCCCAGAACCACGTCTGGAAGTGGCAAGAATGACGGGAAAATTGTGCCCAAAGCCAGGGGGTGTATCTTCAGGGAGACTGATGGCAATGTGTCTGACTATAGTAAATATTTTTTAAATTTAAGCATTCACCTTATCGGTCGATTACACCTCATATGTATCCAAGTCATTGGAATAAAGCAGTATTTCACTGCCTTCTCTTAACCACCAGGCCTAAGACACATTTGGCTGTGCTCTAGAACTCTTAACTTTCTGTCACAGGACAACTTGAGAAACCAACTTGAAGAAGAAAATGTTTCTTTTCGCTCGTGGTTTCAGAGACATTAGTCCGTAGTTAGCTAGTTGCGTTGCTTTTAGGCCTCTGTCAAGAGACATTTTGGAAGGATATGAGTGAGGCAAGCTGCTTACCGCATGGTAGCCAGGAAGCAAAGAGCAAGAGTGAGCGAGAATGTACTGGCAGTATTCCTCCTCCTGGGCTTCTGTTTGCTTGTTTTTGGTTTGTTTGTTTGTTTGTTTGTTTTTCCTATCTGGATTTTAGGGATCCATAGGGTCAGATTAGGAAAGCAGCCGCCTTAAGAGGGGGCCTGTGCATCTCAGTGAGTGCTCGCGCTGGCAGCGTGTGGTTTTGCGACCCGCGTCTGTGGGGTCGAGCTGAGCTAACGGTGGTGTTGACGCCCGCCCCTGCACGGGCAGCAACATGCCTCCCAGTGCAGGCTGTCACGCCTACCCAATTTCCCCGTTAGCCCACAAGGCCACATGCCTAGCAACAAGCCCAGTGTCCAGTGAATCAAGTGTCAACCCGCAGGGGGAGGAGGGACAGGACCCCGACCCTACACTGCGGCCCCAGATTCAGTGGTGTCCCCGCTCAGCATCCCACCACTCCTGCGGCTCCTTACCACTTCCTTTTGCAATGTCTACGTAAACAAACTTTCACTTTGCACTGGTCTTCTGTTCTCGACTCCTCTTCCTCTTTCTACATTGGAGAGACAATCCCAGCAAGGGTGAGTATCAGGACCCCTAGGCCCCAGACCCACCAGATGTAATAGGTCCCCACCTGCTGGAGGGTGCTGCTCACATTCAGGACTGTTCTCCCCACTGAGTTTACTGTGCCTCGTGTCAGCCGTCTCTGGAAACACCTTCACAGACCTACACACACAAGTGTGCTTTGCTGACTTCCTACACATTTCTGAATCCAATCAAGCTGACAGTCAAGACTAACCATTATGAGGATCAGAATATACTTTGGTAGTTTGGTAAACAGTGCAAAAAAAAAAAAAAACCTCATATACAGTGTAATGCACCACTTTCAGAAAGAAAAGACATGTTCCTCAGCACTGGCAGTGCTAAGCCTAGAGCACCCATGGGTCAGCCTTCTCTAGGAGTAGACCTTGGCTGAGAAAGCCAACTTGCCTAAGAGCGTTGTTTTTCCAGACTGTATCCAATAACCAATCAATGTGGAGGTGCACAAGCTCAGCCCCTGGCCCAACTGTGGACTACTCCCAAGAGGCATCCTGACTCCAGGGAAAACTGCATGTTTGCCCCAACTTTTCCTCTTCTAATTCTATCCCCTCTCTTCCCCTCCTCTCCCCATCCTTGCCCTTCCTAATTCCTGCACCTCAATCTTGAGATCAGAGCATACTGACCAGGAAATCTAATCTACAATAGCGTATTAGCCCATTCAAATCTTGAAAAAGTACCAAAGTACAGAATAAACTTGTTTGCGTTTGGTTCTTAAACTGCTTTGTACACCAGAGGATTTTTAAGAACCCTTGTCACATCCAACAGGATGGCTTGCTCTTGATATTTTTGAGACATGTTGGAATAAATTTTAGATCATTATATAGTTAAGGAATTTAATTTGTTCTACTGTCATGAAGGTCCAATGTCAAACCAAATACGTGTGCTAGGACAGAGCTATTGAGTCAAATTTCTAAGAAATACAGCCAAAGTCATTGTATGTGAACACAATTTCATTTGTTTGCTAATGATGTTAAATTGATATTGAATATAGTAGCCTGTGGTCATTATTATTGAAATGTTCAATTCCCAGTGTCCTTTGAGGCTTTGGGCCCACATGAATTCCATCAGCTGCATTTAATTGCTGGTAGTTACAGTGTACCCCAAGTCTCCATAAATATATTACTTCTGCAGTGTTGCATTTATCACAAACCAATATGAGAGCTATATAGAAAATGTTTCCATTTTTTTATATAAAATGCATTGAAAACATGAAATGTTTTAAAAGCCAATGGCTCTGTGAGGGACCATAAAATAAACTTTTCCTAGAGTTAGTGCTAGGGGAAAAAATAAAAACTGGCTTTTTAAAAAAATTAACTAATAAGAACCTTATATACCTGTGTTCTTTTTGTCTTGCCTGCCAGGAAAAGTAAAGTTTATATTCGATCTCAGTGACAATCTTTAGCCTAGGTTTTTCTAGAATACCTATCTATGCCCAACTCCACCTTCTTCTTTTGTCTTTGCATTTTTTTCCCTTTTTTAATGATTGGAACAAATGTTAAATATAAATGTCCCAGTCATTTTTTTTCTATCTTATTCCCTTACCTGCCCAGTCTTTCTCATTCATTATATTTAACTGATGTTGAAGCCCAAAGTTATGTACAAGGCAATGCCAATTGTATAAGACAAGTTGCTTGTTAATTAATAAGAATGAGATAGATCACATGCACATGTATGTAAAGGCTAAGTGAAGGAATAATTATGTGTGATGGTAGTACATGTCTTCACCCAAACAGCATTACTACTACCTTGTCAAATTCAGAGAAACTTGAAAGCTAAGAAACTTTAATGTTAGGAACAGCACATAAATAAACCAAGCGGCGCTCAGGTGGAGAGCAACCAAGGTTTATTATGCCAGATAGCTCAGAGGAATTTGCCACTCCAAATACTAAGCCCCGAGCAAGGGCTGTATAATTCCTTTTATACAGAAGCAGAACAAAGGCAATTAAGCAGTGACAGTTTGTAACTTAGCACAACTGGGTGTCCTTCATCTGGTGGAGCAAAAGAAACAGGCTCCCATAAAAAGAGGACACAGTAAAACCGTCATCTACAGGAATAGAGTTGTCAGGACAAAGAAAAGCAGCCACAGGGAGAGGGAAGATTAAAGGGGAAAGTGACAGTATTACTAATGGCTTTTAGGGTTTTGTCTAACACTTAAGACGTAGGTTTGGGGTTTGGGCTTTTGTTTGTTTAGCCTTCCTCCTCCATGGAGATTCAGGGGCAATGCTTCTGAGAGGAGGGAGAACTCACTTTAGATTTGACTCTGTCAGGAAGATGTTTTGAGAGGTTGGCATTTACTAGAGCACGCAGATGTACTTGGATGCACTGCTTGGCTACCTGTATCCTTCTATACAGTGATTAAATGACAAAATGAGTATACAGATAAAAACAGTGGTACATGTCCTCAGCCAAACAGCCTTACCAATACCTTGTCAAACTCAGAGAAACTTGAAAAATGTGCTGTCAACCCTTGACTTAACCAAACACTATTTTTCAACCACAGCCAGGTGACAGAGACTCAGAAATGAGTCCTCTGTAATTCAGCTTGGCTCCTTGCTGTAACTCAGATCCAAAATCTGAGTCCTACATTCTGACAGCCTTCATCATGACCATTGCTTTGTTACACCACGCATTCCTCGTTGTGTTGGGTGTGAATTACTCTCTGCTGAGAGGAGCACCTTCTGCTCTGTTGAGATAGTCACCCCATCTCCTCATCCTATTTTCTTAGCATGGCAATGGTACTAAAGCCAGGGCACATTTTCCCACCACAGGTCTCCTAAGGGACAGCAGCGGCCTGAGATTTCCCTTGACCTGGCCAAACTTTTTCCCAACATATACTACAATCTGGGATTCCTCTTACCTAGTCCTTCCTAACACTCTCACAGAACCAGATGCATGTTGCTGGCCTGGAGGCTCTTTGGCTACTCCTGCTCTCTACTCTTTACCCTCCTCCGATCGTGTGTGTCCCCAATAAATCTCTTGCACATCTACCCTTTTCTTGGCTGCTTCTTGGACAGCCTGAGTCGAGCTTCTCCTTGAGCCTCCTCCTGTGCCCTCTTAAATTAGGCACTCAGCTTGGGCTCTCCTTTTCTTTCTACTTTGTCCCCTTCTTTTGTTATGTGATAAGGTGAGGTGGGGATTAGGACTCTGCAAGTGGAGCTGGGTAGGGGCACAGGCCTTCATTCCCTACGGCAAAGATGAATTCAGTACTTGTAAAAATAGTCATACTTAAAGTTTAATGAACTTCTTTGCAACACGTAAATAATAGGCACAGGGAATGAAAAGTGAATTTAGATTGAAAAATTTCTAGTCATTTTGTTATCGATAGCAGTGTTCTTTGGGGGCCCACAAGAAAGATTTATCGTCATAGTGATTTCCAAAACCTGTAAAAACTTCAAGCAGAGAGGAATCGTTCTACATGTGGAATGTCCAACCAGATTACTAATGGCATCACAACTGCAAATGACCACATTTATCTGGATATGCAGACATGTCTGTGAGTAAAAAAACAAATCCTGTGATGTCAAGTTCCCAGCAGTTGACAGAGTGTGATGTCTCTAGAAGAAAATAATTCATTGTTAAACATTAGAGGGATAAGGTGAGAACGCTGTCCTTCGCCCTGCCGGAGCAGCATAATTCCAAGGGAATGCCTGGTTGCTGCTCCTTCCCAGACTTAAACCCCGACAGGAAGAGCAATCACGCCTCTGACTTCAGCACCATTTTGCTGGAATTTACTGTAGCCTGATGGACACTCAAAATAATTTCTTCATTGCAATATCCTGGAGTGTCCTTCTAGACACGTTTAAAAGCTGAGCTTCCTCTCCCGTGCTGCTTTTGTTTTCCAGGCACACCATAAACCACAAGGGGCACATGGGCTGCACTATACAAAATGTTCAATAACAGGCTTATGTGATTGGCTCCCCAATTAAATAACTCTTTACCTGGAGGAAACTTAAATTAAAATAACACTGAGGTCTGTCCCAAGTCCACAAAAGAGAAGAAAATTAAAAGCCAGGGCTGAAAAATCTCTTCTATTGTGCAACAAGTATTACAGAATGGCTGTCAGATGAAATTTCAAGTAAGTATCAACACTTTCCTAAATAGAAATCCAGGCCCCCGCATCCCCCAAACTGTGCAGGCTCTGCTGTTGTTAGTTCTGGAAGACGGCATTGTTAGAGGCCGTCAGCAATGAAGTGATTCCCCCAAGTCTGCTTCAGTTACCTTTTCTTATTTTATTGTAAGGTAAAGAGACCCCCTCTTCTGATTTTTTAGTAATAAACATGGAGGAGAAGAGACTTGACCAATCGGTTGCCTCCCAGTACTTCCTGGATGTAGTACATGCACACAATAATAGGGCAGAAGAAAGCATCACATATTAAAACCCCAGAGAGGGGCCGGGGGATTTAGCTCAGTGGTTCTACCGCCTGCCTCACAAGGTCCTGAGTTCGATCGCCAGTACCAAAAAAAAAAAAAA
>NW_022900915.1:468391-515899 GCF_012274545.1 Fukomys damarensis
GGAGGCTGAGGTAGGAGGATCACTGTGACTTTGAGACCAGCCTGGGCTACATAGTGAGTTCCAGGTCAGTCTCAACTACATAGTGAGACCCTGTCTCAAAAAATAAAAAAAAAAAGCAAAAACAAAAAAAAAAAAAAGAAAACAAAAACAAAAACAAAAAAAAGAAAATGAGACTCCACAATCCTTCACAATGTTTTTCAGGTTCTTGCAGACATTGATGCTAGGCAGTTCTTCCAGGCCTGCATTCCCAGAAATGCTCCTGTTTGGGCTGACGCACTCGGCCGTGACAAGCACCCCATCCAGTGCAAATACTGAAAGAAGGACAGGGGTCAGTTCTAAAAGCAGAGGATAGTAAAAGAAAGACTGAGTAACTGTTTGAGTGTGAGAATTGGCAGTCTGTTTTTAACCATAAAAAGAACTAAAACACATCCCCTCATAAAGCCATGTTTTATAGGTGTGTACATGGTTCAGTAAGGTGAAAACTACAGTACAGGTAATAAATAGCTCCTGTTTCCCTTGACCCATGGAATAAATAACCACGAAGGACACACTTCTTAGGATTTGCGTCTTCCCATTGGGACATTTTGTAATTATTTAATGTTTAAAGTATCACATGATTATTGCCAGTTCTTGATGACACCATCATGAGACCACTACTAATAGATATCTTTGAATTAACTTAGTATTGCACATCTAAAATCTCGTTTATATTCATCTCCTCCCTATGGCACCCACAGAGGTCTATTACATGAGAATTACCTGGTTTATTTCCACATTCGCATGTGATATCTAATAAGGCTTATTAACGTAGCTTGCCATATTTTATAGGAATAAGTGTTTATGGGAAAAACCAGATTTATACAAGGTTTTGGACATGTGACTCATATAAACTAGAATCAGGCATTGTTTCTTAAACCTGGGCTTGCTTTGAAGCCTCATCATACTGTTCTTGGGAAACCATTAAGCAAAATGCCCTGAAGGGTAGGAGAAATTGCATTGAGCAATAAAATGTCAACAAACTTCAGAATTTGAACATCAAGCACTTTCATCTAAACATGCACGTCTCTCCTTTCACTTGGCAGGGGTTTGGTTTTGAGAAGTAATAAACTCTAGCACTCTGGTTGACCTGGGACATGTTTAAGAAATCAAATTGTAGAGCCAGAAGCAGCATGACATTTAACGTGGATTCCCCACCTTAGAAAAGCCATAGGAGGAGAAATATAAACAAAAAGAGAACAGAAATGTCTGTCTCAACTGTCTAGGTCTTGAACTTTTAAATGGGGGTACAAACCTCCGTCAGAAGGACTTGTTTAAACTTAAATCCATTTAAACAAGTGTTCAGCGCTCACAATCTCATGAACAGCAAGTAAACAACTGTAGCACAACCCAAGAAGAATATGAACAAGGAAAACCTATTCAAATGCTTTTAGAAATCCGGGACAGACACTGTCAGTTTCAGAGCAGGTTTTCAGGCAAAAAACTGCTTCCCTTAGCCAAAAGTGATTTCAAAATAATACAAAACCTTCACTTACATTTCCTAAGAACTCTAAAGGCAATCCAAATTCAAACCCCATAATAATATTTATTGAAACTCTTTCATCTTTTACCCTTCCCCTCCTACTTGTGCCAACATAGAGCATTTCAATTTACGACTCCCCATAACTTCTCTCAACATGTCTGTCTCTGTTCTGCGCCTTTCCTCGCCTTCTCTTTTCTATGCCACTTTATCATGTCAATTGACATCCCCCCTCCTAGCAGAGAAGAATACTATGTATATGAAGAAAAAAATCAGGAAACCTATCTAGTAATTAGAGAATTCTCTTTCCCTGGGTAAGGAAATAAATGGCAAACTCCCATATTAATAGTTTAATCCCAAACATATATATTTAACAATGTTGTAAAAGATGACTATTAAAAATTAAGAGGTAAGAGCTATTAACTTCAATCTATTCAAGCTATCCAAACTCAGACATAAAAAAATCTGAAAGCCATTAGTGCATAGATACTACTTGTATAGTTCTAGAGATAATAAATATTGGAGTAGAAAGACTCATTTTATAAAAGCGTGGAGAAAGAAAGAGATCTCTGTTGTGTATGTCGAGACAGTGTCCCCCAAAGTGTCATGTTTTTGGAAGGTGGTTGGATTGTGCACTCGTGGATCATTAGTCCATTGATGAGTTCATAGCTGACTGTGTCACTCAGAGATGGGGACCACTCTGAAGAAATGAATCGCAGTTGGAGTGACCTACAAGGTATATTCTTGTGACAAGCTTGCCTCCAATTCCCACTTCCTGGCTACCATGCCTTCTGCCTTGCCACTGTGCCATGCAGTTGTGCCCTGGAGTTGCTCAGTCATGGACTGGACCCATTGAAACTGTGACCAAATTAAACCCCTAAATTGTGGCTGTTGGGTATTTTGTACCAGGAACAGGAAAGTAACTCTTACCAGCATGGAAAAGGAGATCTCCATTGTGTCATTCAAGAGTCAAGTTTCTTTTTTGAAAGTGTAAACTGATAGGTTACCAAATGAAGGTCTAGAATTTCCCAGAGAAGAAAGGGGAAAGAGCCATAAAGGATGGCAGCCATGACTACTAGGAAATTTTTATGCTCCCATATGGAGAGACTGTAACATGGTATGGAATGGTGAATTAGGGATTGCTCATGTCTGACTAGCGTTAATCTTCTAGCAGATTCCTACAACATTAGGAGTCATGAATTCAAATGATTAGAAGAATCGGGCTGTGTTTTAACCCCGTGACACTGGCCAAGTGAAAATTGTGACAAAACTGAAAGAGCATGTGCCTATCTACACTGGAGTAATTACCACATTCCCATTCCTACCACCTAGTAATGCTGGCCTAATATTGCCAGATTCTTAATTTTCCAAGAGAGCATGAAAATCCAAATGCTGTGTGTGATGTTCCCCTCAATTTTACATGTTGAAAGATTGCTGTGAAGGCCTAGTCATTCCTGTGGGAAGATGTAGCTCATAATCCACATCACCTCTGGGGTGATTGCTTCAAAAAGCAGTACATATCAAACACAAATATTTGGTCCCTTAATTCAATATGAATATTCAGTAGAAAGAATTTTTTGCAAAAGCCATTCACCAAATAAGACTTTAGAGGAAATGATCAAACAAGGGTCAATTTTGCCAAATAAATGGATTCAATTAACCATGGAAAAAAATGTAGGCTCAGGCCAAGAAGTCAGTATGAAATGGAGAACCACTTTGAAAAAGGATACACTTACCCAACAATTTTACTTACAGAAAATTATACAGAAACAAATTCTTGATTACACAAAAATTAATCTGGGCTGGGATTCGGCTCAGTGAGCACCACGCCTGACTTGCAAGCGCAAGGTCCTGATACCAATCCCCAATACACAAAAAAGT
Source organism: Fukomys damarensis (assembly GCF_012274545.1). Lineage (NCBI taxonomy): Eukaryota > Metazoa > Chordata > Mammalia > Rodentia > Bathyergidae > Fukomys > Fukomys damarensis. The sequence continues at coordinate 471,789 of NW_022900915.1, forward strand.
TAAAAAATTAATGTAAAAGTGTATTTTTTACAATACTTTGTAACTAAAAATTTGGAAATAACCAAGTTATGCAACAATAGGAGATGGGTTTGAGTAAATTTTGTGTGCTCTGTATGCATGTACACAACTATACAAGAATGTACAAAATTGTACATTAAGATGATGGTGCACAGAAGTAGTAGCGAAATGTTCTTCTTCTTATTAAGTAAAAGTCAGCTTACAAATACAAATACAAAATGCTTCCATTTTCTTACATGGTGCATTTCTGGGGGCTGGGGATGAAGCTCAGTGGTGCCACATCTGCCTAGCAAGTGCAAGGTCCTGAGTTCGATTCCCAGCACCAGAAAAAAACAAAAACAAAACAAAGCAAAAAAAACTCTAAAGCATTTTTGAGGCAAAGAAGAAATTACAAAGAAAATTAGAAAATAGTTTGAAGTGAAGGACGGAGGAAAGAGAACACATCGAAACTTGTGAGATGTCGCTAGAGCAGTACAGAGGTCAGCGTGTAGATGTAACACTGCCAGAAAAGAACAAAAGCTTAGAATCAATTCTGTAAGGTTCCACATTGTGAAGCTGTTCTTTAAAAGTCAAATTAAATCCAAAGTAAGTGGTATCAAGGACGTATTGAAAATAAGAGATGCGGTCACTAAAAAAATAAACAATACTGGAAAATCAATGAAAAGAAAAGTTATTTGAAAAAAATCTGTGAAAATATGGTAAACCCTAGGCTGCTCATGGGGAAAAAAAAGAACAGGAAACACATAAAACATCAATATCAGAAAAAAAATAGTCATTGGCACTGTAGGTTCCAGGCCACTTTAAAAAGATGGGAAATATATAAAGAACATTTGTATGACAGATTGAAAACTTAGATTCCTTGAAAATCAGAAATTACCAAAATTGACACAAAAATAGAAAATGTATGTTTGACATAGAGATCTGTGCCAATAAATAGAGTAAAAAGTATGGTTAAAAAAGACTCCACTTCAGGAAAACCTCAGGTCAAGATAACTTCACTAGTGAACTTTATTAAACATTTAAGGAAGTAATAACATCAACACCACACAAATTCAATAGCAGGCAAACTCACTTAATTGCCCTGGTATAAAAACAGACATATACAGTAAAAGAAAGGAAAATTACAAATATTCCTTGTGAAAATAAAAGCCAAAAGCCTTTAAGAAAAGTTTAAACAGACAAAAATTAGCAATATATATAAAGAAAAAAAAATGCATCATGACCACGTGGGGTTTTTCCCAAGAATTCAAGGTTGATTTTATCACTGGTAAAACAATCAATGTAATGCCCCACAATAAAAAAGGCAGAGAAAACTATGTGATTACATTGATCGTAAAAGCACTCAACAAAATTTAATAACCATTCACAAATAAAAACTTCAGCCAACTGGGAAAATGGGAAACATTCATAATAAAAGGCATCTAAGTAAAGGTTCCAGAGCCCTGAAGACAAGGGTTGCCACACCAAAATACCACTTCGTTGTCATTGGAGGAGCAGCAGCCAGGAACAAAGGTGATCTCTCCTGCGCCTGGCAGAAAAGCACAGTACAGCCTCCCAAATGCATGGTTTCTCCAAGTGACCCTTGAGTACATTTGGAAGAAGCTTTGAGAACAAGTCGAGGAGCGTCTGTCCTTCGTGAGACTGGAGAGATCCCACAGAAGGATCTGGGTGTCATGAAGAGGCAACGGTTAGCACAGAGGAAGCGGCTATTCAAAGAACTCAGCAGGAAACTGGAGAAACAGGAGAAGCACTTAAAGGAAGAAAATAAATGGCTGGCTACACTGGCCACAGCGTCTTCAGAAAACAGCAGTAGTATTCCAGAGGAATGGGAGGAGACACATGAAAACCCCAAAAAGAAGAAAAGGCAAAGCTCCAGGATGCTCCTCGGGAGAACAGAATGGATGGCCCATCTGTCGCTTCCTCCAAACCCAGGAATGCTGGTTAGTAGTGATCTCAGAGACACAGCGGTGGGCACAAGTCTGCCCAAGCTGCAGCGGTCTTCACCTAAGGAGGAACCAGTTAGTGAACCAGAAGAGGCAGTCGGCAGGAAAAAGAGAACATTTTCTTTCAAGGAAGAGCCCATCAACCGTGGGCCTGAGGACGTTCCTGGCAGCAAGGGCAGTGCCAAGAAAAAAACTCCAAAGGGCATCCCAGGAAGAGTAGATGGCCTTTGAGAGGAGTGGGTAGTCCCTAAGGTGACATTTCCCATCCTGTGTCCTAAACCCCAATCGATAAAAACAAAATCACAAAAATAGGGGGAAGAAAGCTTAGCTAACAGTCCACACTGCCATGGCTTACTGCTTTCCCTGAGATTAACATTTGGAGCAAGGCAAATATGTCCATTTTCACCACTGCAATTTGTGATACAGTCCGAGCTACTAAAGCAAAGAAAACAATGAAAGACCTATAGATTGGAACACAAATAGTAAAATTGTCTTTACTCACAAATGGCGTGATTGTACATAGGCAATCCCAAGGAATCTACGAAGCAAACTGCTAGAACAAAGGGTAAGTTTTGCAGTGTCTCAGCAGACAATGTTATAAGATAAACCACCTTTACATATATTAGCAATGAGTAATGGGAAAATGATTTTTTTATCTGGGTGTGGTGATGCTCCCTATAATCTCAGAACTCTGGGAGACTGAGTCAGGAGGATTTCAAGTTCAAGCCTCCTAGAACCTGAGCGATTTAGCAAGACCCAGGCTCAAAATTTTTAGAAAACAAATTTCAGGGGTTGGGATGCAGCTCAGTACAAAGACCTTGGGCTTAATCCCCAGGTCTGGAAAAAAATTGCAGAGATGTTTTACAGTCACTTCTGAAAACAAGCACCTTAGAAGCAGATTCTCCTTTGTGCTGGGTTACTGTTGGACATGGCCCTGCTGTTTTAAAATGACTACTTCAAATTTAAGCAGCTCAGAAGACAAATGAAGTCACTCATCATTTACACACCCAATTATGAGAACCCTGAAGCAAACAGAAAAGCCAGCCTTTTGCTGGGGGTGGGGGGGATTGTCTCCCTTTAGCAAGTTGAAGAATCCTTTGCTGGTTTGGTCTGATTACAAAAAAAAAGAAAAAAAAGCCTAAGATTGTAAACCCCCAAAGATCACGTGTGTGTGAGCCTCTGGGCATGTAGCAGGCCATGACTGCTGCCCTGTGACTTCCACCAGAGCAAAGCTTTGCTTCCACCTGCAAGCTTACTGGGCACACTTTACATGTACGTATGTGAGGGAGATCTTGGTTCTGCAGCTCCTAGAAGACTACATAAGAAAGACATAGGGCCACTTTCCAACTGCAAATCTTCTCTAGCCTCATCCTATAATATAAATGTTCTAATCTTCAGGTCACAAAGCCGCGGCTGAGAACTCCAGGGACTGTGACACTAGCTCAGTCCGGAAGACACAATATAAATTTCTGTGCCTATCAGTACAGCAGCCAGGGAGAGGGGAGGGTTTAGAAGGCAGGGGGCGGCCAGAGGAAATTCAGTAGCTGGTGTGCAGTAAATGGGGTAGAAAATGGACTCAGAGAAGAGGTGGTCTGGAATGCAGATTGCAAGCTTGACCTTCTCTGCAGCTTTGCCTGGGGTCCAGGTGACAGCTGTTATCTCCCAAACTTCTCTACGTTTTTGCCAACAAAGGCTACTTTGGAAAGTACATAGCATGTATGCCATGTTTCCGTACAACTGCCACTAATGAAACACTCTCTTCTGTGAAAAAGGACAAAAGAAAGACAATGAGACAACTCATTACTTCCCGAAGAATCCACTCATCAATATATTGATAGGAATTTTCTAGCCTAGGATCCCAAAGGAACTCTAAAGACATGTTTTCCCTATTGACTAAACTGATGACATTTTAAAGGTTTCTAAAGACTTAAAATTTCAGAACCAAAGAAGACGTTGGATACTGTCTACTCCCAACTCTTAGTGTGAGGTACTTAATCATGTATGTAAAACCATATATTATTAAGCCCCTGTATGCGTCAGGAATCAGAGCTAGAGGGATGCCCTCAAATACCACAGTCTTCCTTTAGTTCACCCATTCTAAGCTCTGGTCATGAATTTCCCTCAAAGTGAGGTTGCAAGTTCTCTAAGCCCTGCTTGCCATGGAAGTAGTAACTCCTCATACTGTCTCCAGGTTTACCTTTTTTACACTCCAGAGATACATCTGCTATATACAACAGATAAAAATTCTGCCCTAAGTAAGCTCATATTCTAGAGAAGAAAGTAATGAACACTGTTACGGCTGTATCTAGATGTCCCCGCAACGCCTGCTGTGCTCATAGGCGGGGCTTTGGAGTGTGTGATGCTGGATTAGGGGTGTGTGGTGATTAGATTCCTTTAGTGTAGATCTGGGTGTGGATAAGGGGAAGGCCCACCCTGTGATGAGTGGCACCGCCCGAAAGGCTTGTGGCCTGGATGGGATAAAAGGAAGGAGGAAAAGGCTTGCTGCTGTTTTGCTGCTTGCTGCCTTCCTCTTCGTGCCATACCATGGACTGTTTATCTTCTATGACGCCTCTCTGCAATGCCATCCCAGCCAGCGGACTGTGCATTGAAACCTCTACAAACTGAGAGCCAAAATAAACCTTTCTTGCTTTAGCTTTGGGTGTTGGGTATTTGGTCTCAGCGACACAAAAAGCAACCAGAGCAAGCACAGGTGTATTACATCAGAGATTTTTCAAAAAATAAATAAAAAGTTAAATGAGACGATAAATGCTAAGGCTGGTGACTTATTTGTAAAGGGCTTCTCTGAGGGGGTAATACTTGACTAGATATATAATAAAGGGAGAAGATAAACCAGATGAAAACCTAGAAACGGTATTCCAGACACCTCCTCCCAAAAAAGGAAAGCAGGGAAGGTGAATGTAATTTAAGTGATTTTCCAAAATCAGGGAAATAATTTATCCCACCCCAACCTTCCACCACATCCCACAGTAAAGTAATTTAGGATCTCCCTGGGCTTCTGAAGTCAAAGTCTATCCTTTTGACATCATATAGCCCCATGCAGAACTCATGACAAACTAGACCACAAAGTAGGAGCACGGAGAGAGGAAATGGTGACCCCCAAAAGGAATGGGATCTAACAAAATTCTAAAAGGAAAGCTACACATCAGGAGATTTAGCTGGAAAGTTTTTAATCTTGGAAGATGTGATGGGATCCAAATGGAATTATCCTTATCCTTCTCATGTAGAGCGGTTGTTAATTTTACAGATCTATAAAGCAAAGCCTCTGGGAGTTCATGAACAGCCCCCACATAGCCTTCCCGGAGCGGCTGGAGAAAAGCCCCTGGCCAATGGCACAGGGACTCTGCAGAGCACGTGCCCAGCCTGCCGTCCAGAGTAGGCCTGCAGCTGACCAGTTCAGAAAAGTAAACCAGAGCCAGGGCACCTGCTACCTGGGGTTTCTGTCCAGACAGCAGATCATGCTGCTAAAATAAAAATGGGTCCTGCTTTCAACAAGTAGAACTAGAAAAGCTATTCTTCCCAAACTGCCATCTGGCCAGTACAAGTCTAGAAACCAGTCAGTTAACAGCCTTCTCAAGGAAGCAAACAAAAAATAACATGGTAGAGTGCTATTTAATGAGAATATGCAATTATTTTATTACCTACAATTTACATATTTTAATATGCTCCCAAAATATTAGTCCAGAATAGGAAAACTTTTCTAGGCTTCTTCCTCCTCTCTATTCTTATAAGCAAAAGTACATTAATTTCTGGAGCAACATTTTTCAATGTAATTGTACAAAAGTGTGTATATTTTCAGAATGAGAAAGAGGAAAGCACATGTGTTAGGGTAAGAGACATAAGATAGTCTTTAAACCCTGATCAGCAACTGCAAATGGCCTTTTTTTCCCTCCCAAAGCACAATTTATTTTAAGAAATAGCTCTCTCTTTTCAAACCATCTAAACTTTTAGTGCTACATTGGTTCGGATCTGTTTTAAATCCTGAATCTCAAAGTCTGAGGAATTCAAATCTGGGTTTGGGAAACCACCAGTGACCCACCTGCTCATCATGAGAAACACCATCAGACCTGAGCCAGAACCTCTGTAAGGAGCAGAGGAAGAAGTCTCCTGGGCGCCCAGGGCAGCTGACTCCACCCTGCAGGAATGTGGGAAACAGCCGCTTTCCCAGACAGAGACCCCAAATTGTATTTCTAGGTGATGTAATCCAGCCCACACTTCCTTACGTGGCAGGCTGCAAAGCCAAGGAAATTCTCTCAGCTCCACAATCCTCCTTGAACGATTTTGTCACCAGAAAGCTGGAATCGCAAACATAAAAATTATCTGAGAAAATCACGGATTACTAAATGTTAATAATAGCTGCACTTTGGAGGCAAACTACATGCCAGAAATGAAACTTTTTTTTCTGATTTTTATAACGAGCATGAAAGATATTTTAAGACAAAGAAATTGGGACCCAGAAAGGCTAGGGAATTTAGTAAGTGGCAAAGGCAGAATTGGAACTCAGTTCTGTCTAGTGTTTCTCAGCAAGGGGCAACTTAGTAGGGTCTGGCAACGTGACTGATCCCTACAACCAGAAGAGGTGCCTTGGTATCTAGCTGGCAGAGGTGAGGGAGGCTGCTGAATACGGCTCCACGCATGAATCAGTGCGCGTGCCACTGCGTTATGCAGGCCAGTGTCGTTAGTGCCAAGATTACCTGACGCTCAGGCTGACTTTGTGCTTTGAGTCCAGCATCTAAAACACACAAGGAAACAGGCGAGGCTGTAAAGGCTGACGATAAAAGGGACCCGAGGCAAGCCATTGTTTTGAGGTAGAGGTTTGCGTTAATTTATGATGGGAGCGGAGGAGGTATGAAGGAATAAATGTAAGTCAATACATTTCCACTTGCTTCAATTAGCTCTCCTCTTTGTCAGTCCAGCTAGAAGAAGCAGAAGTCCAGGCCACCGGACCTAGACAAAGCCAGACATTCCAGTCGAAGTTGTCTCCTGGCTCTGGCTGCCTTGACCGTCATCTGCTGCCTCCGGAATGAGAGGGTCACCGACGCAGCCCACTGGAGAACCGATCTCAGCACTGGGTGGGCTGGCGGGAAAGGTCCCCACCAGTGTCCACTTCATCACAGGCACAGCCTCAGGCTGTCAGCACCTGGAGCTGGGCCAGCAGAGTCTGGGCAGGGTGTCCGGTACCAGACACCAGCCCGGTTCTCTGTCCTCCCCTTATTAAAAAAAAAACAAAAAATGGCTTTCTTGGCACAGTCGCACACAAACTGGTGGTACCATAGACTTCTGGTCGGCAGGACAACCATTTTTCTATGCCTGATTGGAGCATGAAACAGAAGCTTTCTTGGATGGTAGCATTTTTTAATGCTCTCTCACACATTTTCTCCATCATTAACCAGTCATAAATCAACCTCTTTATGCAACCTCTTTACCCCTCTGTGAGGATTTTCTTTAATCCTTTCTGCAGTTGGGCTGTGCTGAGGAATCACTCAGGCGAGTCCAGAGTTGTCATTCTGACCTGGCACGTCTCTTCCCTACTGAAGTTTATGAAGCTCTGTCTGCACCCCAGGGAACACGGGGGCCCCCACGTCTCCCCAGCAGGGCTGTGAACTAGGTCTGTCTTTCCCCGAAGTTGTAGTTAGCGTATAGCCACAGGCCCGGAATTGATGGGCGCGTTAACTAGGTGAATAAGCTGGAGGGATGCCTGGGCAGCTGTCCTCTCCCGCTGTTACCTTACTATGTTCTCGTTTTGGGGTTTCTGACTCCTCTACATACTGCGAGTTCCTTGAACACAGGGCCACGTCACCTCAGCATTCCCAATTCCTGGTTCATCCACAGGAACTGAAATGACTCCAAGAGTGTAAAGAATAACTGGGAACAACCCGTGAGCCTGGCTGGGAATGCCGCTATGTATATTTTATTTCAGGGCCAAAACTGAGCACCTAGGCACAACATTCTACCCCCTTCAAGTCCCTTTTAGAACCATGAAAATTGTTTTATTGTTTTGTTTTGCTTTGTTTTTTTGAGACAGGGTCTCACTATGTAGTTGAGACTGACCTGGAACTCACTATGTAGCCCAGGCTGGTCTGAACTCACAGTGATCCTCCTGCTTCAGCCTCCCGAGTGCTGGGATTACAAGTGTGGGCCGTACCATCTTGAAATTCTTTCAGTATTTTCCATTTACATTTTTTGAGACTGGGATCACCAGCCTAAAGCAGATTCAGTCCAGGACACACATAAAATGAACATTATGAATATTATGAGTTTTATATGTGTATTGTTTCATTTAACTTGAAGCTTTTTAAGGATTTCAGTTTGTTGTGAACATTTTAAAAACTGGCAATTTCCTGTAAAAATGCAGGGTTCTGGTTTCTCTGAAAAAGTCAAAAAGTTTTGCTGTGCTAGGTTCATTCCCAACAAATCTGGAGCCAAGTGATGTCTTCTTTCTGTAAAAGGGATTTGTACGCTCTGGCTTCCCAGGGCCCCTTCACTTCTGTGTCACCCCTTGGCCTATGTGGACTCTGACTGGCCAGGCAGAGGCTGCAAACTCTTTGACATGGCTAAGTGAGCTAAGGCAATGGCTGAGAGCTTCCTGGCCACTGCTGGAATAACACACCTGGCAATGAGCTGGCCAGTGCTTCCAAGCTGGAATGAAGTCACCCAGGCTTTGAGAAGCAGGGCGCGTCCATGGAGGCTGCCGGTGGGCACGTGATAGTCCAGCTGACCATGGACAGATGCTCTCCAAGCGTGCAACGGCATTTCATTAACAACATGCTGATGTTAGCGGGACTCGCAGGTGCTCGACTCTAACAGGCTTTGCCATGAGAATGTCCTCCTCCAAAGAGATCAGAAGAATCATGCGGGAGCGGGGATCTTATGGGAATGACTACATTGCTTCAGCGGCTACAGCGTCTCATCTACAGCTTTAGGACAGTGCCCAGTACTGAGCATGTCCTGACTACCTTCTCAGGCTGGGCAGGGGCTCTCAGAACCATTCACGGAACCTCCATTTGGGGGTGAGTTGTGGACAAGGACCTCATTTTGACAACTCCTTAATCCTGTCTTGTACTGACTGTCGGTGTATGTTTTATTTCATCCATTACTTCTGTATAAATGGATGAAATGCCTTACGTTTCACCTGTTACCTTCTGTAACAATTAGTGTGTGTTAGCCAGACAACTCATTCTCTTTATTTTTACCTACAGTAAAGTAGTAGGTCATCTCCAGTGCCTCAGTAAGATGAGGAAGATGAATGGGTGGACAGTAAGGGTGGGAACTGCAGCTTGGGCCCTGCGAAAGGAGCTGAGGTCCTTGTTGGGCCCCCATGGTAGCCGGGACTGTGCCAGCCCTGCCAGCCTGAGTCCTGTCTTTAAGATGCACTATTTACGCAACCAAAGTGTAAGGGTGGAAGTGTTCTGGAATTGATGTGAGGCTCACCTGGTTATACCCAACAGCAGGTATTCGACGGCTACAATGTTCTCCACTGGATTTTGAAGCTAAGAGACATCATCTCTCTGAAGATTATATAGTTTTGAACAACCTCCTCTGCACTATTAAAGGGGATTTGTACCTACACCCACACAAGACTCTAGTAGAAATTAGCCCCAAGGACCAAGAGGAGGGGATGCTTCTGTTGCTGTAAACACTAGTTTATCAGGCTTGCTGCTCGTTAGCATAACCACTCTGCCTTCTAATTACGCCCTCATTTGCACTGTGCAAACATCTAACGATTCCTCCACCAACAGCTTTCCTAATTAGTAAGAAAATCAGTGGCAGATGTGAAATTCATGGGACGCCGAATGTGAGATGTTAATTAATTTTTAAAAGTTTGAAGCCTTGGAAAAACCTTTTATGGGAAAAATAGTAGAGGATGTCCTCATCAACAGAACCCCACAAATAGCTTTTTACTTTAGTATGCTACGTTCTGAATCTGATTACTGCCACTTCTAGACTTCCCCAGACTGGAGCTATTTGGGGAGTTTATTAACCCTTATATATCGTAAGTAAAAATCATGATTTAAGTGGAACCAGAATTGATTGACCCCCCAACAAATATCTAACTGTTTTTTCTGAGCCCGGGAATCAGTCAGATCTGCAGTACTTTATTTACCCTCTCCAGCGCTGCCAAGACTGACTGTATCAGTCACAGCACACCATGTGGGCCTGCGTTCCTCTCCATGGGCTTCATCTGGCTCACACTTTCAAAGCTTCCCAAACCCCACAAGCTGCTCATAGGAGTCGGTGCTGACCCCTTACTGCAGCAGACTATCCCCAAAGGTGGTAGAGTGGACCCCTCGGCCTCCAGGATCAGTGGGCCTCACACTTCAGGTATTCAAGTCTGCTAGAGTGGAAAGGGAGGCTGAAGGCCTAACAATGGAGAGAATGCTTAGTCATCCCTTCAACAAAAGTGTTCAGAACTGATTCCTGCCCCTGGAGTGCAAGGTGGCCTGGCATCCTCCGTATAGAACTCAGCGCTCCCAGAAAGGTGGCAGCCCTGCTCGCATCACTTTGGAGAACACCACCTGCCTTGGGTCTGATGCTGACACTCTCTTCATAGCACGGCCTTAGCCATCGCCTCCTTCCAACACCTCCACAGCTGAAGTCAAAGGAAAGGTCTTTATTCCATGAGTGTGAGAAATCTTTCAAACCAAAGAGCTCTCTTAATAACACTGGACAGCCCCTCTCATTTCAGACACCTTGTTTTAACAAAACTTTCATTTTTGGAAACCTAAATGTGTCTTTTCAGCACTACATCAAAAATAATATTAATAATGAATGTGGTTCTCTACACGTGCGAGGCACTGTTCAGAGCACTTGACCTTGGCTATATTTAATTCCACTGCATTTACTAAAACATGGACTGAGAGGAGTATGGTGGCACAAACACACCTGTAGTACCAGCACCGGGGAGGCTGATGCAGGAGGAACGCCAGGAGTTCGAGACCAACCTGAGCTCCATAGTGAGTTCAAGGCCAGCCTGAAACATACAAGACCCTGTCTCAAAATAAAAATGTCTTTGTTTAAAGAAAACATTGGTTGACATTTAAACATTTCTCAGTATTCTGTGAGCTGTGTGCCATTATCATCATCGTTTTACAGATGGGGAAACTGAGGCACTGAGCGGTCAAGTGACCTGCCTGGTCGGGAGTGTCAGGGCCAGTGGGCTGAAGGGAGGCCTGTTCACGTGAGGTTCCCACTGAAAAGAATTTGGTGAAGCTATTACAAAACAGAAACCAAGCTCTAATTGTATGTCGCCAGCCGGCAACGCAGAGCACTGTCCAGCAGTGTCTCAAACCTGAAAGAGCAGCGGGGTGGAGATGGGGCAGAGAGGAAGGAAGGACGCCAAGACAAGAGTCTGATCAAGGCGACGTTTATTGCAGGCAGGCATCAGCCTTTTAAAGGAAAAGACCGAACTATTATGGGCTAGGATTACCATAGTAACCTCAACACCCGCTCCACGGGAACAAGGGTTCACACGGGAAAGAGAAAGCAGGCTCAAGAAAAACAAATTAACAACACTTGCAACTAATAATCATGATTCCCAAATAGGTGGAGGAACTTAACAAAATGGAGTTACAATACCTGACTCCTGCAGATAACGTTAGATCTTTAACAGGAAGCACCTGACTCCTACAGCTCTTTGGCTGTCCGAGTTTCTCCCGTGCAGGGTCAAAAACAAGTTTAACACGTGCAGTCCTTAAAAAGGAACAAATGTTATCTTTCAAAAAGCCAGTGGGCCATGGCTGGCTTCCCACAATTGTACAGCATCAGAGCAGCTAAGATACAGCGAGACAGAGCACGGGGCAGCCTTGCACAGCCACGTGGTATTTGCAGGTTGTCCACAGTGATTCATCATCATTAAGCAAACTCCATAGTACACCTCTGCTGAACAACAGAGCTGTGTCCTCAGGTGTCCTCAAGGGGCTTTGACACATCTGGCAGCAGCCTCCTACAAGTAGTAAGTGGAAAAGCTGGGATTCCAACCCAGATAATCTATCTCCAGGTGGAAAATGAGACGACTTACAAAGCAGAGCTGTCCTCAGAAGTCCCTCTAACTGCTAGCCATTGTCCTCAGACTGACTAGACATGTCCTACCTCTCTCCCCTCCAGTAACTTCTTTCCTGTATACCTGCTTCTCCTTGGTTAAAAAGGGAGCCCTCCAGAGTAGTAAAGGTCTGTTCCCTTTTGGGCAAGATGGCACACACCAATAATCCCAGCACTTGGGAAGCTGAGGCAGGAGGATTGCTGTGAGTTCAAGGCCAGCCTGAACTACAAAGTGAGACCTTGTCTTAAAAATAAAAAACAAAAAGCGGGGAGCCCTTGGTTTACCTGCTTGCCACACTCCTAAATACTGCCCTCAAATCCCATTCTGCCCACTCCCAAGTGTATCCCTGAAGGCTGGCCAATAGCCACTGCCTTACCCTTAAATTATTCCCAGAGAGCTGCGGTCCTGGGACAAATGTAACGCTGTGAGCTTCCCTCTGAACTACTCTCATTGCATTCCTCCCCTGTGGGTGTCTCCATTTCTTGTCACAAAGACTCTTCCCTTCCGAGGCCTCCTGTGAGGTTGGCAGTTTGCTGGGTTTGTGCACACTCTGGTGCATATAACAACCCAGGTTCTGCATGTGGATTGTGGGGCCGTCCTTCCATCCAAAAGCACGTGGAGATACTCTGAGTGGGGCACAGTAGCACATGCCTGCAATCCCAGCACTGGACAGGCTGAGGCAGGAAGATCCAGAGTTAGGGGCCAGCTTGGCCAACATAGTGAATTCAAGGCCAGTTTGGCTAAATAAGGAATTTAAGGCCAGCCTGAGGTAGTGAAATCCTGTCTCAAACAAAAAAATACACGGCAAAACTTAAATCTCTTTACCTATTGTTTTTCTGTCCCTTAAAAAAGTCATAGCACTCTGATCACAAATATGCTCTTTTCTTAAATTGCATTTTACTTTGTGTATTTTAGCAGATCTTCTATGATGGTGCAGAGAAAAAGCAATCTATCATCACACAAGGGCGAGGACAGGTCTCTGAAGGAGGTGGTTCCCAACCTTGACTGCATATTATTATCGTAGTCTGGAGAGCATTCATGAATTCCAGTGCCAAATCACACCCTGAACAATTACATCAGACTCCTAGAGGGTGGAGCCCAGGATCTGACATTTTTTAAAGTTCCTCAGGCGATTCTAATACTCAGCCAATTCTGAAAAACATTTTTTAAATGACTTTATTTGTTGGAAGCAGACGTCTTCCTGCTAATGCATTGCTTCAGAAATTACCTGGAGCAAGCCTTCTTCCCAGACAATGGTCTGTTTTTCTGTGAGTGAGAAGCTCACCTTGGATTAGAGCTGATAACAAGTAACATACACATTGAGGGTTTCCTCTGAGCAAGCATTTGCAAGGTGCTCAGCGTATGTAGCCTCATGAAATCAGCACAAGAACGTTGTGGGATGGGAGTAAGCTCACTCTCACTTTAGAGGTGAGGAGTCTAAGGCTCAGAAAAGCCAAATAGTTTGCTCATAGTTAAACAGCCGAAAAATTGTAGAATCAAGATTTGACCCAAACAGTCAGACTCTAGAGTCTCCCTGTGACAAAACTTGAAAATTCTGGTGATCAGAATCTGAATTTTTAAAAGCAGATGTCTTATGTTCTGTACTTTCTGGGCTCTGACCTGTAAACGTGACCCTTGAATGCCTACGTGGAAACTGACTCCTACTCCACACACCCCATCCTTTCTCAGTGCCTCGTTTCCAGATGCCTCTGCCTGGCTGGAAAAGCTGTACTCCCTAAAATGAAGGTATTTCCTGGACCACAGCTCCAGAGCCCTCTGACAGGACACAGACCAAACAGCAGCGTGCACCGCCTCCATGCCAGGTGCAGGCCAAGCGTGCTGGGAGAGACGTGTTCCTTCCAGCAGGCTCTGCGGAAGTTCACTGCCCTCCTTCCTCAACACACAGGAAATAGGCTCAAGAGCCGTGCAGGAAAACGCTAGAGGCTTCCCAGCAAGGGGACCAGCTGGCGTCCAAACCCAGGCGGTCACACCCCTGGCGTGAGCCGTTAAGGATGGAGCGGCCGGTCACACCAAGTTTCCACAAAGGACTCTGATTCCGGTTAGATGAAATATAACAGCTGATCCCTTTACCAGGAAGCCAGATCCTGATGCAGTGAGGCACCGACCCTCCTTCTTGGTTCTCACCGTGCCCTCCATGAAAGACTTCAGCCAAGACATCTAGGCCGTGCAGAAGTACAGGTCAAATGTGTTGCAAAGTAGATAAAGTGAGAGCCACCCCTTCTAGCGAGAGGGCAGGCTGTGCCCTGAGCGTGTGACCCATGTGTGAGTCTGGATATTTTGTTATACACAGAACTTGCTCCAGGTGTTTGGGGAACTAGAGTAATTATGATGCTTATCAATAATTTTACTTAGAAGTTACCAGAAAGCTGGTGTCTCAAAAATGTCTTCCTTGTTGCTTTTACATGGTCAGTGTTTCCTCCGGGACTGTAAGCATAGGAGACCCTAAATCAGGTCTCAAGCCAATCAGGGAGGTCTTTGAAGAGGGTTCCTTAGCTGGCACCACTGGGTGTAGGCCATGGCACCAGGAGTGCTGTGCGCCTTCTGGTGGAAACAGATGGCTGGGTGGCCAGATAGCCAAAGGAACGTGCATGACGTACAATTTTAAAATGTCAGCACGCAGGAGGCTGAGGCAGGAGGATTGGTGTGAGTTTGAGGCCAGCCTGGCTTACAGAAAGAGACCCTGTCTCAAAAAAAAGTTGTGGTGTTACCGTGTTCTGTGCGATTGCTTTAGGCGTGAGACCTAACAAATGATTGTACAGTCTTTGTTTCTTCACTTAATATGCTTGGTAATGTGTGCCATTCTCTCATCCTTCAGGCCTGCTAAAGTCTATCTGCCTAATCCTTCTACTGACAAATGCCTTTTTTTTTTAATCCTTAGAGGTTTCAGCTCCTCAGAAAGGCAGGGCTGGCCCGGTGTGGGAGCACACAGGCAGCCAGAGCGGTCGCCAGGGGGAGACAGAGCTCGAGACATCCGGCGCTCCTCTTTGGCTTCTCATTCGCCAAAGCCCTGGCCCCGGAGGTGAACAGCAGTCTGTCTGTCTTGTTGATCCTTTGCTTTGGTCTAATTTCTTCCTCCCGTCCTCCATCCTTCCCCGCTTCCCCCTTCCGGTGCTTGCTTCTCGGTGTAAGAAGCTGTTTAACTGAAATGTGCCGTCCAACGAAAAAGGCATGAGGTGGATCTGCTGCAGCCCAGAGTCCCAACAACAAAGCCCAGAGAACACAATCTTGTCTGAGTCAAAAGGCGTAGATTCTGTATGTGTCCATGTCCTGCCGTTCTTGACAAAAGCACAAAAGCAACACAGGGTATGTGCATACTTTGTAAGGAAAGAATTTGAGCACTGGCAAGACGAGCAAATTAGTTGCCTAAAATTTTTAAACAGGGTCTCTAAATATAAAATATTCTGTATAGCAGACATGTAAAATTATATTGCTACTATCAGAAGTCTGTTCTAAAGCAACTGATTATATCTAAATATTAAACTTTCATAAGGCTTCTCATTATAGTATTTGCCATGCAATGGGAAAGAAAAATATTTTTTTAAATCATGGGATTAAAATAAAATGTGCTTTTAAGCCATGGATCTGATTAAAGATTATATTTAGGCAGTTGACACTGAGCTTCTGGAAAAGAGGGACTTGTTTTATGAAGTTAGACATCTCCGGTGTCTCACAATATTTAATGAGTTGATGAACAAATGACAGAGGTGTGAGTACCCAATTTCTTCAGCATCTCAAAGAAAAAAGACAGTGCCTGCCGGCCCACCAGGCAGCCCAGCTGAGAAGATGGACTTGAGAGCAACACCCAGTCAAACAAACCCCAAAATAAAGAACAGCAGCAGCAAGTGGCCAATCAGTTCTTTCTGCCACTGTTTGCTGACTACGCATTTATCCTGGTCCGTGATTCTCTGGTTAAAAATAACAAAAACCCACTCAACCCAGCCTGAGGGAGAAGGAAAAGGAAATGATGCTGGAAGAATTCAAGGATCTTTCTCAGAGTCAAGGGCAGGAAGTAACAGCAGCCTTCTAGAAGACCCAGAAATAGGAACAGCAAAGTGAAAGCAAATTAAAGCAACCTCAGCCCCCTGCCGCCCCTCCCAGTGCCCCTGCTGGGTGACCTGTCCCCTTCCACTGCACATTTTTTTTTTTTTTTTTTTTTTTTTTTTTTTTTTGAGACAGGGTCTCACTATGTAGTTGAGACTAACCTGGAACTCAGTAGCCCAGGCTGGTCTCGAACTCACAGCGATCTTCCTGCCTCAGCCTCCCGAGTGCTGGGATTACAGGCCTGCGCCACCACGCCCGGCTACCCTCCTCTTTCTGAAGAGGGTTCCATTTATTCCACTGTGTCTTGGGAAAATGGCTTCCCAACAGCCCTGCACGTCCTTTGAATTCAAGGTACTGGCTATCACGGAGTTCCAAATTCAGTTTCCCTAAACTGAGAATCTGGCCCAGGTTGGGTCAATGTTAACCTTGAATCTAAATGAACGTGACCAGAGCAGAGTTCACTTCTACTCTGCAGATGCTCCCGGCTGATGGGCCTACAGGGTGTCCCAGTTCACCCCGCTCCATGGAATAGGACCAGAACACTGAGCAAACGGAGTCAATAATTACGTCCCCAGACTAGGGGTAGTGACGCATACCTGTAATCAAGCACTCTGGGAGGCAGAGCCCAGCCTGGAGGACTTAGAATGAGCCTGTCACAAAAATAACAAAATTTAAACAGGGTTGGGAGTGGAGTTCAGTGAAGACTTGGAGTTCAATCTCCAGAACTGAAAAAAAAAAATTTTTTAAATGTGTCACCAATTGAAGTTCCTGTATTTAAAATAGCAACGTTGGCTCAAAAATTCTTTCCTGTAAACAGATGGTTTGGTTGATGGTGATTCTGCAGTAAAATCCAATTGAATATGAACATATTTGACAACATTTTGAGAAAAGTTTCAAGTTGCCTGTGACCACACATCTTTTGTGTGTATTTCATTTCTGCCGTATTTAGAATTTATGGTCACAAAATTACATTTCAGAACGTGTGCATTTATTTGTAGGGGAGAAAAAGTCCTGGGTGAGAAAGAAGCCATTGGAAATACGTGAGATTGAAGGTAAAATGTATCAAAGCCAAACTGAATGCTGTTTACACAGCGGTCCTGGAAGATGGATTTGCACCCAAGCTACTATGTATTTTTTAGCTCTAAAGGAACTCCGTGCTTCTGCATGGCTGTACCAGAAAATCACAATGAACTCTAAGACTGACAGCACAGGAGTCCCCAGGAACAGACACCAATTCTATAGACGTAAACGCATACAAATCCGGTGGCCGCGCCCTGAATCGCCGGGAAATTGATGAGCTGTAACTTCTATGAAATGTCCCATGAGAACTCATGACCTTATTAGCACACAGGAAAACTTTTGAGACACCTTATTAATTTTTATTTAATAAGCATTTATATAAATATTAACAAACATCACAGCAGCCCTATTATTATCCGCATTTAATAGATGAGGAAATTGAAGAACAGAGAGGTTGGGGAATATGCTCAAGATCACAAACTAGAGAGGTTTTTGATAAACAGTGGAATTAGAATATGTTTTATCCATTTTTTGTTTTTTTAGTTTCCCCTACCCAAATGGTACTCATCAATAGCATATTACAAATTTTAAAGGCTTTTCTTGTCCTGTTTGACTCTCACCACCCCATGGGGTGACCTCCTCTCCTGTTTACAGAAAAATGAAATTAAACCCCGGATATTAAATGATATCCCCAGGCACTAGGAGCTGGTGAGGTTTGTAGTTAGGGTTCCCCCTGGGTCTTCTAGCTCCTCCTAGTTCCATTTCCTGCTACTAAGCCACAAATCCATATGACATTCTGGTCATCAGCTTGCTAAAATGACTCCTGGAACTCAGTAGCCCAGGCTGGTCTCGAACTCACAGCGATCTTCCTGCCTCAGCCTCCCGAGTGCTGGGATTACAGGCCTGCGCCACCACGCCCGGCTACCCTCCTCTTTCTGAAGAGGGTTCCATTTATTCCACTGTGTCTTGGGAAAATGGCTTCCCAACAGCCCTGCACGTCCTTTGAATTCAAGGTACTGGCTATCACGGAGTTCCAAATTCAGTTTCCCTAAACTGAGAATCTGGCCCAGGTTGGGTCAATGTTAACCTTGAATCTAAATGAACGTGACCAGAGCAGAGTTCACTTCTACTCTGCAGATGCTCCCGGCTGATGGGCCTACAGGGTGTCCCAGTTCACCCCGCTCCATGGAATAGGACCAGAACACTGAGCAAACGGAGTCAATAATTACGTCCCCAGACTAGGGGTAGTGACGCATACCTGTAATCAAGCACTCTGGGAGGCAGAGCCCAGCCTGGAGGACTTAGAATGAGCCTGTCACAAAAATAACAAAATTTAAACAGGGTTGGGAGTGGAGTTCAGTGAAGACTTGGAGTTCAATCTCCAGAACTGAAAAAAAAAAATTTTTTAAATGTGTCACCAATTGAAGTTCCTGTATTTAAAATAGCAACGTTGGCTCAAAAATTCTTTCCTGTAAACAGATGGTTTGGTTGATGGTGATTCTGCAGTAAAATCCAATTGAATATGAACATATTTGACAACATTTTGAGAAAAGTTTCAAGTTGCCTGTGACCACACATCTTTTGTGTGTATTTCATTTCTGCCGTATTTAGAATTTATGGTCACAAAATTACATTTCAGAACGTGTGCATTTATTTGTAGGGGAGAAAAAGTCCTGGGTGAGAAAGAAGCCATTGGAAATACGTGAGATTGAAGGTAAAATGTATCAAAGCCAAACTGAATGCTGTTTACACAGCGGTCCTGGAAGATGGATTTGCACCCAAGCTACTATGTATTTTTTAGCTCTAAAGGAACTCCGTGCTTCTGCATGGCTGTACCAGAAAATCACAATGAACTCTAAGACTGACAGCACAGGAGTCCCCAGGAACAGACACCAATTCTATAGACGTAAACGCATACAAATCCGGTGGCCGCGCCCTGAATCGCCGGGAAATTGATGAGCTGTAACTTCTATGAAATGTCCCATGAGAACTCATGACCTTATTAGCACACAGGAAAACTTTTGAGACACCTTATTAATTTTTATTTAATAAGCATTTATATAAATATTAACAAACATCACAGCAGCCCTATTATTATCCGCATTTAATAGATGAGGAAATTGAAGAACAGAGAGGTTGGGGAATATGCTCAAGATCACAAACTAGAGAGGTTTTTGATAAACAGTGGAATTAGAATATGTTTTATCCATTTTTTGTTTTTTTAGTTTCCCCTACCCAAATGGTACTCATCAATAGCATATTACAAATTTTAAAGGCTTTTCTTGTCCTGTTTGACTCTCACCACCCCATGGGGTGACCTCCTCTCCTGTTTACAGAAAAATGAAATTAAACCCCGGATATTAAATGATATCCCCAGGCACTAGGAGCTGGTGAGGTTTGTAGTTAGGGTTCCCCCTGGGTCTTCTAGCTCCTCCTAGTTCCATTTCCTGCTACTAAGCCACAAATCCATATGACATTCTGGTCATCAGCTTGCTAAAATGACCAGGCCGTCGTTAGCCTGGAGATTCCATCCTATTTACAGTTCTTACTGCACGCAAAACAAACACTTATCTGCTTCTCTTGAGTCAATTACTGTTGAGAGAAAGGGTATCTCAGCAACTGAGTTGTTTTTCTGGCACAGGCAAGTCTCCGCATTAAAATAACTCGTTTCCTACGATGACCAGAAATGCCGCCGAGCTACGCTCCCCCTTCCCATTTCATCACTATTGCCTTCCCCAGGTCGGCTCATTCCACTGATGCAATCCATAGTTCCCCTCAGCTTTGGAATGCCAAACCAAATGCTTGGAAAGGTGGTGAGACTAAGGTTGTGGGGGCTCTTTTGTTGATTTTAATTTTATTGTTATTGCTTATTTAATATTCTTCTCCCATTTGGCATTAAGAATTTTCTACCTTCATGAAAGAACATGGAAACTTTCTACTTTTTTTTCTGTAAAATAGTTTCTAAAATATGCGTTTGGTAAGATGTCTTCTACTAGGACTTGGATTGCATTTTTCAACTATTTCTGAGATTGCTGGCTGAGTCACATGTTTACTTCTTAGTTTTACTCCTTATATTTTTTAGATATACCCTTTCTGTCAAGAGCCCTGAGGTTATTATAAAATGCTTCATGATAAAAATACTCATGTGGATATATAGCTGGGATTTCTAGGCTAGGACCCACAGGATTCGTAGAATGGAGATTGCTAGTCAGGCAGAAACTCTCAGGTTTATACTGCAGGTGCTAGTTCTCTGGCAGGGGCTGCTGAGACTTCACACAAGCTCTTCTTTGTGCGCCCAGCCTCCCTTCATTGTTTATTTCATTAGAAGCTTTTGATCATCTCCTGTGTGCCAGTAACTGGACTAGTCAGGGACTTTTTAAAAGGAACTAACTTGCTCTCAAGATGTCCTAGTTTAAGCAAAGCAAAAAAAACACACATATGTGGTAAATGCTCCAGGACGTAATGGAGGTCCTCAAGAATGAAGTCCTTAATACTGTGACTACACAGTATTTATGTGCACAGGCTAGGAGTCTATATACACACATATACCCACGGACCACAGATGGGGCTGGAGCTAGAGATAAACAAATATTTATTATGAGTATTGGTTTTACAAACAAATTTTATGACTCTAAAAGCAAGTTTTAAGGACATCCTAGCCAATGAATCTAGTGTAATTCTAGCTTCGTTTATTTCCTGATGTTCAGCTGAGCCTTGGCAATACTGCACTCACATTTAGCTAAGTAAGTATAATTTGCAGAAATCCACTTTTCTTTATGTGAAAAGTACTCATGATTATGTCAGTGCTTCTCATTTTGGTTTATTTATATGTGCATCTGAGGCTTTCTTCCCTCCATAAACATAGCTATTTGCTTTTGTGTCCTTTCAGTGTTTCTGGGGATATTTTTTACTTTATCTCCAGCAGTTTATCAGACAAATATCTGCTCTGGAGTAAACCACCTCTATAGTCCTATATAATTACTTAGCTGCGCAATCTTAAACAATATTTATAACTCCGTTGTACCTGGTAGAATCTTTTGGGTAATGGTAGGGATGATTTCTCAGTCTTTGTTTTGTTTCAGATCCATATTATAGACCCAATGCGTGATTTATCATTCTCCTTGACTGAATTTTTATAAGAGCAATTGCCAATGCCAGAACAGAAAAAATGTTCTTCTATAAGGAATCAAACACTTTTGCCAGACCTGTAAAATAGTGGTGTAAATAGCATCGAAATGACGGGGAGTGACAAGGACCTGACTGCGAGGCACTGCAGGTTGGGCTGCAGGCAGCCACCCCACAACCTCTGCATCTCAGCACATGTCAGACCCACAGTGTAAACTCCAGGATCTGCAAAATGGGGACACAGTCAGATTACGATTTTAGTGTACTTCAGAGCAGAAAATAATCACGGAAAGATGTCAAGTACATTTACCTCATTGTATCACTTCCAGGTGCTATGTGCCTGTCTTTCAAGTTTGATAGTAAAATAATCTAGATCTTCAGTCTTTCAGCTTACATTTCTTGAGTACTTTTTGAAGCAGGCTATTGAAAAAGGCTAAAAGAAAATATTTCATCTATGGGTTACATATTAGTTCTCTATTGCAGAGTAATAAATTATCAACAAAGTTTAGTGACTTAAAACAACAAACTTTTACCAGAGATTCTCTTGATCAGGAATCCAGAACCAGCTTGGCATCCCCCCTTCCAAAAACAAAAAGGATTCTGCCACTGATCAGAAAAATGGTTCTTGTAGCTTCATCTGTCTGCTATATGTCATTGAGCACATTCTTGATGGACAAGCGTATGTTTTCAGGAAGGTTTTTTTGCTTCGAGGTATTTCTCAACTTTGAAAATAAAGCACTTTCTTCTGTGTTCTGAAGGAAACAGGCAATCAATAGGTTTCACTCCAGGAGAAGGTAAATGTGACCTTCATATTTGTTGGATAAGCAAACAATAGGAGTTCATTTTCAGGCTAATCAGGGGTTTTCAAATGAAAAAGTGTCCTAAGCAGGAAGATCAGACTATTGTTAGGAAGCACTTAACATTAATCACAGTAATATCAACAACAATTAATAGAAAACAATGAGTAAGTCTGGATGGTCTTTATTTAAATACCTTCTCTAAACTGGACACTTCAAGCGCCAGTTCTCGAGCCTTCAGTCTTTCGCGGAATGGAGGAGTCAGAGGGTGGGCACAAAATGGAGTCATTCTCAAGGCAGGCACTGGATATACAGATCTCCAGGAGCCACGAAGGGAGAGCGTGAAGGAGCCAAGGAAGGACAAAGTTGCTGAGGCCTCGTGCAGCTCTTGGGCATGCACACCCTCACTGCCCAGGGATTGGCTCTCTAACCGACCTCCCAGAGCCCCCGACGCGGGCAGCTTTCAGCCACCACTGACTTCTGTCTTGCTCTTTACTCTGGCCCCGATAAGCAGCTGCAGCTCCACAGCTCAAGCAAGCACGTGCTGCAGAGCCTGGCCTTCACCACTCTTCACTGGGACTCTTCCCGGGTGATAATTTTCTCAGAGAAGCTTTTCGTTCTGTCAAAAATAGCTCTGTGAACACATCTGTCCTCTACTCTGCTATAGTTTTCTCCACTGTATTCAGCTCCAGATATAGTATAATGTTTCTAGCTTATCCTTAGTCTCCCTGACTAGACTGTGGGCTCTCTGCCAGCCAAGACTCTATTTCATTGCCCCTGAATCCCTAGAACACGGCTGAGCAAATGGCACGAGTAGGTTCTCCATGAAGTTACGAGTAGATGAGGGAATAGTATATGCTACCTGTGCCAGGCATGAGGACCAGCAGTTTCTATTTCCCTTATCCCTGTAACCCTCACAAGAGCTGCTGGGGGAGACTCTGTTGCCATTCTCCCTACTTTGGGGTTGAAGAACTCAACGCAGTTGACAAATCACCTAGGATTGCCTAGCAAGTAGGTAGGTGACGGGTGTGGATCTTGTGCCCAAAACAGACTTACTCTGTGCTCTTAACCAACTGACCTCTTTAAATGAAATGATTATACAGCTATAGTCAGCCTAGATGTAGTAAAAGAAACTCCTGTCTAATTGCGTACATCACAAAGACTTTGCCCCGTCCTACTGGCGAAGATGCCACCTAAGTGAGATGGAAAACCACCTCAGGCTTGGTATTGACAGATTCTGTCAGTGAGATAATTGAGTTCCTTGCCTTCCCAGAGCCCATCTTCTCTCCTCTGCAGGAAGTGAGCTATCAAGAAAAAGTTTTGGAGAATTTTCTCTGTTTTGAAAATAAGGAGCAGAAAAGTAAATTTTCTTGGTAAGTGCAGGAGGACTGAAGGGGAGGATATTTAAGACAGCAAATTTGCTTCCCACGCCAGGAAAAGGCTGGTGGGCTCTAGCAGACCTGAGGTAAAGATTGGTTCTGGAGGTGAAATGGTGAGTGAACAGGTCCTTGTTCTGGAAGCCCACCAGTACCCAGCAGTAGAAGGAAGTTAGGACACTGGAGAGTTTTTGCAAGTCTCGGAAAATGGGGAGGCTGCACTTTGTTCTAGCAATTCTTTATTAATTATTTTCTGTGCAGTGTATGTTACGTGCTTTGTCTCCTTAATTCTTGATGAGAGTCACGACTTCACCATTAATGTGTTTATCATTTAGAAGCACCAATATTTGCTCAAATTATTAGTAGCTGAATGTAGTGGTCTCTGGATACCAGTCGATTTGACTGTCCTCTGTATTCAGGTGCCAAGAGATTCTGTTTTTTTCCTTAAAACAAATGCCCTTAAATTTTTCTCTTATTTATATACAGCGTCCACACTGCAGGCTTGGAGTAAATGAGGTAAGAAATAGGGACGGTAAGTTCTTTTTGAAGCTGTGAGTAATTTAGCATCTAAGAATTGCTAAGAATTTCCTTTTTAATGGTGTGCTTCAAGTGCTTGGATTTGTTTGAGCTGTTGCCGTCACAGAGCAGAAGCCACCATGATTTCAGGTTTGATCATCTGAGGAGACGCCAGTTTTGTCAGCTTGGGGTGTACAAGACGCCTCCTGGGCCGCAGTCAGATCCGGGGCTGTACGTTCGAATTGGTTCCCCCACACAATCTCAGAAGCATAAATAAAGTCGATATTTCCAACACAAAGAGACCCCGTTTGTAAGAGAGGGCTCCTAATGCTGTCATTCAGCGTTCCACACCCAATTCATGGCACCTGTCACAGTTCTGAGCAAGAAAGTGATCTTCATGGAGGGTGGAGCGACAAGGACTGGGTCCGCCCTCTCTGTGAAAAGTCTTGGGATTTTCGAAGACTGGGAACAATTTTCTAGTTAAAATATAAATAAAGGACTTAAAAACAAAAAGGTGTGCTTTTTTTTTTTAAAGGAAGAGGGTGAAGGGCTGCTGAAACAGGTTAATGGCGCACAAATTCAGTAGAGTCACTGGCCCCTCTTTTCTCCTCAAAGCCAGCAGAGGGCGCTGTTGTAGTGCTCTTGTGACCATTCTCAAATCTGCTGTGCTCCTTACAGAAAGGGACTTGATACAGCAAGGACAGGTAACGGGAAGTCAGAGGCACAAGACTAACAGTCAGAAGTGTGTGCTTTAACCCTAGATCTTTTCTTCTGGCAAGTCACTCCCTGGGAGTCAGGTTAAGGTCTCTCCCATGAGGGAGAACTGGACTACTAAAAAATACTTTCTACAGAATATTTCCTACATGCCGGGCTTCCATTAGCTGGGTTCAAATCCTGCGTCTGCAACACATTTCACATCTGCATGATGTAAAGAAAGTTACTTAATCTCTCTGAGCTTCAGTTTCCTTATCTGTAGATTAGAGATAATAAGTCATCAGGATTATTCTGGGAATCACATTCAGTAAATGTATGTAAAGCATCCAGCAAAACATCTGGCACTGATATGTCAACAAATGGCAACTATCATCACGTCTTCGTGTCATTTAATCTTCACAACAATTCTGCAAAGTAGTTCGTACATTTTCCCCACTACATAAAAGAAACTAAGAAGCAGCTCAAAGAAACTATAACTTGGATTTAAATCCATCTGTTATCTCTCTTCTCTGCAATGCTAAGCACTCTTAAAGATACAGTGTGTCTAGGGCTGGGGATTTAACTCAGTGGTTCGGCTACCTGCTTCACAAACACAAGGACCCAAGTTCGATCCCTGATACCAAAAAAAAAAAAAAAAAAGATATACTGCATCTAAAGTGTTCCATCTTTTAGGTCATAACTGCAGCATGGAAATAATCCAGTTGGAAGAAAAGACAGGCTGGCATTCACACCATGTTTGGACGTGAGCAAGCCTCCCTTAAGATCAGAACAAGTTGTAAGGAATTTAGAGTCAGTTTTGAAACTTGCAGTTTGCAATGAGATGCTATACACCAAGGTTTTAGTGGCTTTTTCTTCCTAGGAGATGGCCCACTTTCTTTCTCCTTTCCATGCAGTTGAAACTAACTCTCTACAAGGATAAAATAAGCCACCTTTCACCTGAAGCAGCAGCGTTAAATCGCCGACTACTGAGCAAAGTCTGACAAAAGCCTGGTCAGGAAGCTCCTGTTCCACTAGTCCACTCACCACTCAACGCCCCTCACCCAGCGATGCAGATGGAAACCGCGAAGTGCACAGGGGCCATCACTCTCCGAAATGAGTGGTGCCCCTCTCCCACTGCGGGAAGGATAAGAGCCACCACTTACACCTGCCTTTGTGTTCCAGTCTTGGGGCCGAGCATCCAAATTGCTGTTTTCAACCTTCTAGCAACAGCAACACTGCGGCGTCTGCATTTCCCTGACTGGTGTTGAGTTAAGGAACCCCAGAAGAATAGTAAGTTCTCTAGGTAAAAGACTGAGTTGCGGACTTGAACTTGTTGGATCCAAACTCCATTGCCTTCTTTCATGGTTTTGTAAGAGCCTGACTGAACCAGAGCGATTCCATGTTGACCAGCAAACGACCTAGAGACTGTCGCTCCCCCCCATCCCTTAGAGGATAACTAATGATTAATTGTGAATTGTTAGGTAACTGCTTTGAAGTAGCTGGGAAACTAAATGGAAACTGTAGTGAACAGAGACCCAACACAAATCACGCCACTCCTTACTTGCCTGTAGTTGAATGTTCTGAACATTATAATCTAAGTTGTAAATGGAATAATGGATAATCGATCTGCTGATCATCAGTATGTGATGGTCAAGTATATGCTTGATGACCACTAGCTCAGATCAACTGATTCTTTGCCTTTGTCCTCTTCCTGTAAGTTTTAAGTGTAAACCCCCCCTTAGCCCTATATAAAATGGCCTCTGTTTCTGAGCTAGCCGCCTCTCTGAGCTACTTGGCTTGGGGAGTGCCATCTGGCCAGACTAATAAAGGTCTATTTGCCAACTTGCCTGGTGTGTTCCTTCCTGGGTGACTCTCGCTGTCCGACAAGCTCCTGGAGCCTCACTGAGCTTCTGAGCCCAGCATCGTGGAAGCCTCTTGGCTGTTCACGCTCCAGGAGTAAAAGTGAGACTTAAGTCTTACATCTTGGAGGCTCCAGTGAGATCCCCAAGTGGGAACTGTAAATCCGGCCGAGATTCTCTGTCGGAGGATTCAGCAGGAGATTCTCAGACATAGATCTGAAAAGCCTCCAGTTGCAACCATGTGATGTCAGGATAAAGGTGGCTGACGAGCTGGGAAGCCTCACCTGACCCTGGCCCTGACAAGGATTCTGGGTAGAATCTAAGTTCTTTTTCTTTTGTGTGGCACCTGTGTGTCTTGTCTGTGTCCTGTCTGTTGAGTGTTAACTTTACATTCATTCCTAGGAACAAGATGGGAGGATCGAGCTCCAAAAATACCCCATTGGACTGTTTCCTGAGCAGGAAGATGAATATGGAATGAAGTTTTCTCGAGGGAAACTCCAAACCCTCTGCAACTTGGAGTGGCCCGCCTTTGGAGTGGGCTGGCCAGCTGAAGGTTCTTTCGAACCAAGACTTTGTCAGGCAGTCTGGGCAAAGGTCACTGAACACCCTGGCCACCCCGACCACTTCCCTTATATTAATGTCTGGGCCCAGGCCTGTGAAGAACCTCCGGCATGGTTGCAGCACTGCTCCCTGCGCACCAGTTCTCGTATTCTGGTAATGGTACCAAATGGGACAAAGTCCGCAAAGCGGCAGGCACCCAGGCCGATGTTCTCCCAGGAGCCAGACCCCTTAGAGCTTACTGACCTCGGGTTAAGACCCCCTCCATATGCAGAACCATCCCCTGGGGAGGCAGAAGTTAAGTCCATCTACCCATCTCCCCCGAAAGAAGGGAAGATCCCGGATTCCACCACCTCTCCTTCCCGTACCCAAGGGGGCTCTGCTTATGGGCCCCCGGAGGCGCCCCAGGAGAGGCCGGACCCGGTCCCTGTGCTCCCATTGAGAGAAATAGAACAAGGTCATTATGTATACATTCCTTTCTCTACAAGTGATTTATATAACTGGAAGCACCAGAATCCCCCGTTCTCTGAGAAGCCGCAAGCCCTAAACTCCCTCCTTGTGTCTGTGTTTAATACCCATGACCCCAACTGGGATGATTGTCAGCAACTTTTACAGGTTCTGTTCACATCCGAGGAACGAGAAAGAATTAGAAGACACGCTATTTGGTCAGTGCTGGGGGGAACTGAGGGGCTTGTTGATGACCAACAACAACAGGCCCGAGTTGAAGCACAACTCCCCATCTCCCGTCCCAAATGGGAATCGAATTCCACCAGAGGTAGGGAAACTCTTCGCAACTACCATCAGCATCTCCTGGCCGGCCTTAGGGGAGCCGCTTGCAAGCCTACCAATTTGAACAAGGTAAGCGAGGTCCTACAAGGGCCTGAGGAATCCCCCTCTGCCTTCCTGGAGCGTTTACTGGAGGCGTACCGCACGTGCACTCCAATTGACCCAGACACTCCAGCAAACAGGCAGGCGATTAATCTGGCTTTTGTAACTCAGTCGGCCCCAGATATTCGGAAAAAATTACAGAGAATTGAGGGCTTTGAAGGAGAGAATAGGGAAAAATTGATAAGTGTAGCAATGAAGGTGTTCACAAACAGGGATCCACCCAAAGATAGAATAACTAAAAAGATGGCAAGGGCAAATATAATGATGATGGCAGAAGAGGGTTTTATACAGAAGGGGAGAAAAATGAAATGGGGAAATAAGAATTTAAACTAATTGGAGGAGAAAAAAATTCTCCAGAACAGGACTTGCAGGAGGTAAACAGCCAGGTGGAGACCATCCACCCAATGGTACCGAACCCCTACACACTGCTGAGCCTCATTCCGCCTGCACATGTATGGTATTCAGTTCTTGATCTCAAAGATGCATTTTTCAGCCTGCCCCTGGCACCAGTAAGCCAGCCACTCTTTTCATTTGAATGGACAGACCCGGACACTGGAACTACTGGACAATTGACATGGACTCAATTGCCACAAGGCTTTAAGAACTCCCCCACACTGTTCGGGGAGGCTCTCAGCAGAGATCTACAAGAGGTAAGGAAAGTTTTTCCCTACGCAACTGTTCTCCAGTATGTAGATGACCTCTTAATGGCGACCACAACCGAGAAAAAATGTCTCACAGCCACCGAGGGACTCCTGGAGGCCCTACAAGGTCTGGGATATCGAGTGTCCTGGAAGAAAGCCCAGCTCTGCAAAACCAAGGTAACTTACTTGGGTTATGTTCTTGAAAAAGGAAAAAGAAAGCTAGCTGAATCCAGGGTGTCAGCGATCCTTCAGATTCCCATGCCCAACTCAAAGAAGCAGGTGCATGAGTTCCTGGGGGCCATAGGATACTGCAGAATCTGGATACCTAGCTTTGCTGAAATTGCCAAACCCCTGCATGAGGCTGCGGCGGGGGGAAACACACCCCTTGAAATATTTTCACTGATAGCCATTATGCTTTTGCTACTGCCCATGTACATGGAGAAATTTACCAGAATAGAGGACTTTTAACATCAAACGGGAAAGAAATTAAAAACAAAGTTGAGATATTGGCTCTGCTGCAAGCCATTTGGCTGTCAAGGGAAGTTGCCATCATTCACTGCCGTGGACATCAAGGGAATTCCAGCCCTGAAGCAATTGGAAAAAATGCAGCTGACCAGGCAGCAAAGCAAGCTGCCCAAAAATCAGTGGGGAAACAAATGGTGCTGCTACCTACACCCGTGCTCCCAGAGAGGCCTGAATACACAGAGGAAGAAATAACGGAGATGAGTAAGAACCACTGGACCAAAGGAAAGCATGGATGGTGGACGACAGATGAAGGGAAGGTCGTTCTGCCAGCCGCAGTGGCCGACACTTTGCTAAATGAGCTCCATGAATCCACCCACCTAGAAGAAAAGAGGAGGATGGCCCTGCTACGGCCCCACTTTGTCAGCAGAGAATTAGTCCAGACGGCCCAGGACAAAATGAAACAGTGCCCCACCTGCCTCAAGGTAAACGCGAATCAGGTAACTGGGCCCCCAGGGATCCGATATAGGGGACTGACTCCCGGAGAACACTGGGAACTGGAATTCACCGAAATGAAACTAGGCATGTATGGTTACAAATATCTGTTAGTTTTCATAGACACATTCTCAGGGTGGATAAAAGCATACCCTACTAAAAAGGAAACAGCTGAGATAACAGTAAAAAGCTCCTGACTGAGATAGTTCCCTGATTTGGCTTGCCTTTAGCCTTGGGGTCCGACAATGGCCCAGCGTTCACAGCTAAAGTGTCTAAACTGATTAGCCTAAGCATTGGAATTAGATGGAATTTACATTGTGCTTACAGATCTCAAAGTTCAGGACAGGTAGAAAGAGCTAACAGAACACTAAAAGAGATTTTAACTAAATTGAGCCTAGAGACTGAATTAAGTTGGGTGGAGCTTCTCCCTTTTGCTCTGTTGCGTATTCGATGTACTCCCAAGCCTCCTCTGAATCTGTCACCCTTCCAAATTATCTATGGGCGTACTCCCCCCTTGGTTCCCCATATAGATATGGAATTAAAGGAGAAATTCTCTCATCTGAGGTTGCTTAAGTCTCTGAGAGCTTTACATGAAATACAGTCTCAATTACAAGACCAGGTTAGAGGATCTCTGACCCTTCCTCATGAGAAATCTCTACAGCCACTGCCCTATACGCCGGGAGAACTGGTTTATATTCGCAGGTTTGACTCCAAGACCTTGGAACCACGGTGGAAGGGGCCTTTTCCAGTTGTCCTGTCTACTCTGGCTGTGAAGGTTGCGGGACACCCGACGTGGATCCATTGCAACCACCTCAAGCCCGGACCGGACAACAGCCCAGAGGTGCACAGAAAATGGAGCATCATCAGCAAACCCGGAGAAATGAAAGTAAAACTCCACTCAACTGGACCTTCATTATGATCTGGGTGATTTCCCTTGGGACAATAATAACATTGTCCAAAGAGAACTTAGGTCATACTAAAAATGTTTGGGTGCAATTAGCTGAAACCTTAAATTTGTCTGAAATATGTTTAAATGCTGATGTGAATTTTCATTATGTGCTTGGAAGTTGTTTGGTTCCAGTATACACCCCACTTAAAAGTATTAGACCATATACTATGTTTAAAAATTTCCCACAAGTAAATCTCAGTTATTTGGATAGTTACAATTGGGGACAGGTGACATGTTACAAACCAAAGAATGCTATTAAGCTATATACCCCTCGAGTAGCTATGTCCAATAAGACTCTCTGTGCCAAATATAAAGGTTGTACTTACCAGTGTTTAAATCTTAAACAAACAGATGTAATGAAGTGTTCTAGAGAACAAAAGATTCTTTACAGCAAATGCCATATTACTTTGCCACTGGGATGGTTTTATACTTGTGAGGGAATAACTTATAATTACATCCCAGCAAACTTGACCGAGGCCCGCTGTTGTCTTAGTAAATTAGCAGTCATCTTACCTGACAGGGGAGACCTCTCACCACCCAACAGAACAAAACGCTGGTCTCCCTATACTTCACCAGGCTGTGATGATGATGTAGGACTTTTAACAGATGCTGAAGTTATTCCTATGATTATTTCTGTGATAGGTATACCCTCAATTGGAGTACATGCTGAAAAGGCAATTAGAAAACTAGCTTGCAAGGTAGTTAAAGGGTTAAATACCACCTCTGCCCGCACTGGTGCTAATTAATCAAGAACTCCAGGAACAGAGACAAGCAATTTTAGATAATAGGGTGGCAATTGATTAATTGCTATTATTTCATCACCAAGGTTGTGAGAGGGTTAAAAATATGTGCTGCTTCAATTTAACAAATAATGGGCCAGCTATAGAACAAGACATAGAAAAGCTCAAAGATTTAGCTACAAAGATTCATAATGAACAGATAGGATGGAATTTATTTAAATAGTTAACAAGTTGGTTATCTGACATTTAGGATAACTAATGATTAATTGTGAATTGTTAGGTAACTGCTTTGAAGTAGCTGGGAAACTAAATGGAAACTGTAGTGAACACAGAGACCCAACACAAATCACGCCACTCTTTACTTGCCTGTAGTTGAATGTTCTGAACATTATAATCTAAGTTGTAAATGGAATAATGGATGATTGATCTGCCGATCATTAGTACGTGATGGTCAAGTATATGCTTGATGACCACTAGCTCAGATCAACTGATTCTTTGCCTTTGTCCTCTTCCTGTAAGTTTTAAGTGTAAACCCCCCCTTAGCCCTATATAAAATGGCCTCTGTTTCTGAGCTAGCCGCCTCTCTGAGCTACTTGGCTTGGGGAGTGCCATCTGGCCAGACTAATAAAGGTCTATTTGCCAACTTGCCTGGTGCGTTCCTTCCTGGGTGACTCTCACTGTGCGACAAGCTCCTGGAGCCTCACTGAGCTTCTGAGCCCAGCATCGTGGAAGCCTCTTGGCTGTTCATGCTCCAGGAGTAAAAGTGGGACTTGAGTCTTACAGGTTTTTTTTTTTTTTTGGTGTTTTTTGTTTGTTTATTTGTTTGGTACGAGGGATTGAACTCAGGTCCTTGTGCTTGCAAGGCAGGCCACTGAACTGCTGAGATAAATCCCCAGCCCTCCATTGCCTTCTTACTCTTCAATTTTGCTTCTTGGCTTAGTCATAGAGTTCAGCTCTGTCCTGCACCTCAAGGTACCCCATTTCTTTGGAAAGTTACTGGGCTCTATTTTGGTTTTATTTGATTTGGATTTTATAATCAGGGTACATTCTCATCTTTCTTTCATGCTTTCTCCTGGAGGAAGCCTGGCACACAGTTCCTTGTATTCCTTTGTTCCAGGTGCTGGGTAAAATTTGAATTCAGGATGCAATAGATGTGTTGCATTAGCTTCGGAAAGTAGGAGTTACTCTCCCCCACGGACTCGGTGACAAACATGGGTGGCCTGGAGACGTCTTTACGGTGCCCCCATCTCAATACCAAGGAGGGTCTGGGGAATGGCAGTCTCCCTCTGACACTGTACCACAGCAGTGAACTTGAAAGCTAGCAGCAATGCACAAGCAACCTGTTCATGAACTTTGCAAGTATCCAGATCTCTGCTTCAAATGCTTCAATTTCAGCCAGGTGTGGTGGCACATGCGTATAATTCCAGCTACTCAGAAGGGTGAGGCAGGAAGGTCACAAGTTCAAGGCTAGCCTGGGAAACTTAGTGAGAACCCATCTTAAAAACAAATTTTGAAAGTCTGAGTGGCCTCTGCTTCTCTGAAGGAGCTCCGGTCTCCCTTCCCCTTCCCCTTGGATGTCATCTCCTGGCTCCCAGTGTAGACTAATCAGCTTCAGGCACAGACCCTTCAGCCTCCTCACATGGGCTGGCATGGGTTACTGCAGTGAGCTCCAGGCCTTTGACTGGATCCTTTGGATCTCCATTGTGCACACAGACCTTTTGCACTCTTCACACCTGACTCTGAGGGTGGGCATGGATGTTTAGGAGAGGAATGAAAACAGTGGATCAGTCAGTGCCATCAGCACAGCTTTTCCAGGATGAGGTAACTGGATCCTGGAAATCAACAGCCCAAAGATCAAAAGTGGGGGGGTAACAGAGGGAATGTGAGAACATCAAGGGAACTAACAGAGAAGAAAAAGGAAATAGGACCCATTGCTACAGATGAAAGAGATCACTGACAGATCGAGGAGCACTTGGCCCAGCAGACTGGTGATGTACCTGCGGAGATCAGCAAAATCAACTCTGCTGCTCATGGAGAGAAAGAGACGGACCTGAATCAAAAGAGTCCTGTACAACTGGAGGCAGCAGTGAAAATACAAGACAATATTCCCTGAATGCCCACTTCCAAGGGGAAAAAATACGCAGTTGCTTTGCTGCCTTGAGAGAAAGAAGGGAAGAGCCGTCCAGCCACAGTGGACTGCTAGCAGCTGGTCAGCAGAGTGAGGCAGTTTATGATGAGAAGTAGAGACAGGTCCACTCACAGCACCAACCAGGGCCACTAAAACTGACCACAGGCGCACAATGCTAGCGGCATCCTCTCTGTGACCGGAGATGTGGGAGGGTAAGCAGCCATGGCTGTGACAGGAAAGGGACACTCCCCCACTGCACTGTGACTGTGGATACAAGCAAATGACTTCAGCCCGTAGCAGGATGAAGGAACCCATCCCCTCTCCCCTTTAGCTAGATGTGAAAATAATCAAAGGCATGCAACAGAGAAGCCCCAGTTAAGATCTGGAGGGGCCAACAGCACACAGACATAAGAATAGCCTCAGAATGGCTCCAGCAGAGGGAGCCACAGCAGCTAAGAGATCACAGAGGGGAGACGTGGGCAAGCAACACTGGATGGCTGCTGACTGGGGAAGGGCCCCAGCTCTCACCCTCAGAAGTCAAAAACAGCGTGAGCATAGCACTGACCTTACTACAGACCTGACAAGACTGCACATTCATGGGCTTTGTCTCCAACACTAAGGCAGAACTGTGGAAGCCAGAGGAATTTTACTAGTTTTATTTTCTTTCTTTTTCCTTGTCTGCTCCATCCATTTCCTTGCTTTGGTCTGGTTGAGTTTTGTGCTGTTGTTGTTTTATGCATTTATAGTTCTCTTCTATTTATCTTCTAACTCAACTGTCTCGCTTCATTTTATGAAACTTTCATGTGAGTTAACAGTATCTCTTGCCCTCCTAATTTGCTTCACTATTCCTTTGCTCCCACCTTCTTGCTTTCTCTCCCATCCTCTCTTCCAATATCCCAAAGCTTGGGTATTCATCTTTTGCCCTCCAGCCTTGTTTCTACTACATTTCTCTTCATTTATCTCTCTGTTTAATCCCTTATCCCTCTTAAACTTCCCTCCCACAGCATAAAATCACACTACTGAAGGGAAACCCACTGCACACAAGCTCCTGATTTAAATTAGATCTTGTTATGGTAGAGCTTGTTCATATGGTTAAAAGTACCAAATGAGTAGGGACCACAGTTTGTCAGTTGCTAGACTGTATTACATTCTATTGATACTGATAATTCTACTACTTTAGCCAGGATATCACACCTGTTGTAATCAGTGTTCTCCAGTCTATGACAAAACTGAGATTCCCTGGGGTCACAACCACCACCATAGTCCAGACAGAAGACCTGGATGCTGAGCTACATACATAGCAACCCCTCATCCCCCATAATTTGGGAAGGTAGGATCTCGGGGTAAACACAAGACCGGGAACCACCTACCACCTAGAAGACTTCTCTGGGGATCAGGCATTTCCGAGAGAAGCTCAAGAACAGTGATAATACCATCCACCAAAGAAAGCTACAAGCAGCAACTCAGAAAACAAAATAAAATTTAAAAATAGAAAATGACAAGACAGAAACAAAATTCAACCCCAGACATTCAGCCCACCCAGGACAAGTACAGGAGACAACAAGATAAAGGAAAGTGGAAGCAACCTACCGGCACTTTCTGAAATGATAGTGGCACAAATGAACAAACAGAAGAAGCTATAGAGAAAATAATCCTCCAGGTTAAAAAAAGAAGAAGAAATGATAAGGTGAAGGATATACTCAACAAAACTAGAATAGAAACAGATTTTTTAAAAAAAGAGGAGCTTAGGAAAATAATGAAAACCATGAACACCAACACAGGAAAGCAATGGAACACATGAAACAGATTCCAACAGATATAGAAGAGATTAAAAATTGCATTGAATGTATAGGCTATTGTTTAAACCAGGGTGAAGGTGGCATTTCAGATCTAGAAGACACAATTGTAGTTACTGACCACAAAAAGAAAGGTATTTTAAAAGCAACAAAAATCCATGAAAAATCAATCCAGCAATTGTAAGATAATGCAAAGAAAGACAACATAAGACTGATTGGAGTCAATGAAAGAGCAGGAGAAAGTGCAATTGACATTTAAAAAAAAAAACTGTTCACAGAAGTAATGGCAGAAAACTTCCTAAACATGAAAAAAGAATTGTACATACATATGTGAGGTATACAGAACTCCAAATATCCATGATGAAAATAATCTTACACCAAGGCATATAATGAACAAAATACTAAAAGCTGCTAGAGAAAAGAAACAAATCACCTATAAAAGAAAGCTTGATATAGAACATACAAAGAATTGAAAAAAATTACACCCCCCAAATTTAAAGACCTAATTCAAAAATGGGCATCTGAAATGAATAGACACTTCTCAAATGAAGAAGTAAATGGCAAACAAATATATGAAAAAATGTTCAGCATCACTAGTCATCTGAGAGATGCAAATTGAAACAACACTGAGATTCCACCTCACCCCAGAAAGAAGGGCTGCTGTCATCAAATCAACCAACAACAAATGCTGGCAAGGGTGTGGGGGAAAACGAACCCTTTTCCATTATTGGTGGGAGGGCAGACTGGTGCAACCACTGTGGAAATGAGTGTGGAGATTCCTCAAAAAATTAGGATTTCTATTTCTATTGATGTCCCATTTGACCCAGCTATTCCTCCTCTGGGTATCTTCCTGAAAGATTTAAGTGTTTTTATTTTCTTTTGTTTTTTGGTACCGGGGATCAAACTTGGGTCCTTGCGCTTGCAAGGCAGGTGGCAGAACCACTGAGCTACATCCCTGGCTTCCTGAAAGATTTAAAAGCATCATACCAAAAATGATATATGCTCACCCACATTTATAGAAACATAGTTTTTAATAGCTAAATCTTGGAAACAACTCAAATGCCTATCAACTGATGAATGGATAAAAAATATATTTTTATACAATGGAGCACTACTCAGCCATAAAGAAAGCTAAATTTGAGACATTTATAGCTAACTGGATGCAATCTGAGAGCATACACTTAAGTTAAATAAATTGGACGCATGTAAATATCGCATTATCTCTCTGGTGTGAGAAAGGGAAAGGGTAAATAAGGACCGAAATGTACAACAGATAATATGAAATAGAAAGACACTTTTCAAAAAGAAAAGGAAGCTGAAGGGGGAGGTGGGGAAAAGGGATAAAAACAAGAAAAGAAAAAACTAGAAACACTTTTGTGAATAAGGGGGGAGAGGGTTGAAAAGAGGGGAGGGGACTGAGGAAGAAGAGAAATCAAGATATACCTTGTACAGGTAAAAATTCCCTTTGATACTTGTGATCGTTATGCATATTTAAATTGTAACAACAAAATTAAGATAAATAAATAAATAAAACAAGGCCTGTCAAGGCCGTCTCACCACGGGCACTGGAGAGGAGTCCATAGTCCATACTGTCCATTGTTCTGTGAGTGAGTTAATTATTTCCTTAATAAGAACAACACAGGCAGTCCATCATCGGAGCAAGAGAGCTGGAACCAGAGCCCCAGAGCTCGAGAGCTGCGTGTCTCTATTTCTTCTGCAAAAACAGCAAAACAGCTAGAGCAGTCTTTAGCTCACAGCAGTTACAGTGCCTTATCAGCCTGAGACACGGAGAGACAAAACACCTGCTGCGTGACTGGCCGTGCTGCATATGCATGGTTAAGTATGTTGTTGTCATTTTTAGATAACCGGGACCCAGTATGTGCATGGCTCTCATAGTGAAGACATGTCCTTAAATGTCCCCAAGTGCACTTACGTTTCCCAGGCTTTGAGTGTAATCAGAAGTGGCACCCTGCAGAAGGCAACGCCCTCTCCCAGCAATAGACAGAAAAGGCAGACTTTGCTTTTTAAAAGATCTCCAACTTTCATTTACTGATTTCTCCAGTGAACATAACACGAATGATTCAAGTGTTTACTGGCTTCACCTAATTTGTTTTCCAACTTTCTTTTATATCTTCTTTCTAAAATGAGAAAATTTCACAGGATTCATGGTAACAAGGAAGTCACTCCAAAATTCCAAACCATATGAGGCATTATTTTGTCTTTTCTCTTCTCAGGGGTATCTAGCTCTTTCTTATATGTTGCTGAAAGTAGTATTTTTTTATGGATCAGCAAAAACCAAGCACATTTTCTAGGTAAACTACCTGCTTTTTCTTGTGGGTTTTTTTGTTTGTTTGTTTGTTTGTTTTTGTTTTTGTTTTTTGAGACAGGGTCTCACTATGTACTTGAGACTGACCTGGAACTCACTATGTAGCCCAGGCTAGTCTCAAACTCACAGCAATCCTCCTGCCTCAGCCTCTTGAGTGTTGAGATTACAGGCGTGTGCCACCATGCCTGGCTATGCCTGCTTTTATCTTTATGAATCAGCCACCTACTTTACAAGATTTTAAATTTCACATTTAGCTCTTTCATTTAAAAGCTGTCCTGAAAAGGCACTATGTAGAAATACGAAAGTGATTTTTGCTCCTCAGAACGAAGAAATTAAATATTTAAAATTAAGAGGGAAAATAGTATTCTATCTCTCCGCCACTTCTATAGAAAAGAGAAAAATCCAAGAGTGTCGCTGTAACCACAAACAATTGATCAGGTCTACTTGTTCTCACTAAAAAGGAGAATCTCAGCCAGGAGTGGTGGCACATGCCCGCAATCCCAGCACTCGGGAGGCTGAGGCAGGAGGATCATTGTAAGTTCATGACCAGCCTGGGCTACATAGTGAGTCCCAGGTCAGTCTCACCTACATAGTGAGACCCAGTCTCAATTAAAAAAAAAGCAAAAACCCAAAATAAATAAATACATAAATAAATATAAATAAAAAATAAAAAGCAGAATCTCAAGAAACAGGCTAGATCACTCTCTCCAGGGTAATGAAGTAGGAAGTGACATTGTTGTACCCAAGTTGGGAAGTCCCCAAAGACCACCAAGGAGTCGAGTCCGATGTAATTACACGAGGAGTTTATTACAAGCTTGAGCCTGGACCCTTGTACTTTACCAACTGAGCACATCAGAAAACAAGAGTCCAGACCCATCTTTGAAGCAGGATTATATAGGGTTAGGGAGGCTTTTCCTTTTTATTGATGCTATTTTTCCCTTTTGATTACACTTGGATATTTGGGGTATTTACTGGAATAGGAGGGTATTGGGAGGGCACTTACTGGATTTGGGAGGATACTTATTGAAAATTACTAATACCTATATTTTTAGAATCAAGTGTCCTTTTTTTAAAGAACACTTGATTAATCAAATTTCATAATTAACTAAACATGTGATTATTTTAAGCAACTATTGTGAAGAGGATAGATTCATCCCTGGGTCATAAGAAGAGGAAGTGAAACACAGGGTGGAGGTAGCCTAGGACAGAGAGCTGCTACAAATTACAGAGATCCGCAAAAAATTCCACAGAGCTGCAGAAATTACAGAGATCTGCTAACAAGCTGCAAAAAATTCTATATGACAAAGGGCACAGAGGGAGCCCACCTTGATCAGAAAACTTGGTCTCTATAAGATCTTTTCCTAGGGTGAGTTCCAACTACTACGATTTAAAAATAATGTGTAGAAAAATACTTAAATCTTATAAGAAGCTACGGAAAGGCCAAGAAATATAACTGGCTTTAAAAAAATCATAATAATTTATACTTTATAATACAAAATGACATCAGTGTAGAAAATTTAGACAATATTGTTCAATAACATCAAAATAGAAACCTTCTCAGCTGGGCATGGTGGTGCCTGCCTGTAATCCTAGCATTCAAGAGGCTGAGGCAGGAGGATCAGCAGGAGTTCCAGTCCAGCCTGGGCTGCAAAGTGAGTTCAAGGTCTGACTGAAATGCAGTGAGACCTTGACTCAAAAAAACAAAAACAAAACAAAAAAAATGCCTTCATCCTACCATCCAGAAATAAATATAATGCATTCCCCTCAGATTTCCTTTCCTCCCTCCATCCCCATGTGGGTGTGTGTGCAGGTACATATAGATTTATAAACATGTTAGCAAAATGAGATGATACTCTCTTACTATTTATTAACCTGAACTTCAGCCCATTTAAACTATATCTTATCACATAATAATTGTGCCTATTTATGGGGCACCATGTGACATTTCCGTATGAAAGGTAATTCTATAATCCATTAACCAATATTTTTCTACATTATATTTAATGGAAGCATCATGTTTTATATAGGAATAAAAGATAGAGAAAATCAATTTTCTGTCATTGGATGACAATGGCCTTTCACTGATAGAATTTCTAGTGTCAAAGCCTGGCCAAGAAGGAGCACACTGTGGGAAGGGGTCAGGAGGACTATGGCCACATTTACCCACTGTGAACTACTCTGCGGCAGTCTGTTCAGCGTGCCTGGCTGGGTGAAGAGAAACTTATCAGGGCATTGCAATGACCTGAGGGATCCTCCCGTCCAGCCCTTCTTCCCCCTTTGCTTTTACAGGTCTTACAGGCAACAAAGCCGCTTGCCCCCAACTCTGCCTCAGAGCACCCTCCCTCACACTTCTCTTTTTAACACCCAGAAAGCACCTTTTCCAATCTGATTTGTATGTAGAGCTGCCAGGTAAAATACGGGATACTGAGTTAAGCTTGAATTTCAGATAAACAATGATTTTTAAGTATAAGTATATCCCATGCAACAGCTGAACCATACGTACATGAAAGAACTTTAAAATTTAACAGAATTCTATATTTTTATCTGCCAAATCTTTGCACCCATGTAAGTTCACTGCTTTCCCAGAGGCCATGGGGAGACCAGTGCCTTGTAAGGAATCTGAGAACAGTTCTGCCTGTAAACCTCAAGGGAAACGTAAGCAACTTTTTGTGGTGTGGAGGTGAAAATTCACATGTGCACAACTGTTTCCAACTATCTCAAAACTCTTTGGCCCTCATAAAAAATGTGAATCAAGCCCCATTTTTAAAAAAATTGTTGTTCATATTTTATAATTTAAAATTAGACAGCTGATGTGCTCCAGGTCACACAAAAGGTGTACCAAGTACTTAAACCATATTCTTAGGCACTGAAACCCTACATTCCTTCTTCCCTACCAAGAGCACAAAAGATAATTTTCCTTAGTGGAGGATGCCCTCAAGTTTGTTTTTGCTTAGAATCAACCCTTCTGTTAAAACAAAATGACCACATTCCTTCGTGGGGAAGCTCCCTGGGCATTTCTAAGCTGAATGGAGACAAATGGTGGATTTCCAGTGCTCTCTGTTGACCATCACAGCATGTTGGCATGGGACCTTTCTTGAGAATAAAATAAAGATTAAATAATGACTCCAGGGTGGGGCTGCTTTTACTCTAGCCATGGAATGACAGTGCTATTGCCAGAAATTCACTGCCAAGCCAGCTCTGTCTCCCAGCATCCTTGGTTTCAAACTAGATTCTCTGTTTTCTAGGTGATGCAGAGAAGCCAAGAAAATAATCATCCTAGCCTGTCACATGGGATTCCTGGTAGCACACCAGGCTGTAGCCAGGTCTGCTCTGGGCAACTGGATTCCTACTGAGGCCTGGTAGGAGTGCCTTTGTTTGCTTGGGTGCCAAGGGTAAACAGTCAACGTACTGATAGTCTAACATTCTGATTTAGGGTATAAACCAAGCGTGCTACCTTGTATTTAGATTGGGGAGTGACTAGAAAAACCACAATGTACAGTAAGGTGAAGGTTTTGAATCAGACAGTATTAGTTGACATAGAAACAGCTATCAACCATACAGGCGATCAATTACTTATCCTCATGTGACCCAGCCCATGAAAACCTCTGCTGAGACTGCATGGCTGGCAGTTTTCTGGGACACACACCAATGTCATCATACATCAGTGCCAGGAAAGTGAGGCTGTCCAGGACTCAACAGGGAGGGAAGAGCAGAAGCCGTGGGCTTCATACTCACACATACTCCTTCCCTTGGCTGACTTTTATCTGGATCTTTTCCTAATAATTAACTGCAGCCATGAGGATGATGACTTCCAGGGAATCCTCCAAGGCTTTCTGGACTGCTAGCAAACCTGTGGTTGGCTTTGAGAGGTGTCTGCAGTGGGCGGGGTCTTGTGTAGGCTCCGCCCCTCTTGCGCTACCTGTAACCTTCAACTGTGGGGCCTTCTCTTCTCTAAACCAAAGTCCAAATGGATTTCCATTTTAAGCTTGGTGGCTTAAAGCAACACACGTGTATGATTTTACAGTTCTGGAGGTTGAAAGTCCAAAATGGATTTCACTTGGCTAAGATCAGTGTTGGGAGGACTGTGTTCTTTCTAGAAAATACAGGGGAGAACCTGTGCTTTGCCTTGAGAGGTCACTGCATTCCCTGCCCATGCCCTCTCCATCCTCAAATCTCTTTGCTACTCCACTGACACCCCTGGCTCACTCTTCTACGTATTTACAGTTGCTTCAGGTGCCTCAATAATCCTGGATAACTTTTCCATCTCAAGATCCTTAATTTGATCACATCTGCAAAGTCTCTTTTGCAACGAAGGTAACATTCACAGTTCGGAAGATTAAAGACAAGGTTACCTTTGGGCAGGTTGTTATATTTACAGCAATACTTGATTGTTTTATCTAACATTCACCTCAGACTTTATGTATCATAAACTCTTGACTTTGCATTAAACTAATTAACAAGAATTATAGTGATTTACTTAGGAATTTTTGATGGGATCTCTTAATCTACTGATAATGAGATGCTATAGGGTCATTGTGAAGACTGGTTAAAACGCTTCATATAAATCATTGAGAACAGTGCCTGTGCATAGAAACTACACAAATAATGTCTAGTGTGTCGTTATGTTACTGCTACGGTTATTACTATTACATCTCTCTGTGCAAAGACAGACTAAGTATGGTAAAGGTGAAGATGTCTTCCTAAAGAAAGTAAAAAGCATCAAATGTTTACTAGATTTTTAAGAGGGTACAGAAGCAACAAGGAGCTCTGAAAAGAGAAGAATGCAAAAATTGAGAACATTTTACTCAGTTAAGAATTCACCTTCAAAAAAAGAGGAAGGGAATAAGGTAGGGAGAGAGGTATGAGGAAGGGAAATGGGGTGGATGTGATCAGCATGTATTATACACAGGTGGGAAATACCACACTGAAACCCAATATTTTGTAAAATTAATAGGCACTAATAAAATATATTTTTTTAGAATCTCACCTTTGAGTATTATTCAAACCCAGTGAATATGGATTATCTGGAGCATTTTGGGGCCAGCACTGAAGGGGAGCAAAAGAGAGGGAAGGAGAATAAGAATGTCTTTGCTCGTCTTCTGGGCGGGCTCTCCGTGGGCGGAGGTGGCTGGCAGAGCCTAGATTCCCACAGGGCATCTCTGGGCCGCCAGGCCCACAGGGCCCTCCCTAGCTGCGCCTGTGCAGTTGGGATGCAGGGACTGAGGGTAATGATTGGAAAGTAAATACACTTGCTGATAATTATTCCTAGGTTCTGCCCTTCCACGAAATCTAATAAAATTGTACTTTATGTGTCTGTCTTCATAATGCAGCTGTGATATGTTTGTTCTGCTATTATTTTTTGACTGTCTTAAATTTCAAAAAAGGTGCATTTCATTGGAAAACAGTACATTTTTTATTTTAAGTGGAATAGAAAAAATTGATTTTTTTTCTAAGCCCTAATTGCAAACATGTCAAATAACATGTCACATTTAAAGGCTGTCATGGGAGCCAAACAGTGTAATTGTATATGGACAGTGCTATCTAATTTAGCGGGCTTAGTATGATTTACTAGAAGGTTTTGCTATTTGTTACATTATTTAGATCTTTGATAATCTCCTTCTTTTCTCTAGTAATCTAACTCTGAACATATTCAGATCTTTTGCCTCTGGAGGTTATTTTTGTCAATTAAATTATGTGGATGCACCAGGAACTGAGCCCAAAACAGAAATGGAGAAAAGAGGGACTCAAAAGATCTGGAGTTCACTGGTACAACAGGCACAGGCTAAAATGGGCTGGTCAGGGCTCTCCAGAATTTGTTTGCATATGTTCTATGGAACTGCAAATTTCAGAACCAATGTTACCTCATATACTTTTAAATTTTCCTGATATTTCTTAATATAATATTAATTCAAGTCCCAGCACTAATCTGCCAAGTACTTGGACTGGGCTATGGCGGTTTCACCACAGTTTGTTTTCAGTAAGAAATGAGAGCAAGCTATTTCCAAGTCACTTCCAAGTGGTGCATTAGGATAGAGCCGGCTTCCAACTTTTGGTCGTTCTTCGGGGTGAGACGTAGTTCCCCAGAACCGCCGCCTCCCGGGACCAGGGTCAGGGTAGGGGATCCGGACTCGACCTGGCGCACTGAGGTGACGTACTGAGGTGGAGCGACCTCGTGTTACCGTCGTTCTTGCTTGAAGTCAAAGGAGTGGGGCCCTGACTGGGAAGGACTCTTCAGCGTGGAGATTTGCTGGGACCCCGACTGGGAACTCGTCCCAACCCTGGAGTAAGCCTTGGAGGCTTCGGGGATTTTAATGTCGTAGCTGCCGAGAGTTTTGAGTTCCGGGGGAGAAGGAGAGAATATATCCTTTATGAGTTTAGAAGGCAAGGAACCTTTCAGAACACTGTTGAGATGATGTACACGCGTACACAACACCACTGGACTTCTATTTAGAGCCAAAGGGCCCCAAAATGCAAGAGAAATGATGCTGGCAATGTGGATCTGCCAAAGAGAAGCGGTCGGGCTTAAAGTATTAAGTGCTTCCTTTCAGAATTATCTCACATCATCACAAGAAGAAGGGGCTGCCTGCCTGCCTGCCTGTCTGCGATCACCCGGTGGCGTGCGTGCGAGCTCCCGGCCTGCGCGGGAGCTCCCGGCCTGCACG
>NW_022900915.1:518313-526963 GCF_012274545.1 Fukomys damarensis
AACATGACAAGAATAAGTCAAAATATATCAGTTGTAACCATCAATGTTAATGGCCTCAATTCACCAATCAAGAGAAACAGATTGGCAGAATGGATTAAGAAGCAAAATCCAACAATATGTTGTATACAAGAAACACACCTAGTGCAAAAGGAAGTCCATAGACTGAAAGTGAAAGGATGGAAAACAATTCTCCATGCGTCAGGAGTCCAGAAAAAAGCAGGGGTAGCAATCTTATTCTCAGATAAAGTAAATTTCAAACCAAAACTCATTAAGAGAGACAAAGAAGGACACTACATCCTTGTAAAGGGAACAATTCAAGAGGAAGAGCTGACAACCAAGTGGTGCATTAGATAAATTTTCAAATCTTCGGACTTAATGAGTGTGAATGTGTTACTGTGTTTACGGGCCCACTGCCCTGTTACAAGACGCTCCGGGCTGATAAATTAAAGTC
This sequence comes from Fukomys damarensis, assembly GCF_012274545.1. Taxonomy (NCBI): domain Eukaryota; kingdom Metazoa; phylum Chordata; class Mammalia; order Rodentia; family Bathyergidae; genus Fukomys; species Fukomys damarensis. Next base: position 518,765 of record NW_022900915.1, read on the forward strand.
GCTTTGCCATCGTTGAGGGGCTCAGGGGTGCAGTAACATGGGTGCCTGCGGTTGGTCGTTCTTCCCCACCAGGCTTCCGCAGCCCGGCCTCAGCTCCAGGGCTCTGGGCCCTGCAGGCGGCAGGGGGGAGGTCAGTATCGGTATCGGTATCGGTATCGACTACCAGGAGGAAGCAGCCGCTCAGTCCAAGCCACGGTTCGCGAAAGACACCTCACATGTGATTGCACCGTGCTACATATGTGGCTACTAAAGCCCTCTCCTTCCCGTTTTTAAAATGAAGTTAAAAGCTTATTTTTCAGGAAAAAGATGATTCCTCAAAATCAACTTACAGAAAATTTCTCACCAACAGAACGTCACTTTACTTTTGGTCCCGAAGGCAGATGGGCAGGGCCTCACCCTCGGCGGGGCGCACTTACCGTGGACAGAAGGCCACCTGAGCACCGAGCGCTCCGTGGGGAGCCGGCGGGCCTCGGCCTCGGAGCACCCGTGCGAGGATAACAGCTCTGGGCCAGAGGAGGGTGGAGGGAGCCGCAATCAGGACCTGAGGTCCCCAGATGTGTGGAAGGCTGGGCCCCTAGGGGGCAGAGCCTCACGCGGGAGTGGGCTCGGGCCTGGGCCTTCCCGGCCCCCTCTCCCACCAGGGCCCAGCAGCCTGGCCCCCGGGGCTGACCAGGGTGTGGAAGGCTGGGCCCCTAGGGGGCAGAGCCTCACGCGGGAGTGGGCTCGGGCCTGGGCCTTCCCGGCCCCCTCTCCCACCAGGGCCCAGCAGCCTGGCCCCCGGAGCCCTGACCAGGGCGCTCTGCCTCCCTCTTGCCGCGAGGCAGATGGGTCGGGATCCTGGGCTGAAACCGTGAGTCACATGAACTTTTCCTCCTTTGTTCCAATGATGTTGTTTAGCTTCGGATGTTTTGGTCACATCAAGAAAAAGCCAACACCGGGAAAAGTGGGTGAAAGCACCAGGTTAGATTAGTTACTTGCATGCACCTTCCTTAAATATTGTTAAACTTAAGATGTATAAATATAGATTCATCTTTTGCTTTGTTTTTTAAATTTTATGTGAAAAAATCATAACAAAATAGAAAATAAGAATAGTTACTACACTGTCATTATATTCAAAGTAGCTACTCAGAGTACAGAACATAGACATGCAAGATTTGTTCTTCATTCGTCAACCTTCATTACCACAATCTGCACTAAGTTGGTTCTTTCTTGACTTCCTTTGGCATCCCTGGCCCAAAGTGTGTCACCTGCAACTTCTGCTTCCATTTTCTTTAGAATTCTGTGAGAGCTTCAAGAAGCAGTGCTACAGACTTAATGGAACAGCCATCTAGATTTTCATGAAATATTTTCCTGTCTTTTGTAATTATCTTGCCTTTATTATATTCAAGAGCAATTTTTTTAAAACAATTCCATGTGTTAAGATTGCAAAAGCCTAACTGCTCTTTTATTCAGGTCATTTCTCCAGGGGGTTTTATGTAGCAACTTTGGGGGTTATGGGTGACACTGTCTCTTCCTAGGCAAAAAGCAGGCTTCCTTCTTACCACCTACTGTAAAAGAAATTCCTTTAAATCCAATGTTCCTTGGCTGCAATACAAACCACCTACTTTTATACCATCATCTGGGCCACCACGCTGCCCTCATGAATCTTTGAAGCAGGGAAACCCAGGTGCTCCTCCTAGTTGCCATGTCACAAGCAGCAGTCATTTGTCTCTGGCCCAAGAGTCTTTGTCTTCTGTCCAAATCCATGAAACAGTTAAATGCTAATGAATTAGCTTGTAAGAAGGATAAACATCAAATCTCAGCTCCAACAACTCTCAGTAAACATACAGATCAACCCACAGGTTCTAGAATCTATAAATGTATTGGAAAATAACCTGTTGGCTACATGCACTTAGCGTATGCTGAATTTCAATCAAAATATTGGTCTTTCAGTGGAAAGAACACATTTATTCTGGTTCAGTTGGTTATGTATAAGTCACTAAGAGAGCATCCCCTATGCAAATAAAGGGTAATATTCATCTTGCTTTACGAAAAGTAAATAAGTTAAAGATCACTACATAACGCAAATAATTACCATCATAAAAGGGGTAATAATGCATAATTGGTCTTAAAAGAAAATTGGATATGCTCTTCTGTCTTTAAATTTGTCCCCAAATGATTGTTCATTCTCTGTATTTTCCAGGGCAATTAGTTTGTGACTCAATATGATTTTAAGCAGGGTTGATAATCCAGTCAGGCTATAGTCATTTGCTTTGTCAAGCTGAGAACTGATTTCTATCAGATATCACAACAGCCTTACAAGAAAATAAAAACTTTTTTTTTTTTTTTTTGAGACAGGGTCTCGCTATGTAGTTCAGGCTGGCCTTGAATTCACTATGCAACCCAGGCTGACCTTGAACTTGTGTCAGTACTACTGTCTCAGCATCCCTTAGTACTGGGATTATAGGTGTGCACCACCATGACCAGCAAAAATGGAAACTTTTAAAACTGTGTATGTAGAGGTTGGCTTATTACATTTCTTCAACATGGAATCACCAGTTTTTCGTTAAATATTATCAAATTAAGCCGTGAGGAAAAATTTCCTGCCCAACTAACTATTTAAGAGCATAAAATATTTTCTTCTGTTAAAAGTTTCCATTATTTCTGGATGCCATCAATACCGGTACACCACCAAACTATCCATTTTTATTTTTATAAAATCAAAGTTTATTTTATGTATTAATTACAAATCCTGTACGCATGTGTTACAGAAAATGAAGACTGTCCAGTACAGTGCAAAGTAGAAAATTAAAACTCTTAATGATCTTTGCCATAACAGAACAGTCACTGTAAATTTGTTAGGTATTTGTTCCTGATCTTTTGCTACTGTGGAATAAGTTGTACATTAATGTAAAGCATAACAAATAAATCCCTAAAATCTCAACAAGTTCCCTGGCCCCAGGTGGCTTTCTTTCAAATAGTGATATAAGGACACAAAAATTCCTCACTAGGGTTTCACCATGTTTACCATGTGGTTTCCAAAGTCAACATGGAAAGGAGATGGGCACAGCCCATTCCCACTGAGATTGGAGGAAGAACACGTCCATCTCACCGGTCATCACATTTCACTGCTAGAACTAAACTGGACAACCACGGCCAGGTATGAGGGAGGCTGGGAAATACATGTGGTGCGTCCTGAAAGAAGACAGGCATGGCGATTAGCTCACAGTCCCTACTACATATCGATTATAGACAATCTTATGGGTAAATCTCACGTCCATGATTGTTTCTTTAAGAGGAACTTCCAGACATGGAGAATAATTTTATTATTTTATAAGTACTTTGAGCACAGATCAGACTTTTAACTTCTCACTATTGTCCTCATACGTAGAGTAAGTGTGTAAGTATTCTTATCAAGAGGCCTGTTTTGCTTGAAGTTGGTTTTAAAAATCATGGCTTGGAAGACGTCATAACCTGTAATCCTTCCTTTATGACAATGCCATTGATGAGAAGCTAGATTTTCTTAGATAAATATGTGTATATATGCAAGTATATGTTTGTTTATATCAGACCATACTTAAATATAACATGTAAATTTATTTTAGTTATTTTCAGGGCCATATTAATATTTCTACACCACAAAAGAAAATTCATAAAATTTTAGATGTTAAAAAATCATTTCCTTAAACATGAACTTCTTTTTAAAACTATCAAATTTTTAATTTGCCTGGGACAGCTTAAAAGTCCAAACGATATATTTCTGAGCTTTGTAGTTTCTTATTCATATAAGACCAAAAGTCGCTCCAAAACTATTTCCTGTTTACTACATTTTCTCTACCATGCATAATCAACAAAAAGAAAACAGCAAATAAGGAAAAGTACAACAAGGATGATTATAATTCTCTAGAATCCAAAATGAGCTGGCCCTAGTGCTCATTACAAATTTGCTTCCCATTTTGCCTGCCGCGTCCCCTCCTCCTCCTCAGGTAGTTTCATGTCTGACTCTTTCATCTGCTTCTTTCTGACAGTTTTGTTTTCTGACTTCTCTTTGAATGATTGTATGTTTACTAGGAATATTTACAGAAGGGTATGTTTACATAGTTGATTGCATATTTTTCTTTTTTATACTCAGTACTAAATATGATCTTAACTTCTCTTCTGTATTTTCTCTTTAAAGTGATGGTTAATACTTAACAATAACCCTGTCTTGAAATAGAAACTATGATTCAGAGACTTGAATCAAATGAAATATCAATTCAGGTTGGAGAATATTTTGATGTTTTAGTTTGGTTACAGTTCAGCTGTTTTAGAAAATATGTAGGTTTGGATTTAGTTCAGACTGGTTCACTGGGTTTTTTGTTTTTAATGGGTTTGATTTATAGTTCTGTAAAAAGTTTAATATTGGTTTTAGGTCAGAGAGGACACATTCAGCAAAATAGTTGTTTGTTTCCAATTCTGGTTCGTGGGTCATTAGGAGGCCTTGGTGTTGTAGTTATTTCCAGAGCCACAGCGTGAAGTTTGTTCCTCGCTGTGGAGTCTTCCTCCCAGAAGACAAGGGATGCCATTCACTCCCACCCGAATCGGAACCACTCACACAGACTGCGCTGCTATATGCACCCTATGTAAAATATGAGGACATCAAATGTTGCATGTTGGAGGTTTATTAGCATTTTAAACTATGATAGGACTTTCTCTTTTTTTCCCCTACATACAAATGAAGTTTCCTGAAATCTCACATCTTAAAAACTTACAAAAGCCTAAATTTCAAACTGATCTCATCTTTCTTGATGCATTTAACCATGCTATTTAGTGGGATTTTGTTTCTGAATGACTGCAAACTTTCAGGAGATTCCACTGAAGGACTGGTGCTCTAATCAGTTCTGTGGGGTTTTTGCTCCTACTTCAATGACTGTGCTGAAAAAGAGTATCAAGATATTGGGTAGAGAGGTCACTTTACTAATGCAGTCGAGCCTACACATATTTTATACAAAACTACACTTTTAAAATATTGGTGGGGTTGTCATTGACTATAATATTTAAGGTGAAGAAAGAGAACAAAAAATCCTCCCACTAGAAAAACTCTTTAAAGGCTGGATAAATAGTAAGGAGTGTGTTTAATACAACTAATTTATAGATAAATGTGGTGCCAGGCTGGAATACATTAACAAGGTAAGGCTTCAGGGTCTCTAGGTAAGATAATATATTGCTTTCATTAAAAAGCAATCTGCATGGACGATATCCACCACCACTGGAAACTGCAGCTGTCACCTTTATCAGGGGAACAAGAGCAAGCCACTACATTTTAATCACTGGAGTTTGTCAGGAACGAAAAACAGCCAGCTTCCCACAAATCAACAGACATGTATCCTGATAAGGGAAGTGCGTTGGAAAAGGACAGCTACAGACCACATGACACCACCCATTCTAGGGTGATCAAAGCTCTGTAATTGTTGTAGATAAATCTACTGCATGGGGCTTTGGGATGAAACAGTTGTCTGTGAACAAAGCAGACACATATTTATACAGATTACCAGGCCTTAGAACCTGTTTAGATCTGAGTTATTTTGCAGTGTGAGAAGGAATGGGCAATCGAATGGCAAAGCTTGAGGCATCTTCACACTGCACTGGTTCCAGTAACTCCTTTCTGGCTATGTTATACTTTGATCAAACTGAGAAGCCATCAGGAAAAGAATTGCAACAGGAGGCGGTTAGGATAAGTTATCTGAGTGGAAATTTGAAAACTTGCACAAATGAAACAGGAATGAAGAGTTATTTCTTGACTGTTCACATTTCTCAGAGCTGCACCTAAAGAAACAGCGAGATGAACCAGCCTTGCTCCTGTTCAGCAGAGTAACCCCTTGTTCAAGGTGACTTTAGGCACTCTTTGTACTTTCAACAGAACTTTTTAAAAAAGATGACAAGCAAAAACTAGACCTGGATAAATACCACCTTTTTTACAAGATTGATTCATAATACTGGAAAAGATAACTATGAAAATGAAACATGGAGTTGGCCAGAAGTTATAATTTACCAGTAAGAGTACGTCAAAACCAACGACAGCTCAAAGATCACTTACAGGAAGATACAATTTAAGGATAAAACTTGGTGAGAAAAGGGGGCCATTTTCATACAGGAGAGAAAATCAGTAAACTGATTTCTAGCTTTGGAAGTCATCAAGAGTTACAACCAAGGAAGGGCCGGGGATTTAGCTCAGTGGTGCTGCCACCTGCCTCACAAGGGCAAGGTCCTGAGTTCAAACCCTGGTACCAAAAAAACAAAAATAAGAGTTACAACCAAGGATACTATGATATATTTTCAAAACTCCCAAAAACTGTGGTCTCTGGCTAAATTATACCTGTTGAATACTTGCTACCTGGATACCACTAGAATAACCTGTCAATTAGACAAACTGACTTTGTTGCTTATTAAGGTGAAAGAGAACATTAACTCACAGACTTTCTAAAATTTTTCAAATTGGAGTGAAATTCAAATAGCATTAAGTTAACCATTTTACAGGGCACCATTCGGTAGCATTTAGCATGGGAGCAATGTGGTGCAGCAGTCACCTCCTTCAGGTAACTGAATTACTTCAGGGTACAGGTTACACGTTGAAGGAAGAGCAAGCTCTGACTTATTGGGATTTCAGAGTCTGGGTTTCAGGTTAGACTTTCAAGACAAAGAGTTGAGTAGGGTTGGGTAAGGATCGTGGTACGAGTGTAGGGTTGTTACAAACACAAACATTTTAGGCAAGGCTCAGAGTCTTAGAAGTGAACTGCTTCTTAATATTTTCTACTGAAGAGTTATGGGAATTTCTCGAGAAATTCCTATAATAAACAGTCCAGGTACTGACCTGGACAAGAGACTCAAAATATTAAAGTTGAACTGTTTAAGACAAGGAAACAGTAAGATTGTACTAGAGAGTAAGCTATGTGGGAGAAGATTGGCTGGATTCTTACATCAAGAGACAGAGATATACAAAAGATATGCTGTCTGATAATGTTGGGGGCAGAACTACTCCTGAATCATTCACATCACAAAATTCTGTGAAGTGGGCTCACCAGGACCTACCCCTGTGGTACCATCATTAAATGATGAAATTCCTTGGGGGCAAGGATCGTATCTGTTGGCCCTTTGTATCATAGCAACATGGTATATAATTTAACACACACTAGCAGCTTCTTAAAACCTCCCAATTTAATGATTATGTAAGATAGTCACAGTGGTGATTGAGTGTTCATCCCAAGATACAACATATTTTGCCAATAAAAAATGAGCAATTTTAAATATCTTAAATTAGTTCCTTCATGCTATTTATGATTATGTAAAGATATTTTATCATTTAATAAATAATGATCTTTTGCAGCTTGGCTATTAAAGGATCTCTAAAAAGTCATGGGAGAAATTGAAATGCCCTTATAAAGTGGGAGCTGTAAAGGCTAAAATAAACTTGGCATCTCGTATCCAATAGCTGATGCTACTTGGTAATACAGAGCATATTTATAATGAGGGTTTTCTGTAATTAAAGACAAACTAAGTGTAAAGGAGCAGAAAAGCAAATATTTCACTCCCAGTGCCTTTGGATCGATCAGAAAGAGTATTGCAAATATACTCAGCTATTTATTTTCAAATAGGCATAATCAAAGCAAACATTGTACTGCACAAGGGAAAAATATTTTGGCTCCATAGAGTGTATAATTCTGAAATCCTCAATACATTTTGTAATTTAGAAAGCATGTACTGGTTTACCTGCTACTAAAAATTGCCAGTGGGAACAGAAAGCTGAATTATTCCCAAATCACTTGTCTTTGAAAAGTAGTTGCTTGTTTTGAAAACAAAAATAATCACCTTTGCTGAAAATAATGAATATTAGTTCAGAGAAATTCTAAAGATGGATATTAAAAATATGCATTTTTATTTCATAAATTTTCCCCGTATTCTTTAAAAACATGCTAAACATATTAATGTAAAAATTACTATCTGAACTACTATTAAATATGGTTCAATGGCATAAATTTCATTCACATTGTTGTGCAGCATTATCACCTCCCAACCCTAGTCAGTTTCTTCCTCTGTCCAGTCTCTAGAAACCACTCTCTATTAAAAAAAAATGTTTCTTGGAAAATCTTCCACAAAGTTATGAAGCAACTTTGGGGGCCAGGGGTTTAGCTCAGCCTCACAAGTCCTGAGTTCAATCCCCGATACAAAAAAAAAAAAAAAAAA
>NW_022900915.1:527267-540626 GCF_012274545.1 Fukomys damarensis
AAAAAAAAAAAAAAAAAAAAAAAAGTTTCTTGGAAAATGTTCCATATCTGTGTCCATGGAAACCACCTACTACCTTCTGTCCCTATGAATTTGACTACTCTCACCGTGCCATATAAGTGAAATCATAAGTGTGTCTTTCTCTGGCTAGCTTATTTCACTAGCATAATGTGTTCGAGATTGATTCATACTGTAGCCTTTTCTTTCTAAGGCTGAATAATATTCTGTTGTGTATATACCTGTCAGTAAACAAAGGGGTTGCTTGTACTGTTCATCTGTAGTAAATAATGCTATGTGAACATGGGTCTATAAACTTCTGAGTCTTTGGTTTCACTTCTTCTGGGTATACATACAGAAATAGAATCTCTGGACCACATTGCAATTCTGTGTTTAATTATTTGAAGAATTGTGAACCACTTTCTATAGTGACTGTAGTTTTTTATCCCTGCTAACAGTGTACAAGGATTCTAATTTCTTCCCATCTTCAGCAGCACTTGTTATTTCTTTATAACAGCCACCTAATGGGTATGAGTGACTCCAGTACTCTGAAGTTAAATTTCTCATTGTCTCCTGTTTTTATCTTTACTCATTTCACTTCTTTTCTTTGTCCTCTGACATTTTCAACACTCCCTCCACACCTATTATGTTTGCTTTAGTTGAATAAAGAAATAAGCCAGTCAAAACTAGTGGGCACATTTTGTTTTAAAGGGGAAAAAAGGTAGATAATAATAAGATCTGCAGCTTCTAAGGAGAATGACAGCAACCCACCCTGACTGCTGTGAACCATACTTGGGTATAATTTTAAGTTAGACCCTGATCTTTCTGGGCAGGGTTTAGACTGATCTTCCTGAAGAGGAAAAGGTGAAAGAATGCTCCAGCGTCTAGACAAGCTCACAGAAGGTTTTAAGGAAAGCAAATACAATTCTCTATTTCCTGTTTACACAATTTTGATGTTTAAAACTATGATCAAGAAATACGGCTGATTTACCAGATGTCACAGGAGTTCCTGGGCTCCTGTCCTGATTCACCACACTAATGGCCTTGACAAAGTCATTTTACTCTCAAGCCTGTAATTTCTGGATTTGCAAAATGGTGAGGCTAGAGTTTATTATCTTTGAGGCCACTTCCAGTCTCAGATCCCCTTTACTATGCAATAATCCTCAGCAGTTAACTACAAGGACAACATTTTAGAAGTTGAAGAATGAGATAGCAGCCTCATAAGTAAAAAAATAATAATAATTAATATAAAAACTGGATGCACTCATCCAGAACAATGACTTCATTTCACGTAATTTTCTGTGAACTGAAAAAGAGATTACATTAAATGCATGCACCAAGACATAGCTTATATCTCCCTCTCCTACAAAACCATGCAACGGTTTTGTGACAGTTTTTTGACAGTCATGAAAAATCTCTGCATTTTGTCTTGTCTAAGCTAGCTCTTAGACATGTGAAAACTGATTTGCCTCGACAGGTCATGGGGTTTAAGTGATTTCTGGATAGACTGAAATTCTTTGTTAAAACTGGAAACCTAGATAATTCTAGAAAAGTCTTAGAAATTTACAGGCAAAGGTGTATTTCCCTTCTCAAGTATCTAGGCACTGATTCGTGTTTTAGCTATGAACACAAGCCTGCTAACAGTAAGAGTCCTGTTGGTCTAGAATATGATGTGATAGGATTAAAATCTAAGGTTGAAGTAGTTCAGAGTATCACAATCATCAATTACTAGAATTTTTCACTGGTTTCACTTTAATTCACTAAGTCATGAAATCAATGTTCTTTTATTTGAGCTATTTTTATGTAAACTAAAATACAGTTTACAGAGTAGGATTTGGGATTGAATTGGATAATCCCAACTCTACTACCCATTTTGTGCCCTTGTGCAAGCTGTTAACCTTGCCCAGCTTGCCATCTCTGGCCCATAATTCCATGAGGATAAGAATTTAGCACAGCGGCTGGACTGTAATGGACACGCAGTAAACATTTATGGAATGAATGAGAGTTCTCTCCTAGACATCATGTTCTCCCCTTGATCCTCACTGATAAATGGTTCTGGGTAGAATTTGGTCTCCACTGGGACATTTTTGCTTAGTAACATGTCACTCACACACATGCTACACATTTTTTTTTCCTAGAGTACTGTTTTCCCTAGAGGAGACTTCCTAATTAATAAATACTTGAGAAGTAGGAACCTTGTACTTACCAGCACACTACTAACTGTAATAACTATTTTAGGGTACAGACTCATTTTGTAAACCACTTGAGCAAATCTTGACTGTAGCTTATGTGGTTAAACAACAGGGATGTTCCAATCAAACCCCATGTTAGTCACATATTCCTTTCCCAAGATCATGCCCACTAGAAACATATGTGCGTTCTTGTGTGGTCCTACTTATTCAGTTTAAATCTTTCCACTGATGCTATTAACTTGGGATATTTTCTAGAAAAGAGAGAAATACTTTCTTTGCTAAAGCCTAGGAAAGTCAATTAAAGGAAGTTGTGTATGGCAAACCCATATTTAAGGGTAGTGTTGTACTCTGACATCCTGAATAGAACCAAAATTAAATGGTTTTCTTTGACTGTCATTTTCTCTTGGAATAAAAATCTCTGTAATCCATCATCCAGAAAACTACTTAAATAACATCACCAATCGTCTGTTGGCCAGAGAGGGAAAGCACATTGTCTTTTCTGTTTTCGTGTACTTTTCAAGAATCTGAGTATTTCACGTTGATTGCTTGATTGGCTGCAGAGGGACTCTTTAAAAATACTAAAAAAAATCAGGAATCCAGTACAAATCAAATGTAAACTGCTATCAATCATGTGCTGAGAGCATTATGTGAGGTTTTTACTCAGAAAGATGCCATTAAAAGTTGCAGAAATTAATTGGTGCCATTGAATGTAATGGCCTTTCCTGCCATAGTTTCTCAAATGTAAAGAAAAATTATGGATAACATAAATTCCTCGTGGGATTCTTATAGATGTCTGCTTTGTTCTGTTATTGTTTATTGCAAATGTTATTATGGTGATCTATGGCCCTATCATGCTTCGTCTGTACTGGGCTGCTATTCTGCAGCCCACAACAGCGGAGGGCTTTACTCACAAGCTACAGCTGTGTTTATTTGGAAATTTGTTGCCTTATATATTCCAAAAGTGTCTCAAGGTGTTCATTTTGTGTGTTTAAATTTTTATACAATAACAGATTTGTTCTGATTGATTAAATATTGACTTACACCATTTTTAGAACAACTCTGAATCTTATTTAAGTTCTGGGTTTGTGTTTTGCTTTCCCAGAAGGTTTGGATTCTGTGTAATAATGGCTACTTCTTTTCATGAATCAATGAATCGGGGTCTGCAGTCTTGCTCAACAACAACATTGGTTTAATTAGTAATGGTTTAAAATTCTGACTCTTAATTAAGGAGAAGCTTTCTATCTCTAAAAACATTTAGGGAAAAGGAACGTTTTTCCATATTAAATGCTGTTTTATAAGGCATAGACTGCATGTCTAAATCACATTACTTTTTGTGCAGTGTCACTAAAGATTGAACCTTTTGTTTCAAGATTCCTGAAGGCATTGGTGGGTGCTCAGTTATGCTTCTCTGACTATGTGATACAAGTCTAGAAATTCACAAGGAGGCAGAGGATGGCCCGAGGAAACTATGAGTTACATCTTAAATTCTAGTTTTTTCATCACCTTTTTGTTGTGTCTCATGGAATTCAAAATATTTCTGGGTAAAACATTTTACAACTTATCTTAAGAATCTTAATCACATTGGATTGTGGCAAGTGTTGAAATACCTAATAAAAAGTTAAGTGAAATGCAAGCCAAGATGATTCCTTATGTTTCCATATTCCCTTGGTTTTTATGTACAAAAATGGTAGAAAAAATGATTATTTTATTCACTCAAGAGACTGAGGCAGGAGGATCGCTGTGAGTGTGAGGCAGACTTGGGGTATAGTGAGACCTTGTCTCAAAAAAAAAAATATTATTTGGTATAAAAATAAGTCAAAACTAATTTTCAGGTATAAAGAAGAGTAAAACTAAACTCCAAGAAAAATATGACATTTTCTTTAAAGCTGTTGGGTGATATTTAAAATTGAAAAATTCCATGGTATGTATGGGAAGAGGCTGCAAGTCATGAATAACTTTATTTTTGTTGTAGAAAACATGAATGTTTAAGAAATGTAACTACTCAAATAACATAGATGCTTTTTAAAGTCTCAAATCAACAAAGAGAAACAATGAAAGATGTTTTGAAAGTTTTAGCAACTGATAAAATGCAGGAAAAGAAGAGGAAAGCACTAGTAGGAAAAATAAAACTCTCCTCTTAATTTTTAAGTTGAAAAAATATATATCCCGAGCTATTTCCTATAAAATGAACACGAAATAAATGATAATTACTTTTCTACTAACTTGGGACTGCTAAAAATGTAAAAATATTAGGCAAGAAACTACTGGGAATAAAATGAGATATGAACCTTAGCGACTACTAGAAAGACATTGCCTGGATCTTGATAGGACAGAGAGAAATGTGTGAAAGCTTAAAAACAAAAATTGGAGTTTGCGATTAAAATGCCTAATTTTATAGTGATAAATAGTAAAAAATAACTCTGGAATTCAGTTCATTTTACTTATAAAGCAGCTAAAATTGATGGTAATGAGTATTTGAAAATTTAAAAAAATAAATCTATGAGTTATTTCACAGTGGTCTATGATGATCATAAAACATACACTTTTGCTAGGTGTGATTTTCACAAAGGGCACCATGGTGGCATTGTCAGCCTAAAGTGTAGAGGCCTAATCAATATATACTAATGCCACAGCCCATAAAGGTAAGCTTTTCAGTACACATTTGAAAGGTGTTGACTCTTGTTTGGAGCAAAGGCAAAGACGTTACAATCTAGGAAACTCTGAACTAAATCCAAACCTCCCATGATCCTCTCGACTTCCCCTCCACATTGCTCATTAACTAGAGGGTGTACGTGTCTCCTGGAGCATTTGTCAGGTTGACATATGTGAGCCGCTGCACTCGGTATGTGTCCCAAGAAGAAGTACAAACTCCTCTATTCAGTACAAGTGCCTCTGTTGCCAAAATGAACACCTCACACTTTCATCGTTTCCTGGTCACTTTGTCTGTCCGTCTGCTGCTATTCTGGTCTCTTAGACCCTCCCTTTCCACCCAGGGAAGAAAGAGATCTTCAGCTGTTAGAACGATAGAGATGCATCACACTCTGTTCCAGATTCGAGCTGGTTTACTATAACCAGCAGCTGAGGAGGAGCTAGTGCCCGGAAAGTTTCCTCAGCGATGGGAACAGATTTGATTTCATTTCTCCTTTCAAACCATGCTTTCAGTTGGGGAGGCTCAGGGGAGAGCAAGTGGAATCTTACAGAAGCAGAACCATGCCAGGTTGGAGGGGAGCACAAGGAAGTTTCACACAGTAGGTGAGCTACACAGCATCCTGCTGCTGCAGCAAGTTCACTGCCAAGCAGGACGTGGAGGTTTTGGGCGCTTTGTTCAAGCACAGGTACAAACTGGAGTTGGGTTGGCTTTGACATTCTCAACTCTTCTAAGCATGGTATCAAAGAGTTGACTCAATGAAAGCCTCTTGATGGGGCAAGGAGTTATATAAGGGACTCTAGCAGGATTTCATATACGTCAGTTCAACAGAGGCTACGCGCTGTTTTACAAAGTTCATTTTCCAATTACAAGTACAAGGGCCAATTAAGAGCCCAGGTAAAAGCAGGATGAGGGAACCAGCCAGTCCGGTGATGAGGGTAGATACCCAAGGGCTCCAGTTGAACAGGCTATGATACCATGAGCTTGTACTTTCCTTCTGCTCCAGTGTCTGTCTAGATTTTCCTTGACCTTTCCAAGGGTGTCATGGATTACGCCAGACTTGTCCGCATAAAAACAACATGGCTCCCCTAGAGCAGCACATTACCCTCCTTGGGACAAGAGCACTAGATCAAGACCCGTCCGATTCTGGAGGACCTCTGCTTGAGAGTGGAGAGTCTCGATGTCGTATTGCAGGTGTCCTAGGTCAGTGTCTACCTGTGCTGCTGAAGCTGAGAGTCCAACTTCTCCTCTAGCCAGGCTGGCAGTTCCAAGTTCTACTGAGCCAGCTGCCCCCAACCCCAACACAACTGGAATGACTATGGGGGCTGCTCGCTTCTGTCTCTACAGTACTCCTGGGGGTGCTATGAAATCCCAACCCTGTGGTCCTCCATACACAGACTTGAGGAAGAACTCAGACCAGGATGCACAAGAAGATTCAGGTCTAGAATCTCCCTCAGGAGACACACCTAGTGAGCCCCAAGGTACAAGCCAGCCAAGGGCTGCTAGGGGCAAAATAAGCCTTCAAGGTCTCCAGAGTCAGCTTGGCTACACACAGCATGGAAAGCGGAGTTGCTCAAAACATGAGAAGAAGTTGCCAGGTAGGTTGCATTTTCCACAAACTTCACCAATTGTCAAGGGGTCTTTGTAGAAGTGCAAACTAAGGCAGTACCTAAGTCTTCAATTGGGCCCAAGGCTCCCAACATAAGGAGACTTTGCTTTTAGACAGAGTCAACAGTCCTGAGCCAGGTCTAGTTGAGTAAGGTTTAACATAGTGTGGATGGCTCCCAGCATGGAGAATAGGGAGGGAGGCAGTACACATGGGGGTCTGCTTTACTGGTAGCAAAGAGCAGCAGACACTTGGAAGGAGGGATAACAGGGTGAGGCTCGCGTAAGAAGTCCTCTACCTTCATTAAGGGTCTTATTGGCTGTCTCGGTGCTTGGCTTAGCAACCAGGTTTGAAAGGTAATGATTTCCCCTGGTTCAGGAATGAGACCTCCAGGTCTCAGAATTGGAGGCCCCATTTCCTTCCCATGGTCCATTTAGAGTCCTGGGGCATTTGTATCAGAATCAGCACCCATGTTTCCAAACCATGACACCATTGGTGACATTTGGTCCCCACTATAGGAGGCGATCTTTACCTTGGGGAGCAGGGGAGGAGGTCTTCTAAACATCATTTCGTAAGGAGTAAAACCTGCTTTATAAGGGGTGCACCTAAGGACAGCCAAAGGCAGCAGGCTGACTCACTCTTCACCAGTTTCCAACATCCGGTCCAATTCATCCTTTCCACTTGCCCCGAGCTTTGTGGTCAGTAGGCACAGTGGAGTTTCCAATTTATACCCAGAGCCCTACTGACTAACTGAGTTATACAGGCTACAAAAGCAGGGCCACTGTCAGATCCAATAGACGCCAGTAGTCCAAATCTGGGAATTAATTCCTGAAGAAGTTTCTTTGCCACCACAGTGGCAGTCTCCTGCCAAGTAGCACAGACCTCTGACCAACCTGAGAAGGTATCTATGAAAACCAGGAGGTAACAATAACCACAAGCTGGTGGTTTGATCTTTGTGAAATCCACCTTCCAGTGTTCTCCAGGATTTCTATCCCGGAATCTGGCCCCAAGGGGTGCAGATGGGCCCTGGCAGGGATTTACTTATACACAGGTTGGGCACCTAAGAGAGGCCCGGTGGGCCAGTTACTGCACCTTTGAAAAACAGCATCTTGGAGCCCCCAGATGTGTGACTGAATGCAGCTTTTGGATGAGCTGTCATCCTAATGCCTGAGGGTGGTAGATAAGACCCCTGAACATTTCCATCCCTTAGGAATCTTTCTTTGTTTGCAGCCGGCTTGCCTCTTTGTCTTCCTCTTCACTGCAAGTGGGGCTAGTGGGGAGCAAAGGGGGAGGAGGACTCCTAGTAGGCAGGATGACTAAGAGCTCATTTGGCTCTGGCTGCAAGGTCTGCAAGTTGATTTCCCTTCATCTCGGGTGTATTGTCCTTTTGGTGACTATGCAAGGCTGGCCGAGCAAGAGAGGCTTTGATACTGAGTGGGGCGGGCATTTGACATCCATTTGTTAGTAGCTCCCTGAGCAGAGTCCTTACTGAGTCAGGGGCAGTTAGGACTAGGTCCTGTCTGAGGGTCAATTTTTGTGCCTCCTTGACCGATAAAGCTGTGGTAGCTACTGCCTGAAGACATGAAGGCCATCCTGAGGCCACAGGTCTAGTCTTTTAGAGAGATAGGTTACAGGACTCTGTCAGGGTCCCAAGGACTGTGTTAGGACTCTCTCAGCAATCCCTCTTATCTCATGGATGAACAGATGAAAAGGCTTAGTAACATCAGGTAGTGCCAGAGCTGATACCAAAGCTCTTTTCAGATCTGGAAGCCTTCTTCATCTATTCCCCACTGTAGGGGTTGATTTCCTCCCATGGCAACATGGAGGGGCCGCGCCATCTCAGCAAACCCAGGGATCCATAGGTGGCAGTACCCAGACTCACCTGGGATTCTCGTACCTGTTTCTTGGTAGCTGGTGTGGGCATCTGGAGGATGGCCCTTTTCCTGGCCTGGGACAAGGCTCTTCTTCCTTCTGAGATTTCACACCCCAGGTAGGATACTTTAGGGGCACAGAGCTGTGCCTTCTTGGCTGAGACATGGTAGCCCAATTCCTCTAGTAGCTGAAGAAGCTCTCGCATCCCCTGCAGTGAATAGCTCATAGCAGCTAATAACAAATCATCCACATACTGAAGCAGGGTGAGGTTAGGATGGTGGGATCGAAAACTCACCATGTCCTTCTGGAGGGCCTCACTGAACAGGGTGGGAGCATTTTTGAATCCTTGAGGCAGCTGGGTCCAGGTGAGCTGGCAGGAGTTGCTGGAAACTGGGTCAGTCCACTCGAAAGTGAAGATAGGCTGGCTAGCTGGGGCCAGGGCACACTGAAAAAGGCATCTTTTAAATCTAGCACAGTACACACTTGGCATTCGGGAGACAGCAGACTCAGGAGGGTGTATGGGTTGGGGACAGTAGGATGCAGTTACCACTCATCGGTTAATTTCTGTCAAGTCCTGAACTGGCCTATAATCTGATGTACCAGGTCTCTGTCCCAGCAGGAATGGGGTTTTCCGTGGAGACTGGTAGGAAGTTAATGTCCCAAAGTCCATCAACCTCTTAATGTGAGGGGCTCTCCCCTGTCTGGCCTTTTGAGAGGTGGGTTATTTTCGAACTCACACAGGCGTGGCTGCCAACAAGAGCTCGACTATCACTGGAGCGTGGTGGGCAGCCAAGCCCAGTGGATTAGTTTCAGCCCACACCTTCAGGAATTCCATCTGAAGTCTGTCCAATAAGCTCCTGGGGCTTATTTCTTCTGGGTTTTCTTCCCCCAAGAGGAGATACCCCTTGGACAGGGTGGTGGTCAAAGATAGTTGGTGTGAAGGGAGAGACAGCTGAGCCTCTGTTGCAGTGACAGAGACGGTGGCTTTTAGCTTATGAAGGAGGTCTCACCTCAGCAAGGGGAATGGGAAATTCAGTATTGCCAGAGAAGAGTGAGTCCTTTGTTTAGGTCCCAGGCTCACCGTTCGCTCACTCGTGCCTGGGCAGTTTTGCACTCTTCCTGCAGTTCCTAGATACGAATGTTTGTGACGAAAGCTTTCCCAGGGGAGTTTTTAACACTGACCTCTTGGCGCCAGTGTCCATCAGGAAATGGACTCGTTGGTCCCCTACTCCAGCATTTGCCATGGGCTCCCAGGGGCCAAGAGAGAAGGAGCCCTGGCCTCCTCAGTCTGAATCTTCCTTTCCACCAGATGTGGGAAGAAGTAGTGCCTTGGCGCAGGGCCTGTGGGATCCTTCATCTTCCCAGTGCCCTTCCTCCTTCCAAAGGCACACGGATTTCTGCCCGACAGCAGATGTCCTCCTGGCTGTCTAGGCACCTGCCCTTTGGGCTTCCCAGGATTAGGTCCCGTGGGGTCCCCTCTGATGGCTGCTGCCAAGATCTTTGCTTGTTTCTTTGCTGACCTTTCAGCCACGGCTGTGACCAATGTTTGTTTTTCTGAATCCCTATTGTCAAACACCTTTTGAGCTACTTCTAATAGCTGAGATGTGTTCATTCCTGGGAATCCCTCCAATGTTTGTTATCTTCTCCTAATATCAGATGCAAACTGAATAACATAAGACAAATTTATAGCTGTATTGTTCTCTGGAGCAGAGGGTTTGAACATGGTGTAAACCCAGAAGGCCTTTCTGAGTCTCCCCAGAAATGCAGCAGGGGACTCTTTTGGTTCCTGCATTACTTCAGTGGCTTTAGACAGATTTATAGGTTTCTCAACTGCTGCTTAAGTCCAAATCCACAAGTTCTGGGGAAAGGCGAGCAAAGACTGCACACCCCACCACCAAAGAATTTGGATCCCACTCAGGCTGCTCCAAAGGGAAACCTTACTTCAGCAATTTGTGGGCCTCCTCCTCTGAATGGTTCCCATTGAAAGCTTTCTAGCTTCAAACCTAATCCTGCCCCACTCCTCAGGGGTGAGCAGGGTCAATAACAACTGTTGACAGTCCTCCCAGGTTGATAGTCCTGAATAGTTGATAGTTGGTGAATCCAAAAGATTGACAATTGGAGAAATGAGAATCTGGGGCTTCTGTGAGAATGGTGGATTATAGGTTTTCCAGTTGTAGAGGTTAGAAGTGGAAAACAGAACATGTACCAGGAATGGGCAGGTTCCTGGCTCTGCTGGGCCTTTCTCAAAGGCAAGAAGGCACAAGGGAGTTTCACACATACTAGGTGAGGTACACAACATCCTGCAACTGCAGCAAGTTTACTGCCAAGCAGGACATGGGTGTTTGGGGTGCTTTGTTCAAGCAAAAGCACTTTATTCAAGCACAGGTACAAAATGGTACTGAGACACAAGATGGAGTTGGGTTGGCTATCACACAGCTTGGACTCTGGTTTTATTTCCCTTTCTGTCCTTTGCTGTCTAATTTCTTCACCCATTTTAGTAAGATTTCCTTTCTAAACCAGGTGTGATGGCCACACCTATAATCCCAGCACTCGGGAGGCTGAGGCAGGAGGATCACTGTGAGTTCGAGACCAGCCCGGGCTACATAGTGAGTTCCAGGTCAGTCTCAACTACATAGCGAGACCCTGTCTCAAAAAAAAATTTTTTTTTTTCCTTTCTGGAAATAACAACTATTCTTCAGATTTACTAACATCATAGATTATACCTATCCATTGCAGACAACTTGGCTCAAGTTCACATCTCCAAACGTATGAGCAAAAGCTCTTCTTGGGCTCCATCATTTAAATAAATTACAGAATCAACTACTTCTCCCAAGAGGAATGAGTTTCCGATTGACTATCCATTTTTGTATATTACCATTTTAACTTAAAATAACTTCAGAGTTTTATAAACCTTGCATTTTAGAAGGTTAGAAGCATTTAACACATGCTACCCCATACTCTCATGCATCAGATAGATAAAGATCCAAACATCTTATAGTACTTTTTTCTGGGTATTCTTCACATTTTATATTTCCAGGCAGAAATTTCTGTGTAAAAACTCAGAACTCTAGATCTTGTTGCAAACCTGGAAGGTCTGGCAACACTGGACATGGAGTTCATCTGGCGAGGGGAGTTGGAGCTGAGTGACCACTGTCCCCAGCGGACGCCTCAGAGCTCCCCAGTGTCTCTGAGAGAGGGTGAGCTTCCTTGTCCTTTATCATTTTACGGCTTGCCCTGCCCATTCACTTCTGTAAGCTGCCTGGCCCCTGTAGGTATTTGAGTTTGCGATCTCTGCCTAGAATAGTTTGTACATCCAGACGGAACTAAACTTTGTCAGGGAAGTCCAGTAGAGTGGTTTCTTGCCTAGTCTGGTACATATTCAGAATCAAAGTGCTGGTGCACATTGTAGAGAATGGAAAAGCGGATGTTACCAGAACCCTTGCAGTTGGTACTGGTCTCCTGTAAACCTCTACAACACAAAGCAAATTAAAGAATAAAGACAGGAAATGAGACTTGAGAAAAAGCTGAGCTTGGGCCCAGTAAGTGCTGCTCTGCACAGCAATGACAAAGGCACCCCAAGCTTGCCACTACTTATTGGGTTCATAGAAAGTATCAGATGCCTCAGAGGGTGACAGTAACCCTAAATTTATAAGGACACTATAATCAAAGGAATTATCAGATGACTTGGGGGGTAATGGTGATCCTAGGACCAAGAGGATCTTATGCTGATGAGGATCTTAGGTCAGTGAGGAGTTTAAACTGATTAGGGTGGTGGGATGAGCTAAACTGATAAGGAATTTGTCCCTCCCTCCCCAGGTAAAACCTTTCTACTCAGTTCCCAAAGAACAAGGATGTCTCCAATGATGTAATCGTGCCCTTGAGCATCACAGCATCGCAGGACTATCGAGGCCTCAGACAGCCCTAATCTTAATTTAATTTTGAAATGATTTTTTCCAATAATCATGCAGAATGGCTCCCAACAGCACATAACAAGGAAAGATGTGCCCTTTTTTATCTAGCAACATGGCAAAACTTAGAAGAAGCTCTGAACTCAAGTCTTTGTGAAAATCAAATCAAGAATGACTTACTGAACTATAGCTAACTTTCCTGCATAACAGCAATGTACACACATGCTTGTTTGGATACATTTGAGAATTCTTTCCCCCAGGGAAAAAAGGCACATGCACACACATATACAACAATATCACAAATATTTCAAGTTGCTTCAGAAAGGTTCTGAGCCTCCTGAGGCCTCAAAGAAACCTCAAGATTCACAGTTCTCAGGTGCGGACCCCATGCTCTAAACAGTACAGATGGACTGCAGCCAGATTCCCTTCCATTCCCATTAAAGAGCCTGCAGATCACCTGCTATCCATCATGATGAAGCAGATAGTCCGGGTTAGTCCGATTTGATCCAGATCTTCCTATAGATTTTCTAGTGCTTGGTTCCCTACCTCCCATTTCTTACTCTTCATCTTTCTTGTGCATTTAAGCAAGACATAGCTCCAGATCCTCCAGCAATTATCTAACCCCAAAAGGCTGGGATACTTTCCAATGTTCCTTGCAGATGTGGTGATACTGCTGATTGCCAGCCCACCCATCTGCAAGACTCTGTCCACTACTGTTCCTCCCACAGTAAGAGGTTCCTCCACAGGCCAGGTGAAGAGGGAAGCTATTATAATTCCTGCTAGGAGAGAGAATTTCTGCTTGGAGCAAAAGCTAGGGAAAGATCTGTGGACATAGGTGTGCTTCCTGTGCGATGCTACAGAATGTTCTTTTGCTAACAGTAGCTCAAAGGTGGCTGCTGATTTATTCTCTACTCAGTATCCATCTGGATTATACACAGATAGTCTTAGATAAGTGTTCTCTGCAATAAACTCTAAGAATAGTATCTCAACCTATTTGTTTCTGTGAAATTCATTGAGGCTTTGAAATTGTTTAATGTATCCAATCATGCCGTAGGTCTCCGTTCTGTGACTCCGTCCTTTCTACCAGGCAATTCCTCAGCTCCCCCTCATTCTGATTTTTTTTTTTTTTTTTTTTGTTTT
>NW_022900915.1:540663-550145 GCF_012274545.1 Fukomys damarensis
CTTTTTTTTTTTTTTTTTTTTTTTTTTTGGATGTTAACACTCAGCTAGGCAGATGGGATATGAGATGCTAGAAAAAATAATGCAAATAAATAGCTAATTTTTCAACAATATTTTTCATTAAACTATTGCCAATCCACTTGGGTATAAAGTGAGTTGAAGAGAATAATCACAAAAAGAACTCAAAAAAGGAGGATATTTATCATAATTTTTAAAACTTGTAGCTTCTATTTTCTATGTCACATTGAGCCTTTAGTCTTTTGCTTCATGATTCCTGCCATATGAGAGAGTTGACGGCTTCTTTCGGATGGGGATAACTTTGAAGGATCATGTCCAAGTTCTTGGTTTTCCCCTGGGTTTAAGATTGTTTGTGCTTCTTGAGGTTTTACCTCACACAGTCCTGAAAAGCAGAGAGGGTCATGATAAATGAGGGTAATGAAAATGACAAGAACTCAGAGATTTGGCATGAGTTATGTCATCATATGTGCAGAGTTATGTGTCCTTTTAATTTCTTAATTACAAAACAATATTCCTAACAAAATAATCCTCAAAACGTTCTATGGCTGTTGTCTGAGACCAAAATGTTTTGCTCTAGGATCTTTTTCTTACTTAAATTCTTTGATGTTGTTTTGTTCATTTTGTCGTTGATAGAGTTTTTAATAAAAGATTGTATTCCCTATTAAATATTCAAGTAGTTTTCCTTTAATAGAAACATGTTGTTACTGAAATGGTGAACAAGCAAAAATTGTCATGTGCATGGGCCTCAGTAATATGTCTTGAATGTATAAGGATACCAGCTCCCATTCCCCCTCCTTTTAACCCAGCCCAACACACAGGAAGTCCATGACTTGTCACCTCACTGCCAAAGCCCTGAGCTTGCACACAAATGTGCACTCTAATTCAAACCCATCCCTCATGAACCCTCCACCTGCTTCAGCTTCCAAGGGAACAGATTCAAATATACCTTTATGTTCGGGGAGCAGATGTTTTCCTGGAACAGGGCCCTTGGCAGAGAGTGTGGTACCAGGCAGGAATATGGTCAGTAACGGGGTTTGTGCCAAGTGCCATGCCATTCCCTCAGTCCTTTTTTGTGTCCACCACTGGCCCAAATCATAGTTGTGTGCTGATCCCTCCTTTGTGAAAAGTCTTCCCTTTTCTCTGATTGAAGTTAGCTACTTCCTCAGTTCTCTGCAACACTCTGCATTAGCAATGGGATGAAGAAAAGCGTGGATTCTGTAAAATGGGGCTCGTAAGAATTCTTTATAGGAATGCAATGACAGATACATGAGAGATAATATATCACAGTACCTGTGATGATTCCTGCACACAGCAGAGTTTGATCAATGCTAGGTTCCCCTCCCGTAAACATCACATTGCCAAAAAATTGCCACAAAGGAGAAATGAAACTATTACATGTATACCAAATTGGCCACTTATATTATAAATACAAGAAAACAATGGATCTGTCTTTCTTGACTATATAAACTACACATTCTCTCTTTATCTGAGTTAGGGGACAAAAAGCAAGCACTCATATAACACAACTATCAGTGTCACCTGCATTATATCATCTCAGTCTAGATATGTTACCATAGATAATCCTCCATAGTTAATATTCACCAACAGAGACAATGTCCATATCATCTCCCTCTCACAAATATTTCTCAATAAATGCCTGGTCCCAAGTTTTATTTGACTTTGCACTCTGGAGAGTCATTCACACAACTGTGTCATACGCTTGACAATAAGTTTCTTTTTGTTCTTGTTTTTTGAGGCAAAGTCTCACTGTATAGTTCAAGCTGGCCAGGAGCTTGTGATCCTCTTGCCTCAGCCTCCTGAGTGCGGGAATTACAGGGTGTGCCACCACACCTGGCTTACAACAAGCTTCTGAGTCATGCCATGGTTTTCTCTATTTTCTCCAAAGCTCCTGGCATGGTGATTTGTGCACACTGATGGAATAATTGTTCTGTCACTCCTCTAAAAGAGAACAGAGAATGTCTCTGTCCTTACAGATCAGGTACAGAGTCTTCCCTCCGATTGCTGCTGGGAGAAATAACGGAGAAGCCTGACTTGCTCTCAGTAAGAGAAAAAAAAATAATTAAAAGATTTTTACCATAATCACCCTGGTTTAATATGTTTTCTAACATGGCTGCAATTTAAATGTATTAAAATACAAAGCAGCTTAATAATAGGTGCCCCCCACCCCAAATGGAAAGGAATAGTAGACTCATTAAGAAGTTTTACTGTTGGAAGAAAAGAACTAACTCTTAACGCTGCTCTCATTCCCTGAAAGCTCATAAAAAGTCACATGGGCAGAGGTTTTCCCTCCGCTTCAGACCCTCCTGTCTAACAGTCCCCGTGAAAGTCACTTCTCGCCAGACCATCTTTCAGGGCATGATGCTGCTTGGCTTTTACGTTTAACAAGTTTACATCTTCCTCTTTTGCATCGAACAGGTTCTGAATTATGTGAACAAATATACTGCATGCAGTGCTGGCTGTAATTTGGAAATAGGACACCTCTTCAAAGACAATAAGGAGAGAAGCTGGTACTAAGAGGGAGACAGCAAACCTGTATATTAATGGTATCTTTTAAAATGCAAAAGGAGAGCATTTTGTACCCATTATCATTCAGATTTCTTTAGTCTCCCTCAAACCAAGATTTGTTTGCTAGAGGCATTACAATTTAGTGAGACAAATTAGACTAAACTTTTTTATCTCGGGTGGTTTGTACATGCACTGATTGAACTAGTATTTCTTCCAAAGATTGCCTGGGAAGATAAATGAACAGGAGGAGCAATTAGGGTAAGGAAAAACTAAAGATCGGCTGACATGATTTAAGTTTACCAGTAAGGCTGTTTGTCATTTTGTCTCTATAATCTCTATCAGAATTGACTACAACAGTAAACATAAATCATTATACTAATTTATTTCACTACATTGTAGCCTGGGAAAAGAAGACTTTATTTTTTTCTCAGAGACTTCGGGGATCTAAGCAGCCACTTTGAAATTATTTCCATCTATATATTGGAAGAACAAAACAGAGAATCAAAAATGAGTATCTTGTGTTCCTCAAAAACAATATTTTCTGGTGTCAAGGCAAATTCTTTTTATTACACTATGCTAAAATAACTATGGGCTCTGCATTAAAAGAATCTCAACATTGATTGTATTTTTTTAAAAGAAGCGAAACTTTATTCCTGAGGTAGAGATGTAATCAAACGTACTGCTGAAAGTGATTTTTCACACAGTAGCTAATAAGCCTTTAAGTTTCTTCTCTCAGGAAATGTCTGTGACTGACCACAAAGAGTCAGAGTCCCATAAACTGTCTGGGAGTTCTTGATGGAGCATCAACACCCTTGGAGATTAGGACCACAGCCATGCAGCACTGGTGACTCACCAGAATGGAGCCATCACCGCGGGGCCCTAAAGGGGGACCCACTGCCAGCCTGAGAATCCAGGAGCTGCGAGGGCTGAGCATAAAGCTCAGAGCTGCACACAGGCTTGGCGTGTGCGTGATCCTGTGGTCAATTCCTAGAGCCCCAAAGAGAAAGCAGCCACTGACTTCTTAGAGGTACACACACACACGCACGCACGCACACACACTTCCAGCCAAAATAAATATTAAGATAATCGAGGCCAGGTAGTTAGTTCAGTGGTTCTGCTGCCTGCTTCACAAGCACAAGGTCCCAAGTTTTACCCCCGGTACCAAAAAAAAAGAAAAAAAGATAATCATTCGAAGCAAGAGTGTCATATTTTTTCAGACTTTGGAAGAGTCTTGAAGCTCTACATAATATGGAGAAACTTCATCCTCGCAGGAGTTGCTTTGAGCAAGAGAAACAGACAATTAAGTTTTAAAATTTTAAACTTGTTGTTCTAAGATAAATTACAATCTAGAATATAGTATAAGAGGTAAAAATAAGGGACTATAATAGGGCAAGCTACAAATAATGCAGAATCTAATGTATCTTTGTGCTGGCCATTAGCGGGAGGGTGATGAGAGTCGGTGGAGGTCTCACGTGACTGTCACCAGCAAGGGAGAAGCTAGGAAGGCTTTCAAGGACAGGTGTGGTTTCAACAGATGGCAATGCTGCCTCAAGGCAAAAGTAATAGACGTTCATAGAACAAGGGACGGGAAGTCTATGACACTCTGGGAAATGATGGGAAGCACTTACTGTACCAAAACTCAAATAATTTGTCAAAAGTCTATTGAAGATCAACCATATCAAAGAAGAAAGAAACAACAAAATGAAATGGCAGCCTACAGAATGGGAGGAAATATTTACCAACTGTACATCTGGTAAGGGACCAATGTCCAAAATACTCAAGCATTTCCTACAACCTAATATCTAAAAATCCAAATAACCCAATTTCAAAATGAACAAAGGACTTGAATGGAATTTTTCCAAAGAAGATGTGTACATGGTCAACAAGATGCTGGACATCACTGATCTTCAGGGAGATGAGCATCAGAACTGCAATGAGATATCAGTTCACATCAGCATGGCCATTATCTAAAAAAACAGGAAAAAATAACACGAGTTGGCAAGAATGTATGAAACTGAAACTCTTGTATATTGGCAGTGAAAATGTAAACAAAAATGGTCATTATGGAAAGCAATATAGAGGTTCCTCACTAAATTCAGAATAGAACTGAATATGATCTAGAAATTCCACTTGTGAACATTTATCCAAAAGAATTGAAATCAGGATCTCAAAGAAATACAGGCATTCCCACTTCCATTGCACGTTCACAGCAGCTAAGATGAGGACACAACCTATTTGTCTGCCAGTAGAAAAACGGACAGAGGCAAATGTCGACATACTTGAAAAAGCATGTAATTTGTGTTCTATTTAATTTTTTTTCATTGAGTTTATTGGTACTTTTTAAGTATGCAGTACAGTTGCATTCATCATTGGGATCTTGTACCTTTACATGACAGGTCTTGGTTCTCATTTTTTCCCTATACCCCTGCCCTCCCTTCACCCCAACCACCCTCTCCTATTTAAAATGTCTTTGTTTCCATGTTTTCATTTTCTCATATTTCTTCTTTTCCCTTGTTTCCTTTCCCCTACCCTTCCTACTTCCCCTATACCTTTTGCCCTTTTCTTCCTATTTCACATTGTCACTTATAAAATTTTGATCTTATTTACACTTCTAGTTTTTCACACCACAGAAATTATTTGGTATTTACACATGTGTCTTATTTATTTCACTTAAGTGTATGGTCTCAATATGCATCCATTTTCCTATGAATGTCTCTAGTTTCTCATTCTTATGGCTGAATTGTACTCCATTTTATAGAAAAACCACATCTTCTTTGTGCAGTCTCCAACTGATGGGCAATTGGGCAGTTTCCAAGTTTTACCTATTACAAACTGTGTGGCTATAAACATGGGTGTGTGTATATCACTGTGGTATGATTCTTTTAATTCTTTTAGAAAGATACCGAGCATAGGGATGGCTGGGTCAAATGGAACCTCCAGTCCAAGCTCTTTGAGGTATCTCCATATTGATATCCATAGTGGTTGCACCAGTCTGCACTCCCACCAACAATGAAGGGTTCCTTCCTACAAACAGCCCCGCAAACATTTGTTATTGATGGATTTCTTGATAGCAACCATTCTTTCTGGGATGAGGTGGAATCTCGGTGTTGTTTGCATCTGCATGTCTTGAAAGACCAGTGATGTTGAAAATTTTTTCATATATTTATTTGCTGCTTTTACTTCTCTGTCTGAAAAGTGTCTGTTCATTTCAGATGCCCATGTTTGAATTGGGTCTTTATATTTAGGGGGCTAATTTTTTTTTTTAGTTCTTTATATATTCTAGATAATAGTCCTTTGTATGAGGAGCAGCTGGTAAAAAATTTTGCCCACACTGTAGGTTGTCTTTTAGTTCTGTTGATGGTTTCTTTTGCAGTGCAGAAGCTTTTTAATAAGATGACATCCCAGTTGTTGATTCTTTGTGCTAGTTTCCGTGCTACTGAGGATTTGTTCATAAAGTCTTTTCCTGTGCCAGTGTCTTTGAGAGTTCTGCCTAACTTATCTTCCAGCAAGTTTAGAGTTTATGTTTTAATATTTAGATCTTTAATCCACTTGGATTTTAGTTTAGTGCATGGTGAAAGATAGGGATCTAGTTTTAAACTCTATTTAATATTTTTATCATCTTGAATTTATATCTCCCCCAAGTATTCAACATTGTTCCCAATCTTTTGGACTTTAAAATCATTAAAAACTAATGTGACAAACTGTAAGTTACACAAATGATGGATTATTGTTCCGCCATAAGAAGAGAAATACTACCATATGAGACAAGGTGGGTGAATCTCAAGAACATCGTGCTGTGTGAAATAAGCAGGCACAGAAGTGCATTACTGCACAATCCCACATATGTGAGGCACCTAAGATGCTCAGATTCACAGAAGCAGAAGATAGTGTGGTTGCCAGAGTGTGAGGAAAAGAAGTGTGGTGTTGCAGTTCAATGGGTGTAAAGTTTCAGTTACACAAGATGAATAAATTCTAAAGATATGCAGTGCAACATTGTATTTATTATTAACAGCTGTACTATACACTTGGCCTTTGTGAAGAGGTGGACCTTATGTTATTTGTTTTTACCACCAGAAGAAAAATAGACTGCAATCTATAGAATAGATTTACAATCAGGTACTACATATCAAAACCTGAGAAATGCAACTAAGATGCCACTCAAAAATAAATTTATAGTCTTAAATGCATTGACTAAAGAATATAACTTTTACAAGGAATGGTTAGTGGTGAAACTCTCATCATTTTCAAATAAATTCACTGACTCTATAGAACACTTAATAAAATGAGTTGGTAAGATTTAGAACCTGCAGAGTTCATAAAAACATAGCTAATACATACCCACACACAGAGACATATATATATATATATACACACACACACACACACACACACACAGAGACACATGTGTGTGTGTGCCTGTGTGTGTGTGTGTGTGTGTGTGTGTGTGTGTGTGTGTGTGGATTATGAACAGTATAAAAAAATAGCTTTCCTAGCCAGGAATGTGGTCCATGCCTATAATTCTAGCATAGTAGGTTTGAGCCTGCCTGGGCAACTTAGCAACTTAGTGAGATCCTTTCTCAACATAAGGGGCTAGGGATGGAGCCCAGTAGGAAGGCTCTGGGTTTGATCTCTAGGACTACAAAAAAAAGCTTTCTTATACTTCAGTAATAATCATTAGAAAAACAATGGAAAAAATAATTACATTCGCCATATGAACTGTAAACACTTGATTGCAAACCTATAATTACGTCAAAAACACCTATTAAACTTTACTGAGAACTTGATGTCAGACCTGAAATGAAACCATAAGGCATGGTCCAGGGATATTATGGTAAGCGAAATAAGATGGGCACACAAAAACAAATATCACATACTCTCTTTTATGTGCACATCTCAAAAAGCTGAACTCATAGATATAAAATAAAAATAGAGAAAGAACTGAAAGTAATAAGGATGGGCAAGAAGCAGTTAAATTATCATTATTTGCAATGGCATGATACTCTACATAGAAGACCCAAACAACTCCACCAGAAGACTTCTAAGTTTGATAACCAAATTCAGTGGCATAGCTGGATACAAGTCAGCACACAAACATCAGTAGACTTCCTGTACCTGAATAACAGTGAGTTCACTGAGAGAGAAATTACAGAAACAAACCCTTTCACAAAGCATCCCCAAAAATGAAATACCTAGGAATCAGTCTAACAAATGAAGTAAGAGACCTCTATACTGAAAGCTACAGTACTTTGAAAAAGGACATTGAAGAGGATATCAGTAAATGGAAAGATATCCCTTGTTCTTGTATAGGAAGAACCAATATAGTGAAAATAAGTTGTTTTACTTTCAAAAGTGTTATACAGATGTAGAGAAATCCCAATCAATCCCATGAGTATGTCTCACAGAATTAGGAAAAGCAATTTAAAATTCATTGCAAACTAGAAGAGACCTAGAATAGCAAAGGCAATTCTGGGCAACAAAGGTAAGGCACGGGGGTATCACAATTCCTAACCTCAAATTATACTGCAAAGCTATTGTAATAAAAACAGCATGGCACTGGCAAAGGAATAGACCTGAGAGTCAATGGAATATAAAAGATGCAGAAACAACTCCAGACACACTCAACAACCTCATCTTTGACAGAGGAGTCAAACACCTTCACTGGGAGAAAGACAGCCTCTTTAATAAATGTTTCTGGAAAAACTGGCTTTCCACATGCCAAAGATTGAAACTAGACCCATATCTCCCACCAAGCACTAATCTAAAATTGAAATGGATCAAAGATCTAAATGTTAAAATGGAAAGACTAAATCTATTGGAAGAGACAATAGGTAGAACGTTTGTGGTCACAGGAATAGGCAAAGACTTCATGGACAAAACCCAGACTGCACAAGAAATGCTACAAAGAATCAATAACTGGAACCTCATCTTATTAGAAAGCTTTTACACAGCAAGAGAAACCACCAACAGGGTGATGAGACAACCCACAGCATGGGAAAAGAAGGTTTTTACCACCTATTCATCAGATAAAGGACCCAAAAATTTAAAGACCCAATCCAAAATGGTGTCTAAAAGAAAGATGCTTCTCAGAAGAAGAAATAGAAGAGGAAGATAAATATATGAAAAAAATGTTGAACATCACTGATCATACATGAGATGCAAATTAAAACAATGATGAGATTCCATCTCACTCCAGAAAGAATGGCTGCTATCAAGAAATCAACAAATAACAAATGCCGGAGGGGCTGTGAGGAAAAAGGAACCCTGCTCCATTGTTGGTGGGAGGGCCGACTGGTGCAACCACTGTGGAAATCAGTGTGGAGATTCCTCAAACAACTAAAACTAGAGGTTCCATTTGACCCAGCTATTCCTCTTCTTGATATCTTCCCCGAAGAATTAAAAGCATCACACCACTGTGGTACATGCACACCCATGTTTTTAGTGGCACAGTTTGTAATAGCTACATCTTGGAAACAGCCCAAATGCCCATCAACCTTAAGAATGAATAAAGAAGATACATTTTTTTATACAATGGAGTGCTACTCGGCCACAAAGAAGGATGAGCTTGAGACATTTACAGCTAAATGGATGGACCGAGTGACCATACTCCTAAATGAAATGAATTGGACACACATGCTTAAATACAGGATCATTTTTCTAGTGTGAGAAATTGAAAGTGGAAATAAGGAAGAAAATGTATAATAGATACTGGGAAATGGGAAGCAAGTGTTCAAATAGAAATGGGAACAAGGGAGGAGGAAGGGAGAAAGGAAGGGACCAGAAAAGGGTGAAAATACAATGAAACACTGGAAACAAAGCTTTTGTGTGTAGGGAGGGGAGGGAGGGTGCTTGACAGGAGGGTGGAATGGGGAAAAAGAGGTGGGATGCATTATGTGCAGGTGCAAATTCCTGTGATAAGTGTTGTCATTATGTATGCCTAAATA
>NW_022900915.1:550451-571070 GCF_012274545.1 Fukomys damarensis
TTATATTATATATAATAAAATGGTGGCCAAGGACGGAAGGAAATTGAGCAGAACATATAAAATTTCAGTTGCATGGGATGAATAAGTTCAAGAAAGTTATTACACAAAATGGTGACTATGGTTACTAACACACCATATTTGAAAATAGATTTTAAAAAACAGACTTTAGGGCTGGGGCTTTAGCTCAGTGGTTTGGTGGCCTGCCTTGCAAGTACAAGGACCGGAGTTCAATCCCTGGTACCAAAAAAATAAAAATAAAATAAAATAAATAAAAATAGACTTTAAGTATTCCCATCACAAAAATGTTAAGTATGTGCGTATATTAATTAACTTGATTGAGGCCCTTCACAGAATATACATATTTTAAAACATCATGTTGCACAAGTGCTGATCAAAATATATGATTGAATGTTTAAAAAAAAAGTTTGCAGTAAAAGACATATTGCCATTAATCCCTCTCAAAATACTCAAGCACACTCATCTTATGTCCTTGCCACTTTCTGGGGAGTTCTGGAACTCTTCTTTTGTATCTTTATAAGGTGTGACCCAAAACAGAGAATGTTGCTGCTATCCAACGGAAAGGCAGGCCCATGAAAACACTGGGGTACAGCCTCATCCTTCCTGTTCACCAGTGCTGCACCCTGTGATCTCTGGCTCTACTCCAAAGTCAAAACGACCATGAAAGGTGAGTGTTTTGATTGATTCAGGAAACATAGGCAGTCAAGACAGCACAACTACTGACACTCCCAAAAGAGACTTTCAGAGCTGCTTCAGAGTACGTGTGGTCAAAGTAACAGAATTGTGAGAAGGAATTAATCACAATGTGTCTTTTATGCTAATAAATTTTTAAAATTTTAAATAGTCACCATCTTTTTTCAGTTACCCTTCATATATGGTAAAGATGTACAATTTTTATTTGTCCATTAAATATAAAATAAAATAATGTTCTAGGATGGAGAGATTAAATATGGTAAATGTATTAATATCACTCAGAAGTTCATCTTTAGCCAACAGTGTAATTATTTC
Source organism: Fukomys damarensis (assembly GCF_012274545.1). Taxonomy (NCBI): domain Eukaryota; kingdom Metazoa; phylum Chordata; class Mammalia; order Rodentia; family Bathyergidae; genus Fukomys; species Fukomys damarensis. Next base: position 551,478 of record NW_022900915.1, read on the forward strand.
AAAACCCCAAAGCAGGGCTGGGGATTTGGCCCAGTGGTTCTGCCACCTGCCTTGCAAGTGCAAGGATCTGAGTTCAATCCCCAGTACCAAAAAAAACAAAAAACAAAAAACAAAAAAACAAACCAAAGCATTTGAGAAAGAGAGAGAGGAAAACTACACACCAACTGTATTTCTTTAGCTACCACAAATGTATACAGGCACAAAAGGAGTAGCAAAGGTTAGAAAGTAAAGAAGCAACAATAGTTACTTCTGGAAAGACTGGGATGAGGGAGACGGTAGAAGAGAGACTTCCGATTTATCTGTAGCCTTTCATATGTGAATAGATTTGTATCCCTGTATTATTTCTACAGTTAAAGATAGGTTTGTTATAGGTTAAGTAAACATAATAAAATGTTTCCACATTCCTACTGTAAGAAAAATAATTATGTAGAATAACAGATGTAGCTCAGTGGTGCCAGCCCTGCCTGGCAAGCACAAGGTCCTGAGTTCAATCCCTGGTTCCACCAAAAAAAAAAAAAAGAAAAGAAAAGAAACAATAATGACCCCCTGCTACATGCGTCCTAGTCCCTGGAACCTTTGACCATCGCCTAACTACAGACGGGACTTAGTAGATGTGATCTTTGAACTAAGGATCTTGTGAATGGTGGAACATGGAGGTCCGTGATGGGCAGATGGGGGACAGATTCTCTCTGGAGCCTCCAGAAGGAACGATACCCTGTGCTCACACTGATGCTGTCCACGCGACACCCATTTGGCACTTGAGCCTTCCAGAATTGTGAAATAATACATTTACATGGTTTTAAGCAACAAAATTTGCAGAAGTTTGTTGCAGCACTAGTTTGAAAGTTAAGCCAATTCCTTTATAACTGCTGGGTTTGAGTACTTTTTTGTGTATGGTTTTTGTTGTTTTGTTTCATTTTGATTCATTTTAGTTTTTCACTTTTTGGTTGTTTTGGTGCCAGAAGTTGAGCCCTGGTCTCTGAATGCTAGGCACATTCTGTACCTGAGCCACCTTCCCAGTACCACTTTAATAAAAGAGCTTACAATGGCAGATCTGAGACTAAAATGGCAGTATCATCAGAGGATTGACTCCCGGACTGTGTGGTTACTGCAAGTGAAAAGGAGAAAAAGAAGACAAATCCCAAAATATTTTAAGTCAATTTGGGTTTACATGTGAAGCTATATTCTTCAAACTACTAGTTATTTAATGAGCAAATATTCAAATATTTTGACACTGTGCTAGTTGTTAACCTTTTTTAATACAAGATTGAAGATTGATAACCAGTCAAAAACACAAAAGAGAACATTAGCCAGGTGGAAGAAGATTCAGTTTAAGTTAAATATACTTCATATTTACCACCAATAGCCCCCAATTTTGTCTTCATTTAGTCTGCTTGCTAGGATGACAAACTCTCTTGTTTTCCACGTCTCAAAAAAAAAAGTGTTATTCTTATTTCTTATAAAGAGAACATGTAACTCAGAATTTATGCCTATAACAAATGAATTGTATTAATGCACTTTTAGATGCTTTTTAGAAAATTATTCTAACATCCTTCTAATAGGAAGTCAAGTTTAGTTATCTGAGCCTTACCAGATACTTCAGCACCATGATGATTAGTTCACTATATCTTCACTATTTTATTTCACAAATGTACCAGTATATATTTGGTACAAACTTTTTTGTCTTTATTTTTTATTACAGATCTCTAAAAAACAACACAAAATTTTATGATTTAAATAAAACCACTTGAAACATAATGCAAAACCTGTTTCTTTAACAAGACAGTACCTTCTGTATTTATGTGTGTACTATTTAGATCTGAGAGGTGAAGACCAGAATACTCTTTCCTGGGATAATCACAGCCAGAGCAAAGGCATCACCCACCTTAAATTTAGGTGAAGAGAAAGTGTATTATTTTCTTCACTAAATATTTGTTTAAATATTTCATGATTTAAAACTTTATTGCTTGGCATATTTGTAGGTCTTCAATATACTTGTTAAAAATATTTCGGATATTACAATGAGTTTGATAAAGCACATGTGGGCTTAAATACCATTTTTGAGCTTATGGTTACGGTAAATAATGAACAAAGAAATCCTTCAGACATGCTAAAATTAAAACTATGAATAGAAAAAAAAGACTTCAAAAATAAATAAAATATTGGCTTCTATTTAATGAAACATGATCATTTAAAAAGTTGCAAATTCATATACTGTGTTTGCATCTTGTTTTCATTGCTCTTTGATTCACCCGCAGGTATGCACATACTATGCAGTCACAACACACACACACACACACACACACACACACACACCACTCACACACAGCTTTTGTGTTTCCTTCTTTTCTTTAGTTTCATTTTCTGTAATAGATCTCAACCTTTTATTTATTTATTTATTTTTTAGGTCTGCTTTTCACTCCCAAAAAAGGAAGCCCTGAGGGGAAAGGAAGATAGACTTCCTTCTGGTTCCTAGAGATAGAAAGAGAAGTCTTGGTTAGAAACATTGACCTGAAGCTGAATTAACCCAGTGTCAGAACGCTCACGTGGTGCACTGCTCTGGGCACTCCCATCCACCGTCAGAAGACCATTCACGCTGCCTTTCTTTGCAGTGAACCACGATGCATCAAGATCTCTGAAACCGCTTCTGTCTATGAACAGGAAGTCGGCTGCCAGGAAGGTGAGCAGCTGTACAGATAGGGGATTCTAGTTTCACTTCTGTTCCTGACCCGTGCTATAATTAGATCACCAATACTTACTGCCCAAGTCACACTCAGCTCTGATCTAATTAGTCCTATTTGTATCTGAGATCAACACTGGTTGGGGATATGAGTCCATTGATCAGACAAAGTTAATCCATATCCGAGGCCTCTTTTCCATAGCACTGAAGTTTCCTATTTCATCAGCAAGGGCCAAATGCTGCTGCGCACACAGTCCGAGAAAAGCACAGGGACCCTTCACGTACAGGAGTGGTTCTGAAGATGTAGCCGTTGTATGTGGGTTCATAAGGTGTATACTTTCACGCTCTGCCGGTCCAAACGATCTCAAAGGAGACTCTGAAATAGGCAATATAATTTGATAGGTTTCTGAGTCTTGCTTTTCCTATGATCTGCCAGACACCAAAACAGTGCCTGTTCCCAATGTAAACAAGAGCAATGCCACAAACCAAAACTTCACAAACGCAGAAATTCCTGTATGTGGCCAATATGTAGTCCTTAACTAGTTCTTTACTCTCAATCTTGAAAATTCTGTATCTAATTTCACTGATTAATTTCTTGTTTAGGCTTAATTAAATTGTTTTCAATGATGTTCTGTGAAGTTTACTTTCCAAATCTATGCTGTGGTTTCTTCTTCACACAATAAATACCCTACTCTATTACCAGTAAAGTGAGCCTCTGAGTTTTATTTCAGTCATATTTGTCTTACTCTGACTTCACCCTATCAACCTTGTGACTATGTACAATCTCTAAACTGCCCAGAACAACAATAGATCTCAACCTTTAATTTTTTTTTTTTTCAGTTTTTCAAGACAGGGTCTCACTATGTAGCCCAGGCTGGCCTCAAACTCCCAGTGATCCTCCTCCTCATCCTCCCGAATGCTGGGATTATAGGCATGAGCCACTGCCCTTGGCTACACCTCAACTTTTTGAAAGTTATAAATCCTTGTGAGAATCTGATATGGAAACCAAGGGTCCCAGTCCTAGGAAACAGCCCCCGACACACCCCACTTTCTCCTGTGTTTATTACGTCCCATGACAATACTTTGGATTCAAAGTGTGAAGATTTTAATCTCAAGCTATATCTTTGACAAACTATACTTTCATCTTACAAATCAGGATATTAAACCTGTAAAAAAATTTCTTTGGGCCCATGAGTTATATTTTTTATAAATGAGAACTTTTAACGTGTTGTTTCCAGTAAGAGTATGCTGCAGACCAAAAAATAAGACCTAATCCTAGAGAGGGAGAAAGAATAAGATATTTTTAGTTGTAAGCTGGTCATGATTTAATAATTTCTTCATGATTTTCTGTAATTCCAGAATAATTTTGTCTATGTAATTCTAGCCAAAATTTTAGAAATCTCTATTAATCTAGTTCTAGACACTGATTATCTCTAATGAGGGGAGGAATTATCAGATGTCTGATTGAATAAAGTCTCTGAGCAGTATGAAAATAGTCATTCATCCTTGGCTGGGGAGATTGCAAATATGTCACCTACATGAAATTGTCATGTATTTAAAATGTGCTTATGCCTTAGAGTTTTCTTTATCTCAGCTAGACTTTCTGGACTTCCTTTGCATTCTCTGCATATGTACTAAACAACTATAAAGCTCATTATTTTAAAGATTGGACAATGTGGATTTCTGATAATTCTCTTTTAAAACATAGAATAGACAGATCTCAGTAAGATAAGTATGGTTCCAAAATAAGTTTGTTAAAACAACAGCATTACCAAGTCCTAGGTAATGAATGAGTTGAGATGATTTTTACTCTTAAAATTGTCAGACTTTACCCAAATAGTATTGTCCGGGACAGTTCTTCTCAACTTAATGGCAACCTTAACTCACCTGAGGAGTATGACCCATGCCTAACCTCACAGAGGTGTCCCTCAGCTCCTATCATCACACGAGTGATCCTTAGCTGGCTGGAAGGCAGTAGGGAGAAGAGGAGGGAGTCACAGGTGAGAATCACTGCTCTGTAGCGATCTAATATTCATCCGTCCACATCAGATCATAAGAAGTAACTTAGATATCTACTAACCATAGAACAAAATTCACTCTGTCACCACCATGCCACAAAAAGTGGGAAATGAGTCAAAGTGTTTCTGTAATTAAAGTAGAAAATGTGTGTGGCAGAGAGGAAAAACATATCTGCTTTAAAAATTTTTTGTTAAAAGCCGGGTGTGGTGGTACACGCCTGTAATACCAGCACTTGGGAGGCTGAGGCAGGCAGATCACTCTGAGTTAAAGACCAACCTGGGCTACTTAGTGAGTTCCAGTTCAGTCTCAACTACATATTGAGATCCTGTCTACAAAACCCCCCAAAATTTTTTTGTTTACATATTCAAAAGGTGATCATGCTTATGAATATATAATGTCTCCATAATTATTAAGTAATTTTAGGGGGAGTCAGTACAAAGGCTCTATGGTCTTTGAGCAGGACACAGCTCTAGGGAATGGAAGTTAGCCTCAGATGCAAAATGTCTGAGTTGAAATAAATATTAACTGTGTAAAAGTCTCAGGATGGGAAATGATGTGTAGAGATGTACCTGGAGAGGCTGGATTGTCTTCCAGCATTATACAGCCTTTGAGACCAGGATATAACTTAACCACCCAGTTATCTGGTAGCATTGTCAGGCATGAGGAGATGATAAATGGCAACTGGGCAAGAAAAATCAATAAGTTTCTCTTTCCATCCTGGCTACTGGAAAGCTCAGACTCAAATCTATGGCCTGCCTCTGTGAAGCAGGCAGGGTCGCACACACTCTCCCCTCCCCCGTTTCTTCTTCATGGATCCCGTTTTCTCCTTTCAAATTTTAAAAACTTTATCACTTATTAAAATTATAAATGTCAGCGCATAATTGGCATTGCGCAGTGGAAGGGTTGAGTATTTCCTCAGGTGACTCTCCCAGTACCTGGTGTACCCTGGAGGGCCTTGACTCCAAAGGCACTAAGGACCACGGTCTGGATCCCTAATTCACACTTTTCAGCAGGAGATTTTGCTGGCTAGTAGATGTGATCATCCTGGTATGGGTGGCCTAATTTTTTAAAATAAATTTTAGAGTTGTCACTTCAGTCTTAACTCTCTTCCGAGTTTAATTCATGGTCAATCCTCCAAAACCTGTCCACTTTTGGGATGCAGTAGAACTTCACTGCTGGCCACACGGGTGCTGAAAGCCCAGGAGCTTCAGGTAGCACCCAGATCTCTGCTCCAGGTGGGGCTCCTGGGCAGTCCGAAAACTACTTTTTCACCCCATTCTACGTAAAAAAACACTTTATGATCCCTTTTGCATCCACTACTGTTTCAGTTTGTCATGTCGTTAAAACTTGAGTGTCTCTCAGCACAAAATCTTTTGTCATTTTGATGAGGAAAATGATGGAACCTATTCCAAACACCAAAAATTTGAAAGCAGCGTTTCAGCCTGAAATCCACCAGAGTAGCATAATGTCTAACCTTTTCTTTCCTTTCCTTACTTTTTTGAGATGTTCTTGAAGATCAATCAAATAAATACCTTTGAGTAGTACAGTTCCTTCGCCCTTCATCTAACAATGATTTACCGAGCACTTGTTATGTGGTAACCATTACGCTAGGTACTGCATACTTCCTGATAGAACAAAAAGTCTAGTGAGAGATGCAGATATTTTTTTGTTTTATTTTACTGGGAATCAAATGCAGATGTTTTAGAAGCACAAAAATAAATGTGTTCTTACCCATTGTGATAATAGATTTTAAAAGCAATAATTGGAAGCTGGAGTAGAAAATAATAACGGGCAGTACCAGCAATGGATCGGGCAGCCAGAGCCCATGCCAGTCCAAGGGACACGTTTTGGCTGGGTGAATGTGTTTGCCTTTTTGTCTGTGGACACCAGTTGTCTGGGTGTAATTATTAGTAGAGACTCTTTTCCCACTAAGTGTATCCTGATGCAAATAATAAATTATATGATTCCGCCAGTTTTAAACAAAGTGGAAACTCAGTAAAGTGTGAGGTCCTATACAGGATAATGTCTTAGAAGTACTTTGGAAAACATCCCAAGGCGAAGATAAGCATTAGCAGTGTAATGGGCTGAAATTAACTTCATTCTTGGCTTGATTTCAGGGGGAAAAAAATCACAGCTTCTAACATAATGTATTTAAGGGCATGGAATCAGTATTAAATGAAGAAAAATGAAGGGAGTCTTAGCAAGTGAAACTCGAATCATCTTCCCCATTGTGAAGACAAAATTAACGGAAGACAAAAATTCTAGGCCTTCGGTGTAATGGAAGACTACAAGCCCCTTTCATGTGAAAGCAGATGGAAGGGTGTGTTCATAAAATGTGGAAGGTGAAGGGACCTTGGGAACCAGCTCATACACACCCACATCTTAAAGAAAAGTGTGCCAAGGCACGTAAAGGTAAGTGGCATACAGAGGTTGAAAATCACGGTTACATAACACAAAAGAGCATGGAACTCAGGCCACATTGTTACTGCTCCGGCATCTTAGGCACATTGCTTATTTACTTTGTACTTTGGTTTCCTCAAATGAAATCCCAGAGTTAGTGTGAATATTAAATAAAGGCAAATGAGTTATAAATGGCTTTGAAAATTTAGCTATTGTTAGTAACATATTCATCAACCTCACCCACGTTCTAAGCGAAAAGGTCTAATGCTACCAAGAAATTATAGCAAAACATTTCCATGTCCTTTGCTGTTGAATAAAATAGATTCTGATTTGGGTTTTGTAGTTCTCACATTTCTTCTTTCTCCGTTTTTTTTAATCAAATCAAATAAAGATGGTAATTTGGTAATTAGGCAACTGACAAGAATTAGGGCTATCACTCTGGTTTGGACTGATGAGGCCATTTCTAGAGAAGACACACAAACCCCCTCTCTTAGGACTGGGTCACTACAGATCGATCTAAACAGGTTCAACAACTGAAACAACCAAACAAATTTAAAATGAAAAATAGAAAGCAGGAAATAAAATAGAAACTTTTAAAATGAGAAGCAAGGCCCAGCAAGAGTACTGTGAATGAAAAGAACTGGACTCTAGGAAGGTTTTCCTGAATGGATGGACCAGCAATTACTCAACTGGACAAAATGTTTCTGAGCAAATATAAGTGGCTCAGTAAAAACGTTGTAAGTTGTTACACCAATCTGCAAACCTTCTAAAAGGTCTGCCTTCCCCAACATACCCTGTGGGGCCACACTCTGCTTGCATCCAAACAGCGAAAAGGCAGGAAGACTGGAGAAGCACAGTTCTTCAAAAGTCATGGCCCAGAAATAGCACAGAGTGTCTGCTAATTTTACTGGTGCAACTCAGTCTTACAGCCACGCCCAACTTCAACTATATCTGGGGAAGAGCTTCTAGCTGGGAAGATCAGAAAAGCATGAGTTTTGATAAACATTCAGCATTCTTTGCTGCAGATAAGATTTCTAGTCAGCTGAATTCTGTGCCAGGACTAGCCATGGAATATAAATAAGGCTGAGAGGGAGGAAGTCTAGGAAATGGCTTGCCTTCCATCCACAACTTTCCTATCTTATACCCATTGTTCCTCCAGTTTTTACAGAGCTCATGAAGTATCTATATAGCCAATCTTTTACGCCCAGTGCTTTGAAATTGGTAAAAGGATCAGCTGAAGCCATACTGGCCCTGTGAGAGCATTAGGGAAAAATATTTGGCCAGAGCATGACAGATCCATTCGCTATAACCCATACAGCACCCTAAAAGCCAAAGGCTGCCTAGAACTTTCCATCTGAAAACCTTTATGCACCTTGGCAGTGATATGCAATGAACAAGGTTTTCAACCACAGAAAGTTAGGAACTCTAGACGTTGAAGCCCCTGGGCCAAAACCAATCTAAGTTATGCCCTTGCTTTCCTCGTGCTTCTGGAAAGTGATCCCTGACATGCCCACAAACCCTGAAAGTAGAGAAACCATGGGGAAAGAAGAAAGCGAAACTTGGCTGCAGAGCTTGCTGTTCAACTGAAAAGCAATACCTCAGGAAATTGTGAAACCGCCCATGGTTAAGTGGAGGGTGTGAAGATGGAGAATATTACCTAAAAACACAAGACTGGCAGAAAAGTTATTTTTCAGCTACTATTTATACTCTTAATTGTCTGTCTGCCTATTTCTTACTCAAAGTGAGGGAGAAGTTGAATTCCTAGATTTAATCTTTCCTTGGCTAGATAACAATAAATTTGTAATTTGGTTCAAGTTATATTTTTAACACAAGAGACGAGGGTATTTTCAAGAGGATTTACACACAAGAAATATAATGGTGTGCCAGCTTTCGGCAGAGTAAGAAGGGAAGTGAAGCCCAGAGGAGGCTGAGGGCACAGGACCTAAGAGGGACACCCATGGACCGGCTGGCTGCATCTGTTGGCCTCTCTGAGATGCCAGTCGTGACCCTTCCCCTACACGGGGAACCAGACGTGTTAACCTCAAGTAGCAGAACAATTTCTGAAAAGCTAGATTTGAAGATGCAGTTTGGATGTACATCCGCAGAGAGGCTGCTTAAAACCATCACATCCTGACCTGGACTGACTCGACCATGCCGTTGCAAGGTAGCTGATCCAAAAGGGGGTTCCCAAGAACACCCTGAAAGCATTAGAAGGAGGGGAGCGGAGGGGCAGGGATTGAAGGAGAGGAGGTCAGAGATGATTGTACGACATGAGAGGCTGTGGTCAACAGAAGGAACAGGGAACTGGCCAGAATGGACTCGGTCCTAATGATGAAGAGTTTTAAGCCTGAGACGGTCCCAGTGAGGGTAGGAGGAGGTTCTCGGTAAGGAAAGTGAGTTTGCAGCAGGGCGGTTAAGCAGCTGCTGCACAGTTTCCCCAGGCCCATTGGCTGCAGAGCAGCTGTCTGAGATGGGCCATCTCTCTTCACACACAGCTGACCACCTCAGCTGCCTCGGGATGCGGGCATGCTGGAAATGGGAAACCCGCAGCTCCTCCAGCCAAAGAGGTTTTCTGCAGCTATCTCTAAATATGAATTTGCCTCCAAATTCACTCTTTTCAAAATATTTGAGGCTTTTCTATATATGAAACTTATTGGGGTGAACCAAGTAAAATTGAATTTTAATTTTTTTAAAAAAGTGTCAGAATCAGCAATTTCATAGGATGCAACTTAATACTTTGCCATTCCATTGTCTCACAGTAAATGCCTTTTGGCTGGGGAGCCTGTATGCTCCTAACGGCCAACCCTGATGTCGTGATTCCTAAGTCATCTGTAATTCTGTTACCGTGGACAGCAGAAGGCCCAGAATATTAAACTTCAAAATAAGAACCAAATCCAGCCTCACTCTCCATAAGACCTTACCAACTACACCTCAGAGATTAGAGGCTGTGAGGTAAGAATCTCCTCAACCTTCCACACAAACATGGTGTTGGTTCTGTGCCTCTAGGTAAAATCCTACAGATTGCCGGACGTCCCTGGGAACACTGCTGGAGCGTCCACGCGGAACTTCCTGCTGATCACTCACACTGACCTGTAATACAAATGTACAGCATTCACAGATGCAGAGTTGTTACTGCACCAGAGGGACAGCAGCAGCCGTGTTCCCCAGGGCAATCTGACCAAAATGCAAATCAGAACGTGTCATTTCTGTAAACTGAAGACCGAGCACCTTCGCTAGGCTGAGGAATCACTGCTTTGAGATCCCACTGTTTGACCCTGGGGACTTACCCTCACCTGCAGCCTTTCCTTCACTGTGCTTTATTACTTTGTTTCCTGGAATGCACCACGGATCCATGCTACACTGCCTTCTGTGGGCTGATTCTTCTGCCTGTTAGAGTTCTTCCTGTCAAAACTTTGTTGGTTCAAACCTGATCTCCTCAAAGAAATATCTGAGTAAGGTGCCCACCTTGATGGTGCCATATCTTGTTACATGGACCTCTCTCCTTGCTTTATTCTACTGTCCATTTAGTGTTAGTTTATTAACCTATCTCAAGAGGCATTTTATTATATGGGCACGATGCATTTTGAGTAGGAACTACATAAAATTGCTCAAAGTGAGTTTAATGAAATAATACCAATTTGCAATCATCTAAACTATTGGAAGGGATTTGTGTTTTGTTTTTTGTTTTGAGACAAGGTCTATCAGGCCCTGAACTCACTATGTACACCAGGCTGGCCTCAAACTCACAGTTATCCTCCTGCCTCAGCTTTCTGAGTGCTGGGATTATGGGCCTGTGCCACCACCCCCAGCTCTTGAGTTTATTTTTCTGTGCTATGTGCTTAGAGACTTCACAATTTTAATTAATATTTTTCTAACTGTCTGGGCACTAAAGCAGTCTTTCCAAATATTAGCTTTGATAGCAGCTTATTCTGAGCCAGGCACCATAATAAGTGCTGTATGTCCTGAGTTAAATCCTTAAAACTACAAAATGAGAACCAAGACCTGTCATGGAAAGGTACAAGATCACAGTGATGAATGTAACTGTACTGTGTACTCCAAAAGTACCAATAAACTCAATAAGATTTTAAAAAATCATTAAAACTACCTTTACCATTCTCATTTATTTTTAGAATGAGAAAAAAGAGTACAGCTTTTTCTACTTATTTAATTGGTTAACATGGATTTTACATATCCAGTGTAACTTAAACAGTTTTCATGTCCACTAAAACATGTAACATCTTTGGATAAAAATATAAACACCTTGGTCTTCTAGCAATTTAAAATAAACATAGTATCTTTTTCTTGTTCCAACCACTACAGTATTTCTGTTTTTCTTAGCCCACTACTACTTCTGTTTGCTCGAGTAAATATCTGGGGACATTTCTCCTAATCCAGTCCCCCATTGGGGCTTTCTTTTCCTTCACTTTCATTAAGATCCTCAGTGCTTAGTACCACTAAACAACAGCTGGATCCAAAGTGCTGTCCAGATCGCTCAGAAGGTGTCACCCCTGCCTGGTGGACTTTCGATTGAAATAAAATAAGATGACACAGAAGTGGAGAGAAGATGAATGGCTTGAGCTGATGGGCAGGATTTGGAATTGGGTTTTGTTTTCTTTGAGAATCATGGTGTCATTTTTCTTTGTCTTATCCTGTCTCTACTGCTTCTATCTGGGGGATGTCTTTTAATCTGAAAAATCGAGTAATAGCTTCACAAGAATCCCCCCCCAAAATACCTCTTGGATCCTGGCATTCAATCTCCGTCACCTTCTCCCACATAGCGAAGGTCTTATTTTTATTCAAGTAGGGTTGTGTTCTAGACACCAGTCTCTGGACTAGGTGGGGATAAGTGGCAGGTGAAAACAACAACAAAAACAGACAAGACATGTCAAGCAATTACTTTGGGTTTCTCTGAATCAATTGTTTCTTCTTTAAAGAGTTTGGTAAAGGGACCTTTTAAGTTTTCAAAAATTTTCACTTAAGCTATAAATCAGAAGATTCCACTGTCTGTTTTGCTAGAACTTCAAATTGGACACAAATGAGATTATGGCATGCGCACACAGCAGCAAAGGTTAAAGGAGACTAAAATGAGCACTAACCCTGAAAACCCAATAAAATCCAAACGGGACACTAATTGTTTTGTAGATGTTAAATAGTAGTATGCGTAGGGTAAAATTATAAGATAAACATGAGAACACCACGCTTGCCCTCACTTTTTTTCCTGGCTCAGCAGCCCGGCTCCAGCTGTCTCTACTCAAGCGAGGCTGATCATCAGAGCTATGTGGGGACCCTATGAATATACAGATCAGCCCTACGTGCAACCAGACTCCAAGTCTAGTCTCGGAGAATCCCCACATATAGTTCACCCTGCCGCCAAGATACAGGGAGAAACTGAAGAAGCCAGTTATCTCTTCTACCACCCCTACTCTCTACACCAAACAAACAAACAAAGAAACACACAAAAACAAAAACAAAAAAACACTCCAGGATCCTTGAGCTAGTCTTGGCAAGGGTCTGTTTCACGGAGGAGTCCTCGCCCTTCTTTCCTGACCTACTCGTGCTCAAGTAGCATCACAGATTAAGGCGAATTGAGCACAACTACCTTCCTGGACATGTAGTGGGGTCTACATTCCTGCTCCCCATCAGGGCCCTGGCATTACCAGCATCTCTGGCCTGTTGTCCAACATAAGAAATCCTGGGCTCCCCTCACTGCTGAGACCAAGTTTGCTTTTTCGGTTTGGTTTTCTTGTGTCTTGTTTCGTTTTGTTAGATAGGATCTCACTGTGTGATTCAGGCTGGCCATGAACTCACCCTGCAGCCCAAGCTGGCCTCAGAATCACAGCAACGCTCTTGCCTCATCAGCCTAAGTGCTGGAATTACAGACATGCACCACCATGAATGGCTTCAAATCTGCATTTCAACAAGATTTTATACACACACACACACACACACACACACACACACATTAAAGTTTAGACAGCTCTTATCTACCTCACCAAGTCCAACTTGATTTTTATAAGTCAATAGCAGCCATTTCTTTCTAGCTACAGCCTTTGCGTAAAAAATCTATTCAGTTCTTTTAATCCTTCTGGAGTCACATCCTACCTAATTGTTCTACCAGAGGTAAAAGATGTAGGCTGAACCTTAAGGCTGAGCTACTGGATGCTGCAGGCTGTATGCAAAAAAAAGTCCCTAATTCCACTAATAAACCTCTTACAAACCTTGTTTCTATCAGGGTCATTTATAGCTAGATTCCACTGGCATTGCAGACCCACGGTATCAAATTTTCAGTTTTCTGATGACATTATTAGCCTAAAATTCTACCTGTTAGCTGGGAATATCAGTTCCCTCTAAGAAATTAAAGACATGATATCAAGTTATTGAAGAAAGGCATAAAAATTGATGAAGAACCATGTCATTGTATTTTGCCATTTTTAGTTCAATGCTAACAAATAGTCAATCTTATCCCTAGAGACAGGATGTAGAGAGCCATAACACCAAAAATTACGCAATGTCAAATGAGTCACATGTTTGATTAAGAAGCCAGTTCCTACAAAAACTTACTAAAATGATACCATGAAATTTATAGTGGAGTGAAGTACACTTGTTTGACATAGTTGAAATACTGGTAAAGGGTAATATTAAGAAATTGAAATTTGACACATTAAAATTGTCAGATGATGGCTCTGATTATGCAGTTAGCTGAGTTCAAAGTTCAACAAAAATAATTTATCTTTCATCTGTCTGAGTGTGATAGCTACGGAGAGTTACCATTTTCACCCACATTTATTCGAAATCTTCTATGCCCTAAACACTGAACACTCTAGTTGCAAAAATGACTAAGACACGTCCCTTCCCTCCCAGAGTTTACAACTTACAAGAGCAAGACACGTAAATAAAATGAATGTTGTAAAGTTCAATAGAGCATTTACTAGCTACAAGGATTTTCTCAAGTGGAGCAATTGTGTCTCAGGGCTACTTTCCTAGAGGCAATTCTTAAAAAGCTTTACAGGAAGAAGGAGAAAAACTTTTTAAAAAATGGAGTCATGAAACAATATGTCACAATACAGTCCCGCAGAAAGTTTAGTTATGCTTAGCTTTTGGTTTTGTGAGCAGAGGCAGACAAAACGTAGGGGTAGATGGGGATATGTATGACCTATGGCCCATGTGGACACACCCGTGTAATAAAAAATATTTTCCAAAGTGGGGCATGGTGGCTTTTAATCCTGTAATCCTAGGAATCTGGGAGGCTGAAGGCAAGATCACAAATTCAAGCCCAGCCTGGGCTATTTAGCAACTTAGCAAGACTCTGTCTCAAAACTTTAAAATTACAATAAAAAGAACTGGGGGATATAGCTCAATGCAAAGATTCTGGGTTCCATACCAAATACTGCAAAAATATAAATAGATAAAAAGTAAGAAATGGAAGTTTTGTTACTTGTACACATTACCTATATCTATGTTTCTAGCCATCATGGGAAACAGGAATGTTCTCTAATATTATGGGGGAGCTTAAAGGTCTGGGGCTTGTGTTCTATACGCCAAAGGGGAAACAATGAAATCTGTGAATGATCACCCTAAGCCTGGTTTATATTACTATTTTTCCTGCTACAAAGGTCTATTATTCAAGGCCCAGGGATGTAGTTCAACAGTACAACACCTACCTAGCAAGCAAGAGGCCCTGTTTCAATTCCTGGTACCAAAAAAAGAAAAAATAAAAGAAGACCAAAAAAAAAAAAGTCTGTTGCTCATATCAGGGGTTTCAGAAGATATTCTGTCCACTGGCTTTCTTTCTGAAACAAAATCCTACTTTTCCTCTAGTCAAGTGGATTCGGGCAAAATTAATGTTCTCACAAAGGCAACAGAGAACAAATTAACTATCAAATGCTGACCTACAGAAAGTAACCTTTCTCCATTGTTAATGGGAGTGCAGACTCTTGCAACCACCGTGAAAATCAATATGGAGATACCTCAAAGAACTAGGACTAGAGGTCCCATTTCTACTACCTATCCCTCTGCTGAGTATCTTTCCAAAACAATTAAAAGAATCATAGCACAGTGATATATGTGCACCCATGTTCATAGAGGCACAGTTTGTAATAACTAAAACTTGGGAAAAGCCCAAATGCCCATCAACTAGAGACTGGATAAAGAAGGAGTGATTTCTCTACAAAATGGAGTACTATCAGCCATAAAGAATGAGAAACTAGAAACATTTATAGCTAAATGGATGCACATTGAGGCTGTGCTCAAGTGAAAAATAGGACACACCTGAGTAAATACCAAGTAGGTTATCTGGTGTGAAAAATTAAAATAAGGTTCAAATGGTATAACTGAGAGTGTGAAATAGGAAGAAAATGGCTAAAGGGGAAGCACGAAGGGGAAGGGAAAGGAAATAAGAGAAAAGAAAAATGTGGAAAAAATGGAAACAAAGTCTTTGTAAATCGAGAAGGTTGAAAGGGTGAAGGGAGGGCAGGGGTATGGGGAAAAAATGAGAATCAAGATACATCATGTATCTTGCAAGATCCCAATGAAAAATTTAACTGTACTGTTTGCTTTAAATGGACCAATAAACTTAATGGGGGGAAATGCTGCCTTAGCACATACCATGTGTGGATGTTTCACAGAACTATTTCAGTCAAGGAAAATGTTAAGACTCCAAAATGATGGGAATTAATTTACAAATATAATTTGTTACCCAAATACCAATGCACCCTGTATTTTCAATGTAGAAATACAAACTTGAGAATGTTTGCAAACATCGTATCTTCTCCCTGAGATGAAATATCTTTAGTCTAATTGTTTCTTGGCCTTTTGGCTCAGATCAAGTGTAGTGTCTAATCTATACTCTTGGGCACACTGCAGACATGTTCCTGAGAAACAACAGTGCCCATTTGCAGCAGCCCAAATTTCAGACACCCTAACTCTACAAGTGAATCAGTATCACAGAAGCCTTTTGTTCAGTCGGTTGACTTGGATTGATGCACACACACTTGTGCACACGTCTGTGTGTGTGTGGGGGGGTGTTCCTGTTAAGTCTCCATCTAACTGTCACAATCTATCAAGAAATATTTCTATGAATCTTGTTCATGGTCTTTATTTTATATGACAATGTATTAAAAATAAATAATTCAAATGCAGTCACTGTTTGAGCTTTACATTACAGTGCTTTGTGTCTCATCAATAGATCTGAATGATTTTTCATTCATGAGCTGTTAGTTAAAATTTCTGGCCTACTTATTTCTTAGACTTTCTTTTTAACTAAGTCTTTTAATTTATTTAGGAACAAAAGCCTATTCATTTTCATTCCAAGAATCTGAGCCCATTTTAAATCCTGTTCTGCTGCCAGAGTTAACCTCCTGGAGTTTTTAAAAAATGTGGGTCTCTACATGGTGACAACAGAAAGGCAGAGCATGACAGAGAGAGAGGGGTCTGCTTCTCGCCGGCTGGCATTAAAGTCTGGTCCCAAAGGTAGTCCAGAGTAAGCATGCTGTTGGGCCATGGAGATCCTGTGCATGTACTGTGCAAGTTACGTGAAAAAAATACAAAGTTGGAGAACGCACAGTGAAATTAAGAAGAGGGGTAAAAATGCACCCAATCAAATGTCCCTTGTTAGGAGATGCGCCATGCTTTCCCTCACCGTGCCAACTGTGACAATGTAGGGGAAAGGAGCCCAGCACTGTAAAGCATTAGGTTTTTAGAAGTGAAGTTAAACTGATAAATTAGACCTCATTTATTGAACAGCAGTTACAGCGGATTGCCTAGGGAGTCGTTTGACACCTTTGAAGACCCTGCTAACTTAATTGGTGATAGTTTGGGGGCTGAAGGAAACATTTAAGCCAGGAGCAGCAGGACACCGTACCGCATGAAAATGGAGAAGACAAGCATTCTCTCTGACAAGGGGAGTCATATATAGATTTTTGTGTCCATTGTTTTCGCTTATTTGTGTGTGTGCTTTACTCAGTCAATCAAATATAATTGACACCGCTGGGTTCTGTTGTTTTGTAGATGACAGGAGCTAATGCAAGGGAAAAAGCTGGAAGTAAACTTCCTCCTGAAAGGCTGTGAAAAGGTTTTTCCATAGGGCCCGTGACATTTTTTGCTCAATTGTATTAATTGATGCAGTGACAAAGCACTTGGAAAGATGATGGATACTGATCACTACACCCTTTTTAAGGTTGGCTTATATCCTGCCATTAGCATAAGCACTTGTTTGTGCAAGGAGCGAACACAAGCAGATAAAACAAAAGGAGAAACAACAAAGCAGTTTATCTGCCCAGCTGAAGAGGAGCGAGGTGTTTCCTGTGGATGGAAGGCAAGGCAGGGCTGGAGAGACCAGCATCCAGTCAAAGACAAGCTCCCACCTTTGAACCCAGCATCTCCCCTTAACCTGGGATCTCACAGGAGGATCTGCCCCAGTTTCTTAATCGTTTGCTCAAAGTGGCAAATGATTCTAAGAGTTTTCATAAAGTCCTGAGTCTTAAGTGTCAGGGCAGAAAACCTACCAGCATTATAATATACTGGAGCTGGGAGCCAGATTCTCTGGGCTATGGGAGGTACGAGTTTTACAATGATCATGTCTCACAGTCAGTGACAGTGACGCCGATGTGTTAGAGCAGGCCACATGGCTTAACAAGACGGTTCCGGGCTGAGATAACTGACTCCTCACAACAAATCTATTCCCAAAAAACTTGACTACTCAAAGGAGCGGGTGCAGAGTAGGGAGCCCTTCTTTGTCTGCAGAAGTCCGCCTGAAAGTGGGAGAATGTAGTCTGTGGCTTGTTCAAGTCACTAGTGTCATGCAATGTCACTTTATTTCTTCTTCTTTGGTGTCATTTCTGGTATTTAAATGATGTTGAGTTGTTTGAACTTATCCAAAATTCACAGTGGAAGTGTGTTTTCAATCACAATAGAAAAGCTCCAATAATTAAAGTACTTAATTTCACTGGTTTATGAAGCTCTTCCCTTTTCTTTTCTTTTTTCATTTGTTTCTTTGTTTTGTTTTGTTTTGTTTTGTTTTGAGACAGGGTCTCACTATGTAGATGAGACTGACCTGGAACTCACTATGTAGCCCAGGCTGGTCTCGAACTCACAGTGATCCTCCTGCTTCAGCCTCCCGAGTGCTAGGATTAGAGTCGTGTGCCACCACAACTGGCTCTTCCCTTTTCTAATATAAAATGTCTTCTATAATTTCTATTGTTTGGCATTTCACTCTTGAACTGCATCACTTAAGACTATGAAATGTAGAGGAGGAAGAACTGGGACAGGGTAAAAGAAAAATTTCCATTTCCCAAAGCCTTGGGAGAAAACCAGTAGCACAGTTCAAAGAAGGTGGAAACACAGACTTCACTTTCGTTCCATAGATACTTCAAGAAAGCATTTAATAAGCCTCATCATAGAAGAATTTCCACAATGGGTCCTGTACAAAAAAGAAAATCCCATTTTCCACAAATCCAGGCATACTTAAAATTTGATAGAAATCAGCAACTGTCTTGGAAAACTTATGAGAAAAATTGCTAGATCTAAGCAGAGTCAATATCTCATGTACTTTCTCCCAGAAAACCCTTGAATTCATTAATTGGTTTGAAATATATTGACTGAGCACTTGCTGTGTGCCAAGGTCAGAGGATGTTACAAGAACCAAAGCATACGTGCACCTCTGCTCCCCAGGGTCATTCGCTCCATCTGGTGCAATACCAGAGCAAGACGTTAACCAAACAATAAACCCAAACAAATTCAAGAAGTGCTCGGAATAAGAGGGAACAATACTGCATGAATTTATAACTAGAAAGTTTTACCCCAGCTGAAGGTCCAAAGAAATTTTTGCTGAGGAAATAATTATTAAGCTAAGATTTGAAATACAAGAATGAGTTACTGACGGGAAGTAAGGAAGACAGGGAGGAAAGGGAGGATGTTTCAGCCCCATGCACATGACAGACAAGAGTAGGTCTAGACATTCAAATAAGCTGGCGTGGCTGAAGTACGGGGAGTGGTGGAGGAGCCAGCTGTAAGTGGGGTGACCTGGGGTTCCAGCAAACTGAGGTGAAAGTGTTTTAAAAAGACCATGTGATTATGTTTTTCTCCACCAAATTTACTTCCTTTTTAACCTTTGCCATTTTTGCTTTTGAGATTTCAAGCAGTTATCAAATAATAGCAACAGTCTAGAAGCTGCTATCCCCACAACGCCTAGAAACACCTACCACTGCAAGAGGCACAGCAAGAGGAAAGGGGCTCAAGGAATGGTGTAGGCCATGGGTGTCTAGGAAAATTCTAGGTTGCAATTCTATCAGCTCCTCCTGTTTATTCTTGCACCAGAGTGGTTCCTTAATATGGGGAAATACTAAGCCACTACATTAATATACACTTGGAAAACATTCAGATTAGACAACAAAGAAATTTGTCAGCATGATGGGATTATACCACAGTCCTTCACGCTGTCTTAGATCTGTTTCTAATATGACGAGATAACACTTTTTTTTTTTTTTTTTTTTTTTTTT
>NW_022900915.1:571373-639364 GCF_012274545.1 Fukomys damarensis
TTTTTTTTTTTTTTTTTTTTTTTGGTACCAGGGATCAAATTTGGGACCTTGCCCCTGCAAGGCAGGTGGTGGCACCACTGAGCTCAATCCCCTGCCTACAGAACAGTTTTTGTCTCTAAAAATATGAGACATGAGACTTCTTTTCAAATCCTTCCTACCAAGATGCTACTAGCACAGATCCATTAGCAGACATCCCAGACTGCTGGTGCTCTAGCTCCGGTGCCAGAAGAGACAGGTGCGGAGCAGGTGTGGCAGGTAACCCCAAAGCCTTCTGGAGAAGCTGCTTGTCAGCACCAGTGGCACTCTGCCCATCTCCATCTCTGAAATCCTACAAAAAATCAGGGTAAAAGCATCAGCATCACCTGTGACTTACCACTAGATCCAAAAAAGTCTGCGTCGAGTAGATGAGTCTGACACCAAGGCCTCGGCTACCTGGAGAAGTGGCGTGGCGCACTGGACCTCAGTGACGTCTTCCATAACCCTAGGAAGAAACGCGCCCAGCTGCCAACCACTCACCAGGGCTCCCAGTGAGAGATTTTTTCAGAGATTATCAGAAAGCGCTGTCAACAGAGTCTGGACCTGTGCTTCACTTTGGACAATGAGACACATGGAGCTATATATGATTGGTCAGGCTTCCCCTACACACACGCACACATACACACACACCTTACATGCCACTGAAGTCTCCCACTTCAAGGAAGCGTACCTTGTCACCGATTACTCCCCACACTGATCTATTTCCCCTCCCCACATTCACATGCCATTGTTCTCTGCCTAAAGTAGCACACACCCACTCACACATCTTCCTGTCTAATGACCATTAAGCCCCACCTCAAATCCATATACGTACACTTTTAGCCAAGTGTTAGCCAGGTGTGATGTGCATATTTGAAATCCCAGCACTCGGGAGGCTGAGGCAGGAGGATCACTACAAGTTAGCCAACCTGAACTTCAGAGTGTGACTCTGTCTTAAAAAAGAAAAAAATAATAATGTATTCTTTTACTACCCCAATCCACTTCTCCCCTCTAATTATTTTCTCCTTCCTGACCACATGAATATATATTTTAAAATTATATATTTTAGTATATTCACTTGATCTATCCAACAAAAATGTAAGGTCTACAAGGAGCACATAAGAATAGTGGTTAGCTGTCTATTGTTGTATTTTTATTTATTTGTTGGTTTTTCTTGAGACTGGGTCTCACTATGTAGTTGAGACTGCCCTGGAACTCACCATGTAGCCCAGGATGGTCTCGAACTCACAGCAATCCTCCTGTCTCAGCCTCCGGGGTGCTGAGATGACAGGCATGCACCATCACATCTGGCTATTGCTGTATTTTTAAACAGACACCAGAATTTGAACTCTTCGACAACCACCGTTTGTCAGTGCACGAGCCTTGGAGTCAGGTGTGTGGTCTGCTCATCCAGACTGGGGTTGGTTGATTTCTGCTCCACTGCTAAGATTCAGCTGTGGGGTGATGAGGCCAGTGGGTCTGGTGACACTGACTGGACCCATGACTCTGACTTCCCGTGAGAGCACTGCCAGTTACGTGAACGCCAAACTTCCTCACAGGAGGGAAGTACAGTGTTGAGTCTCTGTACCTAAGCTTCGCCCGTATGCCCTACCTTCCACTTTCACGCTCCGGGCCAGTCCAGGAAATGCTGGATCACACTGAGCCACATCCAAGCTGAAGTTCATTCTCTGTTATGAGGTCTTCATCTCCCTGGCTATGACTGGCTATTGCTAGTATAAAAATGTGCAGCTGAAAAACAGTCAGAAGCATGGCTCCTGCCAAGTCCGAGTCCGTGCACATCCACCTGATTGTCTAATTATCTCACTTTCTCCACAGAAGTAATTTTTATAGACTACACTAGCTTTTAAGTACAGAAGGCAGGAAGGCAGGAAGGAATGAAGGAAGGGAAGACCAGCCTGGGAATTCCCACAAGCTCCCTGAGCACAAATGACAGATGGGCTCGATCCACCACCACTCTTTTCGGTGCCGTGGCTAAAGTTGTCTGTTCACTGCTTTATTGAGACTTTGCCACAGAACTTCTTCACTGCTATGTATATTCTGGCAGGGACCCTTTTACTTTCTGTTTACGATTGTTTGTTTGAGATGCGTCTCACGATGTCGTTCAGGTTGGCCTCAGACTCACTGTGCAGCCCAAGCCAGCCTCAGACTTGCGCACACCCCAGTGCCAGGCTTGCAGGAGTGCAGCACAGCACCCTCCCGTCTATCCCTCTGTCCAGGGCTGGGAAACACTCCGAGTGTTCGGTAAGTATGCAGTTCATTCACAACCACTGCAACTCTTTGGAAATTACTGCCCCATGTAACTTTAGTGTCCAGAAATGTAGACCGTCTCATTTCTGGCTCCTCATTTCCTCATTTTATTTAGCTGGCTTTGTTTCCTGGCCACCGCCCCGTGCAGGACCCCACAGGTAGTGGCATGAAGAGTGCACACACGCTTTCCATTCCCAGACTTCTTTCCTGCTGTTCCTTATCACTTGTTCCAGACACACCTGTTCTCCGCTCACAGAGCATCCAGGGTACCGGACCTCTACCTTCACACTCATTGCCTCCTTTCCCTGTCCTCTCAAACACGATTCCTCACCCCACTGTCCTCCTATGCGTTATTCTGGAATTGTGATTTACTACCAAGACGTTTGGTGTTTCCTGAGGCCACTGACCTGGCAGAAGGAAATCTCCTTATACCTGAAGTTTCTGCCCCTACCCAGGCCTTAGGGACACCTGGCAATTCTGCTTTTTTGCTTTCTCTCCCAGAGCCTTGGAATCCAATTTCCCCCATTGTTTTCAGTGTCTACTGTAGGCAGCAGAAACGTAATGTCGAACTGGATATACTGATCTCTCTCCATAATGAGCAAAACAGATATACCCCCCAAAACCAACAGCAACAAAACACAGTGGTGGAAACCAGGCCAGGTGATGTGATAGACCGACCAAAGGCTGCTCCAGCTTGTGTGTCAGCAGGAGCTCCGCTGAGGATGGGGCCTTTCATCGGAGACCTGAACCGCAGGACCCGTAGCAGGTTCTACACAAAGAGCCACGAAAAACACATGCCACAAAGAAGAAACTGTTTTTGCAGAGTCACTACCGTGGCTGCCGTTTCAGACTGTTTGGGGGAAGAGCGAGAACACCAGATTGCTGACTACCGTGAAAGAGAGAGACCGCGTGGTAGGAAATGAGAGGTACGGAGGGGACAGGCCCTACCGGACTTCACTGGCCAGGGAAAGGGAATTGAGTTCCACTCTTTGCATACAAAACAGAAGCTACTGAAGACAAGTTTATTTTCTAATTTACAGAGAGACACGATTTAATTTTGAGTTTTCGGAAGATCACCCACTTCACAGTCTAGTTTCTTCTTTCTCATACCTTCAACTGTGTCCTTGTTCTGGACAAATTTCCACCTCAGTTTAACCGTATCAAATCCACTTCTCTCTCCTGTGGAAACAAGTCTTTGACATCACCTCTCCTCAGCCAGGCTCTGACTCTCCTCCTCACCGCTGCCCTACTGTCTCACTGACCTGCAATTTGCGCCCGCCTCTGTGACCCCTCCACCCCATCTTTGTGGAAGGCACCACTGCTGGTGGAGCTCAGGCCATGGCCTCTTTCAGCCCCATCCTACCTGGCTCCCCTCAAGAGTCCTACGGCAGTCACTTCCTGTGCCCCTGGACTCACTTCTATTTCTCTGAAATCTCCTCTGGACACTCATGTAAGGTCTCTCACCTAAGCTTCACTTCCGCCTAGTTGGTTGTTGGAGTTCCTCAGTTCACTCTTCTTTTTGGCCCACATATTCTCACACGGCTGTTAATAAAATTCACACCTGCACCCTCAAACCACACAGTCACAGCCTCCAGCCCCATCTACATTTTGATGTCTCGAATAACCAAACTTCTCTCAAGCACATGTCTCTTCTGGGCTCCTTTTATGCTTGGTTGTCACAAAACCTCCTAAATCCCAACCTGTCACAAATTGCCTTTCCATCATTTCTCAAGATGCTACCTCTTTTTGGGTTGTTGGTTTGGTTTGGTACCAGGGATCGAACTCAGGCCCCTGTGCTTATGAGGCAGGTGCCGGAAACACTGAGCTAAATCCCCGGCCCATCTTTTTGTGCTTTCAATCTCAGTTGTGATCTAGAAATCTATATGTTCTCTTTTGATACCCTTTATAACCAAACTTGTCTATGCTTTTCCCCAACGATGAAACCAGTATACCCGGGCACAGGCCTATTTGATTTAGAGACTGTCTTAATCACTTCTCATTGCTGACATCCACAACTTAAAGGGTGAGAGGTTGATTTGGGCCCTCAGTTTCATGCAGCAGGAAGCAGAGAGGAAATGGGGGGCCCAGGGAGGTGCATATAACCTCCTGGGTCATTTCCCAGTATCTCCCCCATTCCAGTCAGACTCCATGTCTTAACAGCACAGTCAGCTATAGTACCCCATGCCGTGATGCAATCCATGTTCAAAAGCCCCTTCCCGAATAGATGGAGCTTTGGGGGACACTGTGCTCCAAATCATAATGGAGACCACCATCTTCTGATGAGCAACCCCTTCCCGAATAGATGGAGCTTTGGGGGACACTGGGCTCCAAATCATAATAGAGACCACCATCTTCTGACGAGCAACCCCTTCCCGAATATATGGAGCTTTGGGGGACACTGTGCTCCAAATCATAATGGAGACCACCATCTTCTGATGAGCAACCCCTTCCCGAATAGATGGAGCTTTGGGGGACACTGTGCTCCAAATCATAATGGAGACCACCATCTTCTGATGAGCAACCCCTTCCCGAATAGATGGAGCTTTGGGGGACACTGTGCTCCAAATCATAATGGAGACCACCATCTTCTGACGAACAACCCCTTCCCGAATAGATGGAGTTTTGGGGGACACTGTGCTCCAAATCATAATAGAGACCCCATCTTCTGATGAACAACCCCTTCCCGAATAGATGGAGCTTTGGGGGACACTGTGCTCCAAATCATAATAGAGACCACCATCTTCTGACGAACAACCCCTTCCCGAATAGATGGAGCTTTGGGGGACACTGTGCTCCAAATCATAATGGAGACCACCATCTTCTGATGAGCAACCCCTTCCCGAATAGATGGAGCTTTGGGGGACACTGGGCTCCAAATCATAATAGAGACCACCATCTTCTGACGAGCAACCCCTTCCCGAATATATGGAGCTTTGGGGGACACTGTGCTCCAAATCATAATGGAGACCACCATCTTCTGACGAACAACCCTTTCCCGAATAGATGGAGCTTTGGGGGACACTGTGCTCCAAATCATAATGGAGACCACCATCTTCTGACGAGCAACCCCTTCCCGAATAGATGGAGCTTTGGGGGACACTGTGCTCCAAATCATAATAGAGACCACCATCTTCTGACGAACAACCCCTTCCTGAATAGATGGAGCTTTGGGGGACACTGTGCTCCAAATCATAATGGAGACCACCATCTTCTGACGAACAACCCCTTCCCGAATAGATGGAGCTTTGGGGGACACTGTGCTCCAAATCATAATAGAGACCACCATCTTCTGACAAACTAGGGCAACAGAGGCCACGCCAGTCTCTGGTATTGTCTCCTTCCACTCTGCTTGTGGCAACGGGAGTGTTTTTCTAAACCCAAAAGCTTTCATTAGCTCTCCATCACTCTCAAAATCAAGCACAACTGTTTAACACGTCATACCCAGGTCTTCCTCTGAACATCTCGCTCCACCATGTATATCCCAGCCGAAGCCAGTATTTTTACATTTATCATGTGAACTCCCATAGACCATGTTTTAAAATGGTGCATACTTGTAAAACGCAGTGTAACAGGACTTGTTTTGTTGTGCTGCTACATGTAGAACATATTTAGATTCTTTGTATCCCCATTACACCTCTTCCTTTCCACTCCGTTCCCCTGATCTCTTTCACCATCTGTCACCGTCTATCTTCCAGTTTGTGTCACTTCTCCCTAGTTAATTAATTGTAATTTATTTTTAGATATCTCATATAAAAGAAATTATCTGATATTTAGCTTTCTGAGGCTAACTGACTTTGCCTAACATTACAGTCACTAGTTTCATTTATTTCCCTGCAAAAGACATGATTTTTCTCTTCTTTATGGCTAAGTAATACTCCGTGGTGCATGCACACCACCTTTTCTTTCCCCATTCATCTGTTGATGGGCATCCAGGTTGCTTCCACAGGTTAGCAATTGTGAATTGTGCTACTGTAAACATGAGCACACAGGTACCACTGTCGTATGCTGTCTCTAATCCTGTCAGGAGTATAAAAGGAGTTGTACGGCTGAATCAAATAATATATCTGTTTTAGCTTTCGCACAATCTCCATATTTACTTCTGGGGTGGTTGTACTAGTACCTAGAGGCCTTTGTGAGCAGTTTTCTTTCCTTGAACTCTCTCTCCTCTACTTCTTTGCCTCTGCAACTATGTATTCTTCAGGCCTGAGTTTGAGGTTGCTTCCTGGATCCCAGATGTCTACTGGGGATTCTTAGCAATATTTACTCTATAGCTCCTCTTAAGACCACTTATCATAGAGAGACGGAGATGCTACTCACCCTGACTTTGTCATTATATATTTTACACATGTATCAAACTATCATACTGTACCCCATAAATATGTATAATTATTGCATCAAGAATAAATTTTAAATTTTACCAAACTTAGTTGTAGTTTTTTTGTTTCTATTACATTTTAGAAGACAATACGTCATGTTTGTTCCCTTCATTTCTCTCAACTTTCAATCCGCAGAATTTAACACATATATAAATACAGCGGTACCTTGGCTCACAATCTTAATTTTTTCCATTATTCTGGTCACATACTGAATTGCATGAGAACCCAATCAAATTCAAGGGTAAGGTTCACGCCTGCAATCCCAGCATTTGAGAGGCTGAAGCAGGAGGATCGCTGCAAGTTCAAGGCCAGCCTGGGCTACAGAGTGAGTTCAAGGCCAGCCTGAATTAAAAAGAGAGCCTGTCTCAAAGAAACCTAAACAAACAAGCAAACAAACACAAATTCAATGCTTAGGTTCAATGTTGACCCCATGGGGAAATTTGATGAGGTTATCATCCAATTCGGTGTGCGACCAGAATCATGAAAAGAAAAGAAATAATACATTCTTGGTCCAGGGGTGTAGCTCAGTGGCACTGCCTGCCTGGAAAGCACAAGGTCCTGAGTTTGATCCCTGGTACCAAGAAAGACACATGCACACACACACACACAAAATAATTCATTCTTTTTACAAAAAAACAATTCCTTGTCTCATAGGTAGACTTCAGTTACCGTATTTACAAATCTTCCTTCTCGGTGGTAGATGCATTCTAACTGGAAAAGGTGTGAAGGGAGTAACACACAGCTTGAAAGAGAATCAAACAGTCTGACCTCCTCGCTTCTCTTTTCCTCATCCTCTTTTGCCTCCCTGACTTCCTTTAACCCTTGATTTGATTTTCCAGTAGGAATCCTCTTGCATTTCTAAATAAAGAGGTGAAAGTTATAATTCAGGAAATGGATCGGGCACCACCCACACAAGATAAGGGGAGCCTTGAAGCAGAGTCAGAAGCCTCCTCCTTGCTGCCCGTCACACCCTCAGCCTAGTCCACCTCCAGTTATTAAACCGTCCGTTACAAACCAGGGGTGGGTGAAGGGGACAAAACAGAACACGTGCGGTGGCAGCTGCAGCAGGCTGAGCAACCCGGGAAGCAGAACCCAAAGCAAATAAGAAACGCAAATGATTCTGGGGGAAATGCCAGGGACACATGGCAGGGACAGGAAGTGGGTAAAAGCTAGGTGATTCCTCCACCGCGCTGTGGTTCCAAAACCTGGGAAAGAAGGAGAAGAAGAGAGAATTGAGTAGGAAAAGACTAAGGTGGTGGTGTAACTCTGAGAAAGTGTCAGTCAAGCCACAGGGGTGCCACTCAAGGGATCCCAGGTAGATAGAAGTGGACCAGCTCCACCCGCTCACAGGGCCCTCGCTTAGGAGCAGTCTGAAGGAGACATGGCCTCAAAAGGACTGCTGTGACATCTGGAGATGCCTTCTAGCTGGCTCTTTTCTGAAGGGAGAGTCCGTTGGTGCACCTCTATGGCTGACATATGGCTTCGGACATGCTCTCCAAGAGTGACCCCAAAATGCCAATCTTCTAGGAATAGGGAACTTTAAAGCCAATGTCTTGCATCACTTTACCTCACTGGCTCTCATTTGCCACCATTTTGTTCCCCAGGATTTTGGCAATATTGGATTATCACACGTTTCGGAGGCTTGGGGAGAGGGTGAGGAGAGAGGTATAGAACCAGAGAAGCTACACTGCACAGGACAGCTTTCTACGGCAAAGAGTGAAAAGGCAATCTGGTTTAAAATGTCAGTGATGCTCAAGTTGAGGAATCTTGCTTTGAAAAAACTATCAAGTACAGTTCAATGAATGTACATAGTTCTTGTTATATCAAGGAAGACAAACAGGGAAGATGAGCCTAGAGAAGCCACCACATACATGTGACACATCACTGTATAAGCAGACAGCATTGTAGACTCAAAATTCTACCTTCATCCTCTGCTCATTTCTTATCTCTGTGTGTAGAGCTTATAAAACAATTCACACACTCCACATACACACACACATACACACACACAGTAATGTGAAGACAGAATACCATATACAGAGTCCTGGTCCATCTGCCCAACTTTTGGTAATGTATTGTTCTCCGTGACTATAAAGTTGAGGAAGAAATATCTTTTTTTCCAAAGGGAAGAAAATAGCCTAAAACTATAGTTTTTTATGTAACTCATACCATGTTCTTCACAGAGTCATCATTCTAATTTAAAACATAATTGTTCAACAAGTTTCAGCTATGGGTGGGACAATTAAACCCTTATTTTCAATTCTTTCCAGTGCCCAAACATTGTCTTCTTTTTTCCATGTCTTCAGGATGAAACTGTAGCTTTGAAAATGTACTCAGAGCAGTCTACTGACAGATTACTCTCAGAGCCAAGACTGAAATTTCTCAGAGTAGATAGGAGAATAAGAATCTTGGAAATAATTTATTTGAAAATATGAAAGTGGCCCAGAACATGAGATCACGCTTGGCAACTTAGTAAAAGAAACAGAATTGGCTATTGTGCTCCCAGTGTGAGAAAACATGGTCAGGCTTTTGACAGCTCAGCCAAAGCTTGCAAGAAAAAATCAGACAAAGAATTTTTTTAAAGAAAAACTTGTTAGCTCCCCTACCATCATGCCCACTGAGACATGATAACATTACTGCCAGTTAACATTCCTGGGGAAAGGTGAATCAGAAAGGATCACCTAAACAGAGGGTAGAAGTGTCTGTTTCACTCTTGTTCCACTTTATTGCAAACAATTATTGACAGAAAAGTTTTATAAAAATGTCTAAGAATCAACAAAGAGAGTAGGCATGCTTATAAAACAGATTTCTTGGCTTATGAACTTACTTGAAAACCAGGTGTGGCCTAATACTTAGCAGGGTAGGAAGACCAGCAAAGTTATCACAACTTCAAAATAAAATTATAGAATGTCTCTCTCCTCTAGAGATAGTGTAGGCTTTACTCTCAAGAGGGGAAAAAGCTAATATTGGTGTCCAGTAGGAATTGTGCTCCCACTCGTGGGAGCAGGCACGCAGGAACTGAGCCTCTCACCTAGAGCTCCTTACCTTATGTGAGGAAGTTCTGACCCAAGAGTCTGCTGTCTCTGGAGGCTGAGAACAAATGGTGGGGTTTTTTAACTTACCTGGGCCATTTAAGTCTTTATAAGATTCAGAAAAGGAATTGCCTTGGCTTAAGTCCACGGGTCACAGGAACCAATGTGGAAGTCAGAAAATTTCGAGACCATTGGCCTACTGATGCTATGACCTTGACAATGAGGTCGTCACTGAGCCTAGGCTTCTTTTTGCCTTCTGTCATGCCTTACTTAGGAGAAATGAAGAGCAGTGACAGAAATAAAATCCCTGTGGCTCTTTGAAAAGCAAGAAGCACTAAAAGAAAGACTTCTTTTGGATAATTTCATCCACTGTGAAGGGCTCAGATGTGGAAGGCAGTAGAAGCAAAAGCCACGAATCCCCTGTGCAGTGTGTGTGCTCACGTCCTTTTGATTATTCCCCTTTACCAGGAAATGCAGAGTGCGAACGTGTGCTCTTAGACGCAGGAAGAGAAAACATCTACTAGCTTCAGAGGAGCCTTCAGCTTGCACAGCAACGGCCTCACGTAATAGACTGTTGTTTACATGATTCACTACAACTTTTGACACCGCACAAATCAATTCCGATTGAGTTTCTCATTGAGGCAATCTGATAGCCTAACCAGGAGGCCCCCAGGTGCTGCTCTTTTCTCCTCCTCCTCCTCCTCCTCCTCCTCTTCCTCTTCCTCCTCGATAAAAGCAAGGCCAGAAAACAGTCAGTTTGGAAGTGGTAGTACCTAAACTTAGTTTTCTTTTTTATTTATTGTCATGCAATTGCTTCTTTAACCCACTCTATTGATCTTGACTGGGAAGTGGGGGGGATCGGAGGAACAGGGGCATCACTGAGTAGACCATCTATGGTTCGGTCCTGAGGGGAAAAAATAAAAAGTCCCAACCCAAAGAGTGGGGAGAGGGGGCTTTAAAAAGCAGAAGATTGACTGGTTTTGCAAGGGATCCCAGTGGATTCCTGCCTACACCAGAGCATCATGTAAGCCTGTGTTCTTCCATCCACCTTGTTTGCAGTAAATAGCTGCCCATTATGTTAGGTCAGGCAAGTGCTGGACGTCACAGCGCGGTGGCCTTGATCTGCACACAGAGCAGCAGGAAAGCTCCCCAGAGAGCAGACGCGTGTGTCAAGTTCTGGAACCATCACGGTTCTAAGCGACAGCTTCTCTTGAGGGTCTGAAACCCACCGGTGCCTGTGCTGCTGCCCCCACCCCAGCCTCTCCCTCCTCCCCAGCACTTTCCCCACTCACGCCCTCCCCGGCACCGCCTCTCCTCTTGACAGTCTATTTGAAAGGAGACAGATGCTGGAGCAGTTTTCCTTCAGTCGGCTCTAATTCCATAAGGCGCAATTCACCGAACACAACTCTGTCCATCTTGTGAAAAGGCTAAGATCCTCGGGCAGCCCCATTTATTATCTGCCTTGACACTGACACAAATATTTTCCGATGGGTTGGAGGCTGTCACTTTACTGTCCTTACGTTCTTTGCCCTCAATAAATAAGACACATTAAAGTTCTTAAAGGCGAACAAAGAACTGTATCCTGGGTACCATTTGTCCTGAAGTTGCCATGTTTAATTGAACATTTTATAGCGCTCTAATGTCACGTCAGGTTCTTAATGTGACATGAGCCCTTCTCTTACATTACCAGGGGCCAAGAACATCACAGAATCTTCCTCGGATTCATGTGCATGAGAAGTAAGATTTACCCTGTGCACTTCACTGAATCATTTATGAGTTACCTTATCTCACCCAGGCAATTTTGTAACTTGTAAATGGCCCCTCTGGTCTGCTGTCTGGATTTTTGTTTACTGTGAAATCCCAAAATAGTATGACTATTTTCAAGATAGCAAGCTAAATTTTGCTGCAATATAGGATTACCCTGTATGTGTCCTTTCCTTTATTTTCCCATTTATTGGTCCCGGATATGAGGCATAGAACCAACTTAGGGGCGGAGTGTAAATATATGGCATTTTAGAATATGTAGTCCCACAGGGCAAAGGTGACAGCCAGTGTCTACTAAACCTCATGAAGTAATCACAGCTCCGGGCGATTATCATCAGAAAACATGGCCCTGAACAGAGCTGACCAATGCAAGCTACTGGCTGCTTACCTGCCAGTAGAAATTAGCTGCGTGGCAAGAAAGACACACCTTACACTTAAAAGGTACAGGTCGCTGACTAAACCAGTAAGGAATTAACTCTATTTCAGTAAGAAAGGGAAGCGTGAAGGTTAAAGAGGAGCAACGAAAGGAGAACTGCAGGAAGCCGTCACGAAGTAGATGGAATACAGACAGCGCCTGGGAGGGAGAGTCCCAGGGATGGTTAGCCAGACAGCACGGTTTTCCTCAGCTCAGGTACAGACGCGATTTAAACACATTACAGGGGTGTCTTATGCAGACTATGTTGTTTTCACTAGCGTGCCGCCATGGCGTAATATTTTCCCTGGAGAAATCAGAATTTTTCTATTTTTCTGGCAACAAATACAACTTAATATTTATTTCTGATATCTGTTCATTTTAGGGTGACTGCTCGAACTTTTAAATGTCCCATGTAATGTATAAGACGTATGAGTGTTTGCTTTTAATCAAAAAAACTCTTTAATTTCTTAAAATTATTTTTAAAATTTGATCATAATCCAAACATTGAAAGGAACCTTTTTTTGCACAGGAGGTGGTCCAACACATTCCACTGAGTCTGGATTTCATGGCTGCCTCTGCCATTTTTCTCTCACGTCTCAACTAACTTATCCGTAGAGAGGAAATCAGGGTACATAAGGGTACTTATGACTTCTATACAGATTAAATAGGAAATGCCTGGTCTCATTCCTACATTCATAGGCACTAAATTAGTACCTACTGTTAGTGTTTTCATTATTTTCAGGCATGTGTAACTTTGATTTATGCAACACTAGAAAAGATTGTATATAAAATTTTGCAGACACCTTAGCACTTTTTTTCTTTTTGCTCTAAATCATAGATCATGATAGTGGCAGGGTAAGAGTGGACAGTTGGCTGCATTTTTTCCACAAGTATTTACTGAGTGTTTACCATGCATTAGCACTATGAAAAATTGCAAGGGAGATAACAAATACTTTAGCTAAACAGTCAGGGGCATTTAGACTTTGAACTGAAAAATCTCAGCCCTGGAGTTCATGCAGTATGTGGGGATTTGGGGATAGGAGGTTTTCAGGGTGGGAGATGTTCTGGATTCCGTTCCTTATCACATACCCTTCGTGGAAAATCAAACAAATCTAAGAATTCCAATTTTTGGTCCAAAGGATCACTCCATTCCTTCAGATTTCCTTAAAATTCCACTAGTACCATCTTTACATAAAACCAATGTTTTCTTAATTGAATTCATCATAAAGGGATGCTGACAGACCCATTCTTATTTTTTTATCCCTTCTAGTCATTGTAGAAAGCTCTGTTATTAAAATGTTTTTTACACATGAACAATTCATATCATGGCTATAATAAATTTTCTATTTTCCCCAAGATGCAAATGTGAGAAACATGAAAGAAATTCAATTATAAAAACCTATTCTCATTCAGTTAAGGACAGGAAAATTTACTATGGGTTTCTATTTGCCCTGTTTCACGAGCATAAATGAATTCAATTTCAAAGTATCAACTCTGTCCTAATAGGTTTTGACGGGATTAAACACAAACATCTTGACTTATATATTGAGAAGATACAGCTCTCCAAACAGCCTTAAAAATGAAGATTTTATAAAAAATAATTTAAATATCTAGACACATTAAGGACCTGATTCTAACCACATTAAATTTAAGCAAGGAACATGTGAGAAAGGACAACTATTGATATTGTGTTGCTTTCCTTTAAATATCCGGTCTTATCTGAAACAGAAGCAGGAGGAGGCACCTCCCACCACTATCCTGGGCATCTGTTTGTTTCTCGAGAATTCTGCGTGGTTCCTCTGCTCCCGCTGCTGCGCACGGAGCACTGGGTGTCTGTGGTAGAGACACCAGGCCTTCTTTGTGATGAGCCGCAGTGTGTCCTCTCTCTGAAAGGCCTTCCCTTTGCTCGCATTAAAGGAGGAAGCACGAGGTGTAAAGTTTATTATTTCTTTCAGCTGTAGGATATGAGCAACGTGCAAACGGGGAGCTGTTCCAAATAAAACACGGGCGGTTTACCACGGCCCTCACTGCTGTGTGACGTGAGCTTCCCTCCGGGCATTGTTGCCCACGTGCTCTAGAGGAGCTGCACAGGGATCCTCTCAGCAGCACTGCTTGTAATAACAAAACTGAAACCGCTCCAAGCATTTCCTAACCAGAGAACCAATCCATACACTGTGGTACTTCTATGCAACTGATTATATTATGAGGCAGTGAAAATAGAAGCATCATCTCTTCCTATAACAAGAACATTAAAAACAATGGGATGTGCGAAGTCAGAAATACACACACACTACAGGTATATGTACATACGATATTTCTATAAGGCTCAAAATTAAGCAGACACAAAATTTAAGATCACTAGGAGTTTAATGCAGCGGGTGTGACTGGGAGCAGCACCCACACCATAGCAATGGTCCTAGCGATTTCCGCGGCCTTAGCTGAGTAGGGTGCAGGTTGAGCTTCATTTTACTACTATGCATTGTGGTTTTCTTATATTCTTTTGTACGTATGAAATATCACATTATTAAAAAGTAAATTTCTAAAGAATCTTATCTCGAATAAAAGGACAAGGACTTCAAACCAAACAGCATTTGCATAGGCCTAACCCTGACAATACCTCCTGGGTGTCTGCCAGTGGGTAGAACCATGCAAGCACGTGACTTGGATCCACAACCAAGATTAGCTCAGAGTTTATCAGAAGTCTTGCTTTCAATTTGCCAGTGTTATTTATAGGTCTTTTTCACATCTATCGTAGCTCATAAATGCACTTTTTTTTTTTTTTTTTTTTTTTTGGTACTGGAGATCAAACTTGCAAAGCAGGCAGCAGAACCACTGAGCTAAATCCCCGGCCCATAAATGAACTTTTAAGGGTCACATTTAGTGATAAAGCTTCCAGGGACTGTCTAAAATTGTCATACTTAAAATACCAAATGAAGGTGTACGCATTCCCAGGTGGGCTCTCTGTGCCTCGTTCTACATCTTTCAAAGGGATTTCACAGACTCGGGTCTAAGAAGCATTTACACTAAACTACCCTGTAGCCTGCATTCCCGCTAAGTTCCCACAGTAGCTCTACTGTGAAAAAAATCTTTTTTTTTCCTACTTTAAAATAGAATACTGCAGCTTACCTTTATTTCTCAGTTAGATGGGAAACATATAGAAACTATATGTGTTCTGGATTTGAAAAGCACTATTTAAAGTCATGAGAAAGTATATAATGACATCCCCATCCTTCATACTTGTAGTTGAAAATACATAAACATTTAAAAGTGAAAAGTATATGAAAGTAAATATAAATTGGCAATGCTTATTTTTCAGCTGAGATCACAGTGGAAACTGTCTTATCCCTGCAGTCTGAAACATCAGAAATTGTTCTCATTATAGTATAATCAAAAAATGCCCAAGCAGAAAGAAAATATTAAGGCTAAAGTTCCAATGAAGATTTTAAAAGATTCTGATGGAGCCTAATTATTGCGTCTGGAGTTCTTTTCATCCCATGATTACAAAATGTCATTATGAGAGAAATTATTAGAGCTAAAACCACGGCAAAGTGCTGACCTACCACCTAGTGACCAAAGGTAAGCCAAAACACTCCACAAGCTTCCTTTATGGATTGTTGTGCCCACGCACTCTCTGGGGACAGAACAGCACAGAAACGTTCTGATCAGAGAAAGGGTGACCTTTTCTTTGGAAGTGATTTAATGCTTGGATAGGCTGAAATAACTAACTGAAAGGATAACAAAAGGAAAGGGGGGAAAAAACCTTATTATGGTGTAGTCCATGGGGAAATGGGCATTTTTATAGTTTTCTACAAAATCAAGGCTCTCATAAAAATTTTGAGGTTGGATCTGAGATGCTGTGTTCTGGATTGCAGCAAGGTGGAGCAGCTAGCATGAAGGTGCCTGCCTATCGGGATGGAGGCAGCGCACCCAGATGGCACCTGCACCTCTTCGTCTCCACCCTGGCACCCTCGAATGGCCCTTGTGAGCTTTGTTTTACAACTGAGAAGTCTCCATCCTGTACTGTCTCAGTCACACAAGAGTCTGTGGCAGAATCTGATTTTATGCTTCAAGTGGCACTTCCAACAACTAGAACTACAGGCCCATGATCGGAAGGCCTGTCGTTTACTTTACAGAAGAATGATCATATTTGATGTAAACGTAGTATGAACAATTTGTGTGTAGCTCCTTAATACAATAAGAGTCAGTTTCTACCTTAAGCCATTTGGGATAGTTAAAAGCAAAACTAAGGACTAAGCAAAACTAAAAGTTTTTCTTAGCAATGTTTGCTTGAGTTCAGCACTTTGATTAAAGTCTGGCATTCTTTTGCCTTGTGTGATCTTACGTTTTCAGGATAAGAAGCATTTCTCAATGCTTAAAGTTTGCTCTATTTCCCAGTGATTTCACTCGACAGATTTCCATATGTAAACCAATTGGAGGCTAAAACTATACCAAATAGTTCCAGCAGAAAACTTACATTTTTTTTTCAAAGACAAGGTTGGAACTCTGGGCCTTATATATGCTGGATAAGCACTCTGCCAATTAGCTGTGTCCCCAGCCGCAGAATTCTTAATTTATCACAAAACAAGCTGAGTATATGTGAGTCTGCCATTTTGAGGAGCAAGTCACAGATCGTGAGTTCGGGGGTCATCGGCATGTTTCACAGAGAAAACACACATGATAGACATGAGGTGCCCATTTCTGTAATTAGAGAATCTCTAAAAGTTATCATCATCATTCTTGAGAAAAGATTCTTTTGATTCCTTAGACACTGAGAAATGGCTTTAGTAACTCAAAGGACAATCAGACCTGTGGAAATAGACTGGAAGATGATGCTTTATGTCTGAAGGTAGAAAATGAGTGTTCTCAGAATTCTTCCACGGACGACACATTCGAAAGTCACAGAAGGTAAGGACGGGCTCTGGAGCCAGACTGCCCCCTTGCAAATACCAGTTCTGTTGTTTCTAATCTGTTGGGAAATAGTTTAATGTTTCTGGGCCCCAGATTACTTATCTGTAAAATGAAAAAAATAATATTCTCTCTCCTATTGGGTTCTGGTGGAAATGTATAATTTAATCTACAGTGAGCCCTTGTGTTAGTGCAGGGCACATATTAAATGCTATATACAAGTTTGCTACAATTAATGATGCCCCCCAAAATGCCTGTATTTAGAGAATGAAATTTATGAAACTGTGTTTTTCAGCAAAGCAGCAACTGCAAAAATAAGCTATAATCAAAGCTTCTATTCTGCATGGTTTATAAAGGTGAACAGAGTTAAGAATTTTCTAAAACAAAATGAAGTTTCCCTTTCTCATTTTACCTTTAAATTTTTTAATTAATTAAGTTTTATTCCATTTCCCCCTCAAGCCCCCTTCCTTTTCTATGTGCAAAAGCTTTGTTTTCCTTTTTTCCCTTTTTTCTTATCCCTTCTTCCTTTCCCCCTCCCTCCTCCCCTGTTCCCCTTCCCATTTGAACGCTTTCTTCCGATTTCCCAACACCCATTATACATTTCAGTCCTTATTTCCAATTGCAGTTTCTCACATCAGAGCCACAGTTCTGCATTTTAGCCGTATGATCTTCAGCTTAACTTGTTCTGTGTCTTCCTTAAGCTTGCTTCAGCAGCACATATACTAAAACTGGAACTACGTGCTTTCCTTGTTTTAATACATCAGTATCTTCCAAAGCTCCTGACGATGAACATGTTCATTCATCTAGTCAACCAATATTTATTGAGTCCATACCATATCCAAAGCATGTCCTAGATTCCAGGAAACAATGGTGACTAAGACAATAGAAATTGTTGCTCTCTTGAAACCTAATTATAAATCTGTGTGGAATTGTGTGCAGGGGATACATAAATAAATAAACAAGATTGACTTATTAACAAGGTGCTCTTCAGAGATATTTTATCTTTCTTTTTCCAAAGTTGGCCTTGCAGGTCATGTCATATAAGACAAGCCAACTTAATTCCCGTGTACATTTTCATTTTATTATCACCAAACTTTCATATCCCCAAATACACATTACTGGACTCACAAAAGGGCAATGTTGAGCAGAAAACTTAAACAGAAAATATATCAAATCTCACATGACTGCCTTTCTGCTATCTGAGACCCAAGAGCCACTGGAAACTCTGTGTGTCTTGCTGAGTTGCTGTGGGGCTTAAATTTAATTTGTGTGTCGTGTTGGCAAAGTGTTTGCTCAGTAAGTACTTTTTGGCACCTTGGCTTTGGCACTTCAAAGTACAACTCATAGATCTTTGCAATTTTTCAAAGTTTGCTTTCCCACAGTGTAGCTCTAAGCAGCTGCCTAAGAAATCCACAATGCAACAGCCAGAAGAAAGATCACGTGTGTGCTTTAGAAAATATCTGGCATCCATAAGTATAGGAGTCCACATCTCTTATGTCTCCAAAGATCTACAAAAAAGAAAAACTTTCAAAAGCAATTTTGCCATTTCGGTAAATAGTAATGATGACAATAAAAAAGAATCTTGCCAGCATGGTATCCTTTCTGCTCTGCTGTACAGATTTATCATATTATTATGTGCTGAGGCTTTTTAAAAATAGTGATCTTCTGTAATCTAGCAAGACTTGATTTTTAGCCTGGTGTCACTGAAGGGCCAAATTTAAAATGGCCCTAGAAAATGTGGATGTCCTTTAAACAGGAACCAATATGAATTAGACCGAGGAGAACAACATGCTCTATTTATTGCTTGTTTATTCATTTTTCAAGAGCAAACTGAAGTCAACTTGCTCAAAAAGTAGAAAGGATCCATTAGCCATATTTATTTCTACTCAATGAGGATAGCCTCACCACGTTCAGTGATGTGATTTTTATTGTGATGTACAGCTGCCTTTTCTCTCACTTTCTAAATTTTCCTTTTTCAAAAAAAAGGGGGGGTCATATTTCATCAGTCCTAGACACCAAAGTTTACATTTGTAAAAGCTTTACCTGACTAAATCTTGAATCTCCCTTAAAACTCAAATCAGGAACCCCTTTCTCTAGAAAGTCATCTTTGACTGTCTTTGGAGAAACATTTTTGAGTGTTATGAATAGAGTGGATGGGTAATAATTTTAGGCCAGGAGTGGTGGCACACGTCTGTGATCCCAGCACTAGGGAGGCTGAGGCAGGTGGATCACTGTGAGTTCGAGGCCAGCCTGGGGCACATAATGAGTTCAAGGCCAGCCTGAAGCACATAGTGAGACCCTGCCCCCCAAAAACAAAAAAGTAATAATAATAATTCCAACAGGCCCTACAGTAGGAAAGAACTGGGAGAAGTTAAATAAGACATAGTTCATAGTCAAATACATCATCTTTGTCACATTCCTTCTAGTTTTCTATTTCCACAAAGCATTCAGGGTCACTTCCTAACGGTGGCACCGTGTGACTGTGCAGAGCTTCACGATGTTCTACCCTCCCTGAGTACATGACCCCACTGTGGGTGAGGAGCACAGAGTAGGACAAGGCAAGAGTCTGGGTGGACGGGAGAGCTGCACCTGCACCTGGAAAACCGGTGTCTTCTGATGACGTGGGTGTCCACCGTGTGCCTGACCGCTTCTTTAGTGGACTCGCTGAGGTCACAGCCTTTCCTTACTCGCTGACTCACGCTTTTACCTCTCTTCCTCCACTTGCTGAGCATTATTTTGGACACCAGCAAAGTCTGAGTCCTGGAGGGTAATAAAGAGGGGCATAAGTGACCTTCCTTAGTGGTTCCATTGTCCAGTGGCTTCATAACCTCTCAATATTTGCTCAGTACACATTTAGCAATGGTCTTCCCACTCCATGCAGAACACTGGGGTCTCATGGATTTTCCAAGCAATATTTTTAAATGGACTTTATCTTTTTAATTAATAAATAAAAGTGTATATATTTATGATGCTTAATAAGATGTCTTGATATGCATATAAACTGTAAAATGGAGCTGGGGGAATGGGGAAAAAATAAGAACCAAGATCTGTCATGTACAGGTACAAGATCCCAATGATGAATGTAACTGTATCGTATATCTAAAATGTACCAATAAAAATATTAAAAAACAAATTGTGTAATGGCTCAAACAAGCTAATCAACATCTCCATTGCCTCACACATATCACTTTTTGTGTGCCTAGTGTGTGCATTTCTATCCCAGCCAGCATATCCTGTGGCTGGTTATCGTGGTCTTACACCACAAATCCATCCCAGCAATGGTATCCCATAAAGGTAGAGCTATGCAGAATCCATCTAGTATCTGGCCAGTCTAGTAACGATGAATGAGGCACCTAGGCCTACCCCAGCCCATGAAAGAGGTTTATGGGGACAGAGTACTCTTCTAGGTGCCCTCCTGGCTCTTCCTGAATAACACACCAACATTGTATGGGGCAAACCTGGGCTTAGGTTGCTCTCTGATATTGAAACGATGAGCAGACAAGGAGCTGACACCATCAGCAGACTCCCAACAAATCTGGGCCTGAATGCCCTCCAGTGCTGAAAGAGTGGAGGCTCATGTAGGATTGGAGAAAATAAGCACTTGGACTAGAATTCCTGGACAGATAACAGACAAGTATTTAGGAAGCCTTTATTAGGAAGACTGGATAAACACCTGATCCTTTGGTGCCCAGATGAGCTTCACCTGCTGACAAGTATTAAGAGCTTTTAGAAAACCATGGTCTTGCCTCCTGAAGTGCTAAAGACCTAACAAAGAGTGATCAGCAAGGGAGAATTCTGATAACCTAAAACATTGATTTTATGTAAATTTCATGAGCTTGAAGAAAACACAGAGAAACGTTTCAATACTCTAGTAGGGAAATGTATGAAAACAATAGAGGCAATTTTCTTAAAATCAAACAAATTCTTGAGCTGAAAAATACACTCAGTGAAATTAAAAATGTGATAGACTACGCTCACTTCAGCAGCATATACTAAAAATGTAATAGACATCAGTAGCAGGATAGATGAAACATAAAAATAATTATTGAGCTCAAAAATAAGCTTTTTGAAAATTCATAGTTGGAAGGAAAAAATAAAGAAGAGTGAAGAAAGCTTTTGAAATATATTAATATTTTGGAACATTTTAAAAGAGCAAGTACTTGGGTCACTGGAATTCAAGAAGGATGCAAGAAAAAAAGACAACAGGGTACCGCTTGTTTAAAAAAAAAAAATACACACACACAGAGGCCAGAATTTAGCTCAGTGATTCTGCCTCCTGCCTCGCAAGTTCAATTCCCAGTACCAAAAAAATTTAAATTTAAATTAAAAAAAAAAAAACAGAAAAGTTCCAAGACCTAGAAAAGGATACAAATATCCAGGTCACCATATCTTCTGCTAGTTATAGTCAAGCTCTCAAATGTCAGAGATAAAGAGAAGATTCTCAAAGCTGCAAAAGAAAAGAAACAACACATAGCCATGTCCAATTCATCTGGCAATAGAGTCAGCACTAGACTTACAGGGTCAGGAGAGAGTGATGGGAGACTTTCATGGTACAGAAGGAAAACCATTATCAACTGAGAATACTGTACTTAGAAAGCTATACTTAGAAAGGAAGAAGAGGTAAAGACTCCCAGACCAACAAAAGCTGAGAAAATATATCTCCACCAGACCTGTTCTACAAGAAATGCTAACTGAAAGAACAAGGTACTGGACCACTTTTACACAACACAGCTCTGGAAGTCTTAGCCAGAACAACTAGACGAGGGAAAGAAACAAAGGGAATCCAAAAGGGAAGATAAGCCAAATTGTCACTGTGTGCAGATGACATGACCTTATATGTATAGAAAATAACAAAGTTACAGTTAGAAGCAAGAAGTTCTGGTGACATTGACTATAGAAAATAATAATATACTGTGCATTTCAGGATTTCAAAAGGGTTTTTTGTTGTTTTAGGAGAGGGTAAGCTTGGTACCAGGCATGGAACTCAGGACCTTGTGTTTGTGAAGCAGGCACAGTGCCACTGAACTAAATCCCCTGCCCCTCAAGAGTTTTGAAGAAAGAAATATGTTTAATCTTACTTAAACATTATTCAGTGTATACATGTATAAAAT
The DNA here is from genome assembly GCF_012274545.1 of Fukomys damarensis. NCBI lineage: Eukaryota > Metazoa > Chordata > Mammalia > Rodentia > Bathyergidae > Fukomys > Fukomys damarensis. Next base: position 593,260 of record NW_022900915.1, read on the forward strand.
GTAAACATTATATGGGACCTGGTTAATATGTAGAATTTTATGCTTTTGCATATAAGTTTAAAAATAAGTTTTAAAAACAAAGATGACAAATTCCTCTTGCTGTGTCAGGCCACACCCTTCTGTGCCCCCAACTCATAGGAACAAATAGGAAGCCCTTTCACCAGGCTGAGGCAGGGGGAAGAGTGTCTCCTCTCCTTCTTCGCGGTGTGACCGGGGACCACAGCACATCTCCCCCAGAAGAATCTCCTCAAATTCTGCCTCCTTTCCCTTCGACACTCTCCTATGAGAGGCAGTAATACCCAGTAGAACTTGGTTTTTCACTTATACCTTCTAATTCAACATCCAATTATAGTAAAAGCCTCAAGGTCTCTATGAAAAATGAATACCATAGTCCAGTAAAGCATTTTTCAAGTCTTTTAGGAGCAACAATATTATTATCACTGCTGACATAAAATATGTCTCTTTAGACAGCTCCCGTATCAGCTTTCTTTGTTATACATTTTCATCTCCTTTGGGGAAGTACGCTTGTCTGCTATTCAGGAAAGAAGAATATTTGCTTGCTTAAAAGGGACTGCTTCTCATTTCAAACTTTTATCTGTCAATTTAAAAAGTGTTGACATTACTATGCTTTTGCTGCCACCAAGCATCTTAGGGGAAGAAGTATTCATTTCATTTATATAGAGACTGAAACATTCAACCTGACCCCAAAGCTTCAGAGTTCATCTTAAATCAATGTTTGCATACAAGACTTTCATTGAAGGATGAAGTTTAGGGCAATGTGAGAAACTTCACTGAAAGAACATCAAAATTCTGTGTGGAGTAAAACAGATAATAGTTTTTATTGAATCACTGAAGTTGAATAAAAAGGGAAGTCACGGTGTACTTGAAATGAAAAGGAGTACAATGCTTTTAAGACTCTGTGAATGACCAGGGAAGGTATGACACTGACACCCCAGGTCTTATTGCCTGAAGAATTCCAGGAGGAGGCTAAGCACAAAAGGACAGACAGAGCCGTGTGGATTCCATGCTGAGCACATAGCTTGTAAGGAGAACCCCATTCTATACAAACACACATGAAACGTTAACAAATATTGACCATGTGCAGGCCATAAAACAATTCTCAGTGAATTCCAAAATGTTTACAGCTTATAAAAATATATTCTCTGAATACAGCAGAATTAAGTGAGGAATCTATCACACACACACACACACACACACACACACACACACTATAGAATACTCATATTTTTCCATAATAAGAAAAAGACTTCTAAGTAATCAATGGGTCAAAAATGGATTCACAAGAGAAATTAGGCAATATTTAAAAATAAGTGGCAATAAATTTTACATATCAAAACTTGTACTGGCAACTAAAACATTGCTTAAAAAGAAATCTATAGTCTTAAGCTTAAAATATTAAAAAGTCAGAAAAGAAGAAAAGCCAAAAACCATTTATTTAAAGGTCCATCTCAAAGAAGTAAAATAAAGAGCAGGAAATTAAACCCAAAGATGGAGAATGAAAGAAATTAAAAAGACAAGGTAAATAAATAAAATGTGAACCAAATATAGAATAGAGTGACTCAGCAAAATCAAAGTCAGCTCTTTGAAAAGACCAATAAATTTTTTAAATCCTCTTCAAAAGTATCAAGAAAAATGCAAAAATAGTAAGTTATCAATATTAAGGATAAAAATGAGATCTACATTATTACACATTCTGCACATATTTTAAAAAATTATAGGTGGTAGCTTGTCCCCTTAATATGAGTAAAGAATGACCCATTATCTCTCTTATCTTCCCCCCAAACTTCCATGTAACCATGAGAAAAACATCAGAAATCCAAATATAAAAACATTCTGTAAAACACCTGACCAGTACTCCTCAAAAGTATCTCAGTTATTAAAAACAAGGAAAGTTGATAACTAGATGTGATACTCAGGATGAGACCCTAAACCAAAGAAGACCTGAGATGCATAGTGAACAATAATGTATTTTATACTTAAAAATTGATTAAGAGAGAAGCCTTTGTGTTAAATGTCCTTGGGGGGGACTTTTTTTTTATGGAGACAGAGTCACACTGTATAGCACATGCTGGTCTTGAACTCACTATGCAGCCCAGGCTGGCCTCAAACTCAAGGCAATCTTCCTACCTCAACCGCCCAAGCGCTGGGATTACAGGCCTGCACCACCATGGCCGGCTTGTGATAAATGTTCTTATAACAAAAAAAACATGGAGGGAAGAAATTCTCTTTAGAGATTATAGCTATATTTGCAGAACTGTTTATGACTGTGGTTTACCAGTGTATACTTACCCTTCAAACTCACCAAGATAGTGAAATTAAACATGAGTGCCTATTTGTACATCGTCATACCTCAATGTTTAAAATGCATTATGGAAAAAAACAAACTCCAAGTAAAGCGTGGATTTAGTTGATGATAGTACACCAGCATTGCTTCATTAGTCACCAGGATGACATACATCGCTAGGCAGGAGAAGAAATGGAAAATACGATATTATGGGGACTCTATACTGTTTCAGTTTTTAATTTAAAACTTTTCAACTTGCCAATTTGAAACTATTTAAAATAAAAGTTTTACTTTAAAAAGATTATGAATGAATATTATTGTGAATTATGACTATAATGTCGATAAATGACAAATTTAAACGAAATGGATGAATTCCTAGGAAAGCTCAACTTACACAAACTGACATAAGGAAAAATAAGATACAGGATTAATCTTGTAACACAACTATTCTTTAAATTAAATTTGTAATTTAAAACCTTCCTACTAAAACTTCAGTCCAGAGGACTTTATTAGTAAACTTTACCAAATGAATGCTGTTGTTCACATGCTCTAACTATTTCAAAGAATTGAAACCAAGGGATTACTTTCTACCTCCCTTGCTTTCTCTAATGCTTGAGAATAACATTACAGAGAAGATGATTGTAGGACCATCTCACCTATAATACAGACACATAAAAAGCCCTGAATGTGAGCAAACTGAATCCAATAATACACTAAAAGATTAGCATAATATGACAAAACCAAGTTGAGTTTAAGAACGAAAAGTTGGTTTAAAATTTATAAGTTAGCCTGTATGGCTCATCAAATTAAAATAATAAAGAAGGCAAGTAATATAAAGCTTCTCAAAGATGCAGGAGAGTCCTTGTTTATAATAAAGGTATTAGAAAATGAGCTAGAAAGAAACTTTCTTAATCTGACGCATAATCATATACATAAAAACAAAAATAAACTATATTAAGGTATAGAGTTAATAAGTAAGTTTGAAAAGTCCTTAGACAGAAGATTAACATTGTAATGCAACTATATTTCTGTGGGCCAAGAATAAGAAATCAGAAATTTTTTAGAATTTAAAGACACCAAGGATAATACCATTAAAATTCTTAGGTACCTGGAAATATAGTGAAAGATTTAAATGTCCTACACACAGAAGGCATAAAATATTATTGAAGGAAATTTTTTAAACTTCTTGAATTCATCTTGAATTAATGTATATCTGGTATAGTTATATAAGGTAGAGATTTAGCCTAATATTTTTCCAATTGGAAAAGCAACTGTCCCAACACAAACTGAGTCTTCTTTTGCTGATTTGAAATGTTGCATTTCTCATACGTTAAAATTTTATTTATTTTGGGTGCTCTTTTTGTGGCTTGTTCCACTAATTAGTCTAATCTTACACTAATACAAAATTAGTTTAAATAGAATAGATAATGAAGAACATTTCAGCAAATTTCAAGACTAGTGTAATTGGCCTTTGTTAGAAATTCATGCATCAGGCAGCACCCTGTCTATATATGTTTCTATATAATATATATATTAATATTTATATATTATTATTATATATTCTACATATTCCATTGGACCCAGAAGAACAGTTGGTTTTGTAAGATAGCATGAAACAAAGAAATACGATAATACAAAAAAGCAGATTTGTTAACTCAAGTAATTTTCCTTTTAAGGAACTTTGTTACCATGCTGGGTTGGATTGAGTGGGCTCTAGCTAATTTGTTGCTATGACTCCCTTGTTGTTTTGTAAAACTGGTCTATTTGGGGATTTTCTTGTTTTTTAAACTTTCACGTGAAGACTCCATTTTTGTTTGGTACATTGGAACCTAGGGTAGCAGCTCAGCTCAGAACAATGGTCTCTCATAAATTCTATTTAGCATAATTTACAATATATTTATTATCAAATTAGATAATCATTGATGCATTATTTAACTTCTTGTCCATATCTATGTGCTTTTTCTTTACCATAAGTTTTATAATTCTATTATTGTTTCACCCTCAAACAGCTAATAGAATTTTTATCAGAATTGCAATAAAAACCAGTCCATAAACTTGAAGAGAGACACTGAGCCCTGTTTGCAATGAATTTTTCCATAGAGTAATATATAGTACAACTCTCTATTCTCAGCAGCCCAATATGAACTGTGTTAAATCATGAATTTCAAATTGTTAAATCTTTCTTTGTTATAAGAATTTTTGCAAAAAAAAAGAACCCATGTTTGCTATGATATAATGACATGTAGGATTTTGACTTAGAAAGCCTTAGATTCAAATCATAGGTTCATTACTTGCTAGCTATGTGACCATATGCCTCAATTCCTCATAGAAAATCCTTTTTACAGGGTTTTTCTGAGAATTCAGAGACTGCATATCAAATAATCTTAGCACAGTATCTGGTACAAAGTGCACACTGAAATTACATTAGTTTCTATTGCTGTTGTTATATTCTCTACAGCTCCCTCTGATTTTACAGTAAGTCGCTCAATATATATTTCTCAAATGAATGTGCATGCCTATGTTTTGATCAGCAATATTTGAAATAAAGAATTTAAATGCTTTCTACTCCACTGGTGATTATACTGGAAATAACACAGGAAGGAAATTGTGTTTTCTTGACATTTTACCACCTTACATCTCCTCTCATACTTGCTGTTTCCAGTTACTCAAATGGGTCATAAAGCAGGCAATAATAAATTCAAGGCTTAAAAAAGAGCAACAAGAGCTCACTTAGTTTTCTAAGAACTAACTTCATAAAGAAATTTAAAGGGAAATTATTTCTGGGACTGTTTTGTGAAAAACAACTCATTTTTTAAAATGAGTAGCAGGAGAGACTTGTCTATGTCTAAATTCTAGCTGTTAAATCTTACTTCTTAACATGCACACAGAAATTTCAGTCACTGCGAAACACAAAGAAGATCCAAAAAAGTTCAAGCAACAGCAATGAGATAAGGAAAATGGAGTTTCGCCAGCCGTGCAGCCCAGCTGCCCCTCAACCGAGCACCTTCTCACACTGTGCGGAAACAGAGGGCAGTGTGTCCTGATCAGGCATCAGACAGTAACAACGAAAACCATCAGGTTCATTCTGTATTCAAGGTGGGCTTCTGCAGAACAATTTGTTTCACCACCAAAAGTTGACAGAACAAATCCAAAACATTTCTGCGTACATGTTTACACGGGCAGCGATTGGCATCCGCAGTGAGTCTGAAGGGGTGCCTGGAGTCCCTTATGCTTTTTGTAACATTTTCAAATTCATTGCTGTCTTCTAGATGACAGGAAATTCAGGTCTGCCTTCCTCCTGGGAGATCTTTATTCACAGACGAGTCAAAAACCCTTGACAAAAGGCAACCAGGGGAACTTGTTGACCTTTTAGCTGTCTGCCTAACATCAGTGCAAGTATTGTTCCCCGATAAAACAAGAAATTCAATTTAAGGGGAAATTGAGGAGGCGGTGGAGGCACTCTCATTTTATTTTACCTCTTGGGCTGTCTTTCAAACTGAGAACAAATATAAATAATCAAGAGCTGTGCTCTCATTCCAAGCATTCAGTAACAAATATCTGGTCTCGCAGCTGGATGTAAATGAGGTGTTGTGCATTTCCTTATTTATCTCTCCTTGCAGCCATTTGGTCATTTTTTCCTCACCCTTCCCCATGTACACAATACACACAACTTCTGAGAATTCAAGCTTCATTCTTCTGACGGAGTGTTAATTTTTTATCCCATGTCTGCAGCTTGAAATGCTGTATTCCTTTATAATTCAGGGGAAAGTACAAACTGTATCCTAATGATGCAGTCTGAGGTAGCATTATTTGCATGATGCAGCCAAAGTGGAAATATTCAAGTGGAGAGCTTATTAATCTTTTAATTACATGGAAGCTCACTTAGGTGGTAATAATTTTTGTCTTAGCACACACTGACTAATTACAATATAATTTTTCCTCTTACAGTGGTTGAAACATTCATTCACCAAACAGTGATTTAGTATCGAGAACCGTGCCAGGAGCATGAAAATCAAACAGCAGAGCCACTGCCTGCGAGGGGAGGACTAAGGAGAGGGGCTCCTGATTACCAAAGCGCTTTAGCAGCTATCAAGGAACTCTATGCAAAGCACCAGCAGAGTATCCTACTCCTGCTTTGTATCCCCACAACTTCTACCCCTGCGTCCACGCACCACTACACTTAGCACTTCTGAGCGATGTAATAACTCAATGCACTCTTGAGGGGCCTTAGAAAGAGCTGGAAGTAAGGAGAAAGAAACCTTTCTTAGACATATCAAGTCACACTTCGTGAAAGCTGGCTCAAAGCATTTATATGATGATTTACAAGACATTTAGAGCCTCTTAATGTCTATAGAAGTATCGGTTACTTAAAGGAATGTGCTGCTGGTACCGGCACTGAAGGAGTCCTGTCTTCTTAAGAACAAAGGTGGTTGGAGGTGTAAGCAGGAGAAATTGTTATCTTCTCTTTTGTCTTCATACTTTATCCTGCCATGCCTACATTATCTATCACAATTTCTAACCAAAACAAAAACATCTTAGAAGCACACAGGGTTAAATGCTAAGCTAGAAAACAAAGGACATTTTTGGTTTGGTCCTTCCTGTAAACCTAATTCCTTGCTGGTAAACAGGTGGTTGGGAGGGATAGCCACATCATGGCCCTGTTTGGTTCCTTTGCAAATCATCCACTAACAGCACACTTCTGTTCCGGTGCATTAACTCAAGCACACATAATTTCAACTGACTGGCATGGAGAACATGGGCCACTACAGAATTTTGCCAGTAATTGTTTTCTGAGGGCCTCCCATACAGCCAGGAGCTAGACTCTTAATAGTCCCACCACCACTGGGCAAATAAGAAACCAGAAAGAAGTCCCTAAGCATCACTGTGCACATATATCTGTCCCTAGTAAAAATATAATTCTCAAAACACCAGAGTAAGTCATCCTTACCCTCCTTATAAAATTCTAGAATTCCGAAGTGTAATTCTCCAAAGGCTCACAGCATTGTAATTCAAATGTCTCCACAGTACCCAGTTGCATGACTTCTGGCTGAGCTCGGTCTAAACCTGTAGCCACTGTTGTAGCATGTTTGCAGGACTTCCTTACAGTGAGGCCAGACAGCAAACGGAGTGAAGCCCAACACCCTCCAGGGCTCTGTCAAGTGCACCGACACCAGAGGCTTCCACTGATTTTGTCTGGACTGAGCAGGCAATACTTCCCATCGCATATCAACACACACATACACACACACACACACACACACACACACACACACAAGGATCTCAATAAAACTGGAGCAAAGTTTAACCCAACAAGCGGGGATAATACTCATAACATGCACTCTACTCCAATTGTTTTCTATTTTATTCTGATATTACATTTCCAGTTTTGAGCCAGGAGTTGATCTCAAGACCCAATGATTCAGCACTAGTGCTTTAAAAAATAGTCCTGATGTATCCACCCCCTACCATTTCCATCCCTCAACTCTCTCTCTCTCTCTCTCTCTCTCTCTCTCTCTTTCTTTCACACACACACACACACACACACACACACACACACACCCACTCGCTCGCGTTTTCGTGATGTATCCACCCCCTACCATTTCCATCCCTCAACTCTCTCTCTCTCTCTCTCTCTCTCTCTCTCTCTTTCTTTCACACACACACACACACACACACACACACACACACACACCTTAGCTTCCTCGGTATGGTCCATGGAGCAGAAACTGTGTGATATAGACAATGCATTTCCTACAGCATGTGAGATTTATATGGCCTTTTAGAGGTGGAGCAGGATGCTCAGTAGAGCTTAAGATCTACTTAATGAGAAATGCCTAACTAGTAATGTGGAAGACGTAGCAGGGCCTCATTTTCTAGCATCTTTATCCTCTATCCATAGGTTGAAAAGCAGAGAATGAATCTGAAAGGCCCCTTCATCAGTTTTTGCCTCATCATTTTTCACAGTGTGTGTCTGCATTCATGTGTGGCTTCAACATACTTTCTCTGTGCAAATAGGCAAAGCCTCCATCATACCTGATGCCTTTAACTGACCACCATGTTGAGTGCGTCCGTCACATTACCTGGGCTGCCAGTCCTGACAAGGTCAAGCATGTTCCCATATAACTTGAATATTCCTTTCCTACAGATGGTACCTTGTGAAAGTAGCAAAGGTAGGAATCATGCCCATTTGTCTTTGTGTCTCTTGAGTACAGCTTACAGCCTTGGATGTACCAGTTGACCAATAAATATTTATTAGGAAATGGAAAGAACCATAGGTGACATCAACAGCCCTCTCTAAACTGGGCGTAGTGGTGCACACCCATAATCCTAGCACTCAGGAGGCTGAGGCAGGAGGATTGCTGCAAGTTTGAGGCCAGCCTGGAAAACAGAGTTAACTCAAGCCCAGCCTGTAGTACATAGAGAGCCCCTGTCTCCAAAACACAAACAAAAAAGCCCTCTCTATGTTTTTCTGGGTTTTTGTTTTATTTTGTTTTGTTCTCACAGAGAGTCTAAGGTCATATGAACGTTTATCATGAAGGAGAATTCTGCCCTTAGGGGAAGTCATTTTGTTTAGTTGTAGTTCTTTGGACTTCTTTATGACAATTCCCCTCTTGCAAAGCAAGACAGGCAGAACTAGAGAGATGCATTTGTTTACTATAACTGTGCCCCAGGGCTTGGCCAATGCTAGAACAATACTTTCTCTCTGCCCTTAATGTCCACATGAAATCAATCAAAAAATTAAGCTTGTGAAATCCATACATGAGATCCATACAAAAAAGATATGAACACTGCTTAAAAATTCACCCTGCATCTCATTCGGCACCCAGGCCATCACAGCAGAGTTTTTCTAGTGCTGTTATTTTTTCCCCATTGAGTTTATTGGTACATTTTAGGTACACAGTAGTTACATCTATCATTGGGATCTTGTACATTTACATGAAAGGTCTTCGTTCTCATTTTCCCCCATATGCCTGCCCTTTTTTATCTCCTCCCCCCTTCCCTTCCCACTTCCCCTACACCTTTAGCCCTTTTCTTCCTATTTCACATTGTCAGTTGTACAATCTGGACCTTATTTGCACTTTTAGTTTTTTACAGCAGAGAAACTATTCAGTATTTACACATGTGAGTCTTATTAATCTCACTTAAGAGTATGGCCTCAATATGCATCCATTTTCCTATAAATGACTCTAGTTTCTCATCCTTCCCACTTCCCCTACACCTTTAGCCCTTTTCTTCCTATTTCACATTGTCAGTTGTACAATCTGGACCTTATTTGCACTTTTAGTTTTTTACAGCAGAGAAACTATTCAGTATTTACACATGTGAGTCTTATTAATCTCACTTAAGAGTATGGCCTCAATATGCATCCATTTTCCTATAAATGACTCTAGTTTCTCATTCTTTATGGTTGAGTAATATTCCATTTTATACAAAAACCACATCTTCTTTATCCAGGTTCCAACTGATGGGCCAATGGGCTGTTTCCAAGTTTTAGCTATTACAGACGATGCTGCTATAAACATAGGTGTGCATATATCACTGTGATATGATTCTTCTAATTTTTTTGGAAAGATACTCAGCAGAGGGATGGCTGGGTCAAATGGAGCCTCCAGCCCAAGCTCTTTGAGGTATCTGCATATTGATTTCCACAGTGGTTGCACCAGTCTGCATTCCCACCAACAATGGAGAAGGGTTCCTTTCTCCCCACAACCCCAGCAACATTTGTTATTGCTTGAATTCTTGATAGCAACCATTCTTTCTGGGGTGAGGTGGAATCTCAGTGTTGTTTTTACCTTCATCTCTCAAATAACCAGTGATATTGAGCATTTTTTGCATATATTTATTTGCTGCTTTTACTTCTTTGAGAAATGTCCATTCATTTCAGATGCCCATTTTTGAATTGGGGCTTTATATTGGGGGGAACTGATTTTTTTGAGTTCTTTATATATTCTACATAATAGTCCTTTGTCTGAGAAGCAGCTGGTAAAAATTTTTTCCCGCATTGTAGGTTGTCTCTTAGCTCTGTCAGTGGTTTCTTTTGCAGTGCAGGAGCTTTTTAAGAAGATGAGATCCCAGTTGTTATTCTTTGTGCTAGTTCCTGTGCTACTGAGGATTTGTTCATAAAGTCTTTTGAGAGTTCTGCCTAACTTATCTTTCAGCAAGTTTAGTGTTTCTGTTTTAATATTTAGATCTTTAATTCACTTGGATTTTAGTTTAGTACATGGTGAAAGATAGGGGTCTGGTTTTAGTCTTTGGCAGGTTGAAATCTAGTTTCTCCAGCACAATTTATTAAAGAGGCTATCATTCCTCCACTTTGTCAAAGATGAGGTAGGTAAGTACATCTGGAGTTGTTTCTGTGTCTTCCAATCTGTTCCACTGATCCTCTGGTCTTTTTCTTTGCCAGTATGATGCTGTTTTTATCACAGTGGCTTTGTAGGGTAGTTTCAAGTTGGGGACTGTGATACCCTCTGTCATGTCTCTGTTGCCTAGAATTGCTTTTGCTATTGTAAGTCTCTTCTGGTTCCAAATGAATTTTTTTATTATTTTCTCTAGTTCTGTGAAATATGATGTTGGGATTTCATCAGGATTGCATTAAATCTGTATAGCAGTTTTGGTAGTTATGGCCATTTTCACTATGTTGATTCTTCCTACCCAGGAGCAGGGGATATCTTTCCATTTTCTTACATCCTCTCTTATCTCTTTTTTTCAGAGTACTATAGTTTTCCATGTGCTTCTTTTGTTAGATTGATTCCCAGATATTTCATTTTTTAGTGCTATTGTGAAAGGAATTGTTTCCCTAATTTCTTTCTCAGTGAGTGTGTTATTTGTGTACAAGAAGGCTATTGATTTTTGAATGTTGACCTTGTATCCAGCTACTCTGCTAAAAGTGTCAATTAAGTCTAGAAGTCTTTTGGCAGAGTTTTTTGGGTCTTCTATGTAGAGTATCATATCATCAGCAAATAAGGACAATTTAATTTCTTCCAGTCCTATCTTTATTGCTTTAATTTCTTTCTCATGTCTAATTGTGGTGGCTAATGTTTCCAGAACTATATTGAACAGGAATGGTTATAGTGGGCATCCTTGTCTTGTTCCTGATTTTAATATGAAGGTTTTCAGTTTTTGGCCATTTAATATGATGCTGGCTGTTGATTTCTTATGGATAGCCTTTGTCAAGTTGAGAAAAAGACCATCTATTCCAATTTTCTTCAGGGTTTTTATATAAATGGGTGTTGAATTTTGTCAAATGCTTTTTCTGCATCTATTGAGAGGATCAGGGCCAGGGATTTAGCTCAGTGGTTCCACCCTCTGCCTTGCAAGCACAGGGACCTGAGTTCGATCCCTGACATCAGAAAGAAAAAAAAATTAGAGATGATCATATGTTTTTTGTCCTTGACTCTCTTAATGTGGTGTATTACATTTATTGATTTATGTATGTTGAACCATCCTTGTGTCTCTGGAATAAATCCAACTTAGACAAGGTGTATGATCTTCTTGACGACCCTCTGCATTGTTTGCCAGTATCTTACTCAGGATTTTTGCCTCTATGTTCATTAGGGAGATTGGCCTGTAATTCTCTTTTTTGGTTGGGTCTTTCCCTGGTTTTGGAATCTAAGTAACATTTGCTTCCAGGAATGAATTTGGAAGTATTACTTCCCTTTCAATTTCATTGAAGAGTTTAAAGAGTAGTGGCAGTAGTTCTTCTCTAAATGTCTTGTAGAATTCAGCAGTGAACCCATCAGGACCTGGGCTTTTCTTCATTGGTAAACTTTTTAATTACATTTTTAATTTCACAGATTGTAATTGGGGTGTTTAGAATTTTCTTATCTTCTTCATTCGACGTTGGTAATTCATAAGTATCAATAAATCTGTCCATTTCTTCAGTGTTTTCCATTTTATGAGACTACAGGTTCTTGGAGTAGGTTTTGATGATCCTCTGGATTTCTGCTGGATCCGTTGTGACTTCACCTTTTTCATTCCTAATTGCATGGATCTGAGCCTTTTCTTTCCTTGTTTTGACAAGGTTGGCTAAGGGTTTATCAATTTTATTTATGCCTTCCAAAAACCAACTCTTAGATTCATTGATTTTTTGTATTGTTCTCTTAGTCTCCACTGCATTAATTTTTCTCTGATCTTTATAATTTCCTCCCTTGTACAAGCTTTAGGCTTTTCTTTCTCTTCTTCTTTTTCTAGGAGCCTAAGATTCATCACTAGGTTGTTTATTTGAGCTCTCTGTGTTTTCCTAGTGTGGGCATTCACTGCTATGAATTTTTCACATAGAACTGCTTTCATTGTGTCCCATAGATTCCTATACGTTGTATTGGGATTATCACTTATTTGTAAAAACTGACTAATTTCTTCTTTAATTTCCTCTGTGACCCATTAGTTGTTCAGGAGTGTTGTTCAATTTCCATGTATTTGTGAAGTTCTTAAGGTTTTTTTATGATATTGATCTCCAGCTTAATTGCACTATGGTCTGATAGTATGCAGGGGATAACTTCAATTCCTTTGCATTTGTTTAAACCCTTTCTATGAACTAGTATGTGCTCTATTTTGGAGAATAACCTATGTGCAGCTCAAAATAATGTATATTCTGATTTTGTGGGTTGGAACACTCTATAGACGACTATTAATTCTATTTGTTCAAAAGCTTGGTTCAGTTCTAGTATTTAGTTTTCGATTTTTTTGTCTAGATGATCTGTCTATTTGTGATAGTGGGGTATTTAGATCCCCCACTACAATTGCATTAGTGCTTATTTGGTTTTTTGTGTCCCTTAATATTTGTTTTATATAGTTGGGGGCATTAATATTTGGTTATTATATATTTATGATTGTCATCTCTTTCTCTTGGATTATCCCCTTTACAAGGATTTAGTGGCCTTCTTTGTCTCTCTTAATCAGTTTTGGTTTGGAGTTTACTTTGTCTGTGAATAAGATAGCTACCCCTGTTTTTTTCTGGGTTCCCGTCACATGGAGAACTGTTTTCCATCCTTTCACTTTCAGTCTAAGAGTTTCTTTTTGAATTAAGTATGTTTCCTGTATACAACATATTGTTGGATTTTGCTTCTTAATCCATTCTGCCAGTCTATTTCTTTTGATTGGTGAATTGATGGTTGTGACTGATATGTATCAACTTATCATTGTCATGTTATTATCCTGCTGTTGGTTCTTTTTAATTCCCCCCCTTTAGTTTCTTGCATTGCCTAATTGATTTGTTCAGTTGGGCCTCATGGTGTTGTGACCTTCATTGTCTTTTTCCAGAATATTGTTTAGAATTGTTTGTAGTGTTGGTTTGGTATTCACGAAGTTTCTCAGGTGTTCTTTGTTATGGAAGTATCTTATTTCCCTGGCCATTTTAAAAGAGAGTTTTGCAGGATACATTAGTCTAGTTTGGAGGTTGTTTTCTCTTAGGACTTGAAATACCTCACTCCAGGCTCTCCTTGACCACAAGTTTTGTGTTGAAAAATCTGTGATTCTCATGGGCTTTCCTTTTTATGTGATTTGTTTCTTTTCTCTAACTGCTTGCAGTATTTTGTTCTTCTGTTGGGCTTCCAAAATCATGGCCATTATATGTCTAGGTGTAGATTTCTTTTGATCATGGCTACTTGTAGTCCTATATGCCTCACTTATCTGTATGTCAAATTCTTCCCCTCTGAAAGTTTTCTGTCATTAATTCTGTGAACAGTTTTTTTTAAGTCATTTGTGTTTTCTCCTGCTACTTCATGGATTCCTATAATCTTATATTATTCTTCTTTGCATCATCTAGGAGTTTATGGATCACTTTCTTGTGATCCCTTACAGTTTTTAAGATATTTCTCTTTTCATGGTCACTGACAGTAATCCTCTCTTCTATATCTGAAATTCTATCTTCACATTCGTTCATTCTGCTGTGGATGCTTTCTATAGTTTTTAATCTCCTGGATATCTGTTTGAATATGTTTCATGGATTTCATTTCTTTCCTATGTTGGGCATTCGTGGCTTCTATCATTGTCCTGAGCTCATCTATTTTTTTTTTTTGGTCTGTTCCTGTTCTAGACTATCTAATCATGTCTTTTATTGTGCTTGTCATCTCTGTAGTTATCTGGGAAATCATTTCTGTATTGAATTTTTTTCTAGAGCCTGATTGATCTGTTTTGTTACTTCCTGTACTATGAGTTCAGGGTATCCTGGTGGTTGATTGTCAGAGTTTTCCACCTTGTTTCCCCTAGAATTTGCTGTTGGTAAACTGGAAGTCTGTCTTTGTGCCTTGCTTAAGTGTTTTCTCATTTTTATTTTTGTTGTTAAGCTGTCCTTGGTTTAATTCCTGGATTAGTACTTTGATCTTCCTGATATAGCTGTTCTTTAGGTTTTGAGTCTCTAATGACTCAGAGACACTCTCATTTTCATAATATCAGAAAGGACAACTCATTAAATCAATCACAACCCTTTAGCACAATTTATATAGTCAGCAACATCATAACATCAAGCACAGCCTAGAAATTGACCATTTGTGGTAGTTATTAATCTATTGCCTTTAACCATGTGAATTAAATCAACATCGAGAACCAGCCCAAAACATGTTTGTAGTGAATAAACTCTTCAATATATCAACTTTACCCTTCAGGATGGGACCAAGAAGGAATTAGGAGGAGAGAAACAGATAGGTAAAAGAATAGGAGAAGGTTTTGAGTGAAGCCAGAGGATGCAGGATGATCATGCAAACTCTAGGAAACTGTTGAAGACAAGAGGGAAAGACAGAGTGCAAGAACAAAGACAAGAATAGACAACTTAACAGTAATAGGGAACATATAAATTGTATTCACTTTACTTTGAAACTAATGACATTCAAGTGAAGGGAAAAAAAGAGCAGAAAAGAAAAAGAAAGAAATCCAAATTAGGGCAGGAACAAGAACAAAAAGGGAGATGAAGAATAATGTGGGGGAGCAAAGACTGAGTGGAAAAGAAAAGTAAGAAAAAAGGAAGAATTTGAAGAATGGGAAAAAATAAAACTTTAAAAACTTTAAAAATAAGAGGAAAAGAAAGAAAGAAAAAAATTTGAAGAGCCTCTTTCAGGGTATTTCTGTGCTGTCACAATAGACAATGTGCAGCAAAGTGCAGACCTAAGTCAATTAGTCTCAGCTAGCTGAGGGTAGACCCCTGAGATTCAGGCTGAATTCTGGCTTCAAGGCCCAAGTTGAGCTCCTGACCTCCTGCAGGGTTGAACTTTGCAATATTCTACAGCAGATTCCAGCTGCCCTTCCCCTGAAGATAGTTCAAGTTCTGAAGGAATGTGGTGATCCCTTCAACTTACCAACTACAGTGGTCTGATGTGCCTTTATTGCAATTGTTCACTTCTGTTGTATCTTCTGGAGATCAATACAATGGCCTTTACGACCACCTGTGCCTCTGCAGTGTGGATCCAGGTACTGGCACAACCAGGAGACCCTAGAGCACGGGGTGGGGGGGATGCTGCAGAGGCACCCGTGCAGCTGGGCCTTCCTCACCAATATGCTCAATGATGGCCCAGGTCTCTGCTGCACTCCCCATGCAGCTGGGCAGTCCTCAACAGACTGCTGCTTAAAGAAAGCCCATCTTTTTTCTCTTGTGGTTCCGGGGATTGAGCCCAGGGCCTCACCTGGCTGGGCCAGTGCTCACCACCCTGGCCCCAGCCCCAGCCTGACCAAGACTCCCATGGGTGGAAAGAACAGAGCACAGCGAAGCACTGGGAACAGTTTATTGGGGTGGAGGTGGCTCTCAGGACAGAGTTGACTCTGGGGTCACAAGAGACCAGCACTAGCCTGGGCAGGGAGGCCGGCATCCACACCAGGGCCACGCCCAGCACTCTCCACCAGGGCCTGGTGCCACAGCTCCTCAGACCCCTCTTGCTTCACTACCCATCCAAAGTAAGGGCCAGGATCACCGGACTCCTCACTGCCAAAGGCTCACACAGCAGTGGTTCTGCAGGAGACATCCGGGTGCCACCACCACCCTCCCAGTCCTTCCAGCTCAGATTCTAATTCTGCTCTGTCCACATTTAGTTGAAGAAGTCAGGATAACAGTAGGATTCAAGTTTAAGCACAATCTTCTCTTCATCTTCTCCCTTAAACTTTAAACATGTTCCAGACTTAGATCATTAAAATGTCTAAATTATAAACAAAGGTTTATGGTTCATAACATGTAGTCATACAGATTATCCCAATTAATCCTCATTATAATTCCGTGATGTAAGAGGGATCCTATAGGTTCAGAATGGCCTTGTCCTCCTTTTATCCTCTTGGTCTTCACTTGGGTAAAGTACAGCTTCTTTCCTTGTAGTCCTCCAGGGTGGCTTAGAGTCAGTAAATTTTGCACAATCTCAGCCTCAGCCAGTTTCTGATATTAACCAGAGTTTATTCCTGACAGTATTTTGTAATTTTTAAGAGTATTGATTTCCCTTACCATTAGAATGGCCCTGATCCTATTTCTGAGTATGGACATACTGATATTGTTCATCTCCAAAGGAACAAAATATAGTACTTCATGTATAACATTAGAGCAATAATATAATTCTTGTAGGGTTTTATTTTAATTCTTCCAGGAAACATATATTAAGAAGGAGTATTCACACATATATTTTTTAATATTTTATAAGCAACAACAAGTGATTAAGATGGATTTGTGTAAAAGAGCCCTCCTAAGAGGAAGCCAGGGCTCATGAAGTGTGGGAGAAAGAACTAAAAACACAGACCTGTCAGGTTCCACTGGGCTGTCAGGGGGCTGATTAAATGCAGATGAATGGGACTCTTTCTTCCTATAAGAATGCCCTGCTACTGACCCTGTCCTACTAAAGTTAATATCGTCTACATGTACCAATTTTGGGAAATATTTCCACTACTTTTGAGCAATGGCTAACTTTAGCTGAAAACTTTAGATCTTGTGATTTTTAACTGATCATGACAGAGTCTGAGGATACCGAAACTCACTGCCCCTTGATGGGAGGCAGGCCCTGTGTACGAGGCGAAGCTCCCGTAATCTCTGAGGGTGGCACATCACACTTCTGCAGTGGCCACTGGAGTCACTGTAGGTGCACTGTTGACCAGTAATGATCACATTTAACTACTTGCTTCACATCCAGTTCACAGCTTTGTACCTAAAACTGGGATCATGCTTTCAGGTTAGAGCAGCTGGTTAGTACAGTAGGAAAAAAATAAATCATGTGGTTTGATTAAAAAGGGCCAAATGCCAGGTGTGGTGGCCCATGCCTGTAATCCCAGCACTTGGAAGGCTGAGGCAGGAGGATCACCGTGAATTTGAGACCAGCCTGGGCTGCATAGGGAGTTCCAGGTCAGCCTCAACTACATAGTGAGACCCTGTCTCAAAAATCCAAAAAGTGGGGGGTCCGAATGTGGGATTTAGTTCAGTGGTTCTGCTGCCTGCCTTGCAAGTGCAAGTTCCTGAGTTCAATTCCCAGTATCAAAAAAAAAAAGTCTAAAGCCTGGGCAATTTATTGAGGGCCGGGGATTTCGCACAGTGGTGCTGCTGCCCACCTTGCAAGCACAAAGTCCTGAGTTTGATGCCTTCTAGGAAAAAACAAAGGGGGGCAGCAAATGCCCTTTCAGAACTATTTCCCTGGCTTTCCAGACTTTGAAACTAGAGATAACATAGGAAGAAATAAAAATCTATTCATTTATTCATATTAGGTCAGTGACTGCACCTTTCTGTAAAAGTTACCTTCTTTGGTTTAGACTGTCCTCCTGTGGTGGAGGAGCCCTGTGGTCTTCCTGACATCCGTAGGAGTCTCAGACAGACAGAACCCTCTCCGCACTCAACAATGCGAAACACTGTCTGCCAAGACAGACTGTCAGCGTGAGACTCACACACTGAGGTGAGACCCAGGGTGGATTTACCACAAAGCTAATGAAGCATCCGCTTTACTACCTAGGGGCCCTGAACTGATGTTTTTCATCTGTAATTCTGCAGTTTTGCTTAAAGAAGACTCCCTAATTGTGTGAAGTTCAAGTTTCACAAAAACCTAGACCCACTTATGGCAAGAGCAAAGTTACTGTAGCAGGTCGGTGGATTCCTCAGCCCTAATAAGGCTCAGAACTCATTTTGCATGTTCATCTTTCAGGAATATTTACATGGAAGCAGAAAGAGAGACTGGATGTTTCTTAAAATTTCTCTCTCCTGTTGACCTTTCTCAGCTATGTCAGAGCCTCTGGAAGAGGACAGGCACTGAAGTCTGAGCTTAGACTTCTGCATTTAACAGGAGAAAGGTGGCTATTTCCCCAGTCTGCAGGGGGATCTCACAGAATGTACTTGCCCCGTCATCACTATCCTTTTAACTCAGTAAGACTGCAGACATGGGATAAACTCTCCAATCAGTTGTTAAGGTTCATTTGCTAAGCAAATTAAGAAACCAAATTTAGGTGGACTATCTTCAAAGGTAACACCATTTAAATTTTATTCTTCTGTTGCAAGGTGCTCAGGTGCCCACTTTTGTTTTTGCTTTCTTTTCAGAGTGTGCTAATTGTTAATGATGTCTTGTTATATGTACTTGAAAACAATATCATCAGCTAGAGATTTTTTTAAATGTGGATATAAATTCTTATCTACCTTCAGACAAATAATACATGCAAGCCGTACCTTGATTTTCAAAGGTCTTTTCACTTAACTGAAAGTCTGTGAAAGCCAAGGAGACTTTCAAATTGCCTTAAAGAACTCTTAGTAGATTTTTGAAATATGCTGCTGTCAGAGCTGCTGTCTGTCAGGCTTGGGCTCCAAGCAGAACTTTCTCTCAGTCTGTGCACCCGTGGCTGCCAGGTGGCACCGGCAGCCTAACCATGTCGTCTTCCTGTCTGCCAGGAGGGGATGCAGCCACCTCTCCCTGGGAAGCTCCCACCAGGGACTGGAAGAGGCCATCTGCAGAGAGGAGATGGCAAGCGCTCTTGGAAATGTGAATTAGCCTCCCCTGGGGCTGAACCTTTGACATTGAGACAGTTTGCTTCTATGTAGTTACAATTTTGAAATTTACAGGAATACAAAGATTCGTAGTAAGTTGTTCATGGCTTTGTAGGTTGCAGAAACCTTTGTAAATCTAAGGAAACTGAAATGATGAAATGATATTCAAGTAAGCCCCCTTAAAACTTTTGTAATTGCCAGTTTATCATTTATTTCAAGAGTACCTGAGGTATCCATTCTAATGGTGCTAAGCTTAAAATGTTCAAAAAATTACATACCAAACATTTTTGCTGCTCCAAAGAAAAGCAGATAATCCCTCGTTTAAGATTAACTATACTTCCTTCCAAAGAATAACAACACAAGAAATGAAAATGCCGAGAGCATCCGTAAACTTGGGGCTGCATCTTCATATTTGAGGAACGCTCGTGGCAATTGTGCTGATGAAAGAAAATGCATGGGTGAAAGTCACTTGTTCCAGCCAGCTCCGGGGCGAAGCAGTGGGTACAAGTGGCCACAGAATCAACCCCTGGTCAGAAAGCATTTTTCACTTCAACATCCCTCAAAGATCTCCCATCGGCTAGTCATTGCTGACCAATACACATCTGTTTGGTTTTTTTGTTTCTTCAGTGCTCAGGATTGAACCCAGGGCCTCACACACCCTCAGCAAGCATTCCACCGCTAAGCCACAACTGCAACCCCACTTTTTTCTTTGTAGACTATTGAAAAAACATTGATGAGGTCCTTGATTAATTCTTATCTGAATTCTGTAGGACATCAAGGAAGAAATTTTCAATCATTTACAAATTATTTCTTAAGCAATTAACTTGCTTATACTACTGTGGTACAATTTTATAGAACAAATTTAATTTATATCTACAAAAGTGTGACTTGAAGTCAAGTTGCTCTCTACCCGCAACACGCGATCATTGGAGAACTGCTAACAAAATAGCTTAGTGGAAGAAAGCAAACTATGCCATAAATTCATCTCCCCACATTAAGTTTGTATCAACTCTCACAGAACAGCATTATTTTTCTTAAGCATTTTATTTATTTAACCAAAGACTCTTCTTGTTTAACATGATGGAGAAGAAAATTAAATATTAAGTGCAGGATAATATAAACTCATTAATCAATGCTAACGGCTGTACTTACAGTTTTTAGATCTCAACATAAGGCTAATCTTCAACTTATGTAGTATATGGTAAACTCACACCACTGACGTTAATTTCCAGGGCTGACACTGAGGGGCACGGAGGGTGCTGACTTCGGGAGCAGGCTCTCTGCGGGCCTTGTGAATGCACATGGGGCTGCACTCTACCTAAATGTCACACTGGCCCATCACTCTCTGCCTCACTGGATTAACAGCAAATCTGCTAAATCCACTTCCAAATATCTATGATTTGGTCCAATCGTAAGTGTCTGGGCCTAATTGCTTCCTGACCTCCATCCAGCTCAGGGATAATAACTCCCTTCAAATTTGAATTCCAAACTAACTGCAGAAATAATCTCTATTATATCTACAGAAAATGTATGGCACTTTACTAACACAAGTTTCTTAATTTTTGCATGGAAAATACTTTGAACATAAGTTATATGATCCTGACATCCCAATAAGTTGGGGCATTATGTGGCGATGTCAAAAACTGAAACTTTGACAAAACATTTAATAATCATATTTTTCATCTGCTTGGGATTGAAACAAATATTTAATAGCTTTCAAAGACTTCCACATCCTTACAAATTTTTTCATTGGTTCGTATTCACGAATGCTTACTTTTAAGGCAGAAACATACTTTTTAGATTTATCCCCATCACTGTGGACAATTTTGTACTTCTTTCTACAATCCAAATAGAGATGAGTCTATAAAAGCTGTAACAGGATACTGAATAATATTGAGAGAATGTAAAAGTATTACTAAATCCTAAAACATTTTATTTTAATTTAATAATATCAAATACGGTTGGCAAACGCACTGGTAATGCCATTGTGGGGCCTAGGCTTCCAGCAATTATGTATATGGTAATTTATCAGTGCTTTTCAGTCAGGGCAGAGGCTCAGCAGCTCAAGCTTAAGTCGTCACATCATCGTTTATCAGCAAAGGGTCCCACGGAGAGAAGCGTGTGGGAGTTTGTTTCTGGAGCATTTTTACAGGACTAAATCGGGGATCGTCGGAGTATTTCCGACAGGAGAGAGCTGCGAACTGCAGCTCAGGAGAGGGACTGACAGCCCCCGCGAGGGCGTTTACCCATGTCCACTTCCTGATCGTCACCACTCACCCATCACCTGTCCCTTCCTACAGACGCCAGCTGGTTGGCCCCAGCTTCTGCGTCTTCCCAGGAGCCAGCAGACAGCAATGGCTCACCCCCTTCACGCCGCACTGACTCTGGCTTGAGCCGGTATGGACCAGGATAATACCGGTGTGGTCCGGATGGGAGCGAAAGAACGCGGCTCTAAGGGCCCCAGGGCCTCGCAAGGCCGCAGAGGCCTGGAGACCCCACTCCCGACCCGCAGCCCGACGCAGGACCGCGCCGGCTCTCAGGGTACAGACAGGGTGGAGACCCAAACCGAAGGGGGACTAGCTGTATTGATCAGAGAAATGAGCAAGTCCTGACAGTGAATCCGGCAGAAACCTCCTCGCCATTTTTTTTGTTTTTGTTTTTTTTCCTGAATCCCTTTTCAACCCCTTTGCTATTCACCGAGTAGAAAACAGTAAATCGAGCAGCAGGCTCGGAATTTGGAAGTCTGGCAGGTGGGATCGGGCTGAGTTATTGTGTTCTGTGACCCTCCGCCTGCCCAGGAGTCATCCATAATGGAAAAGGAGGCAAATAAGAATTAAATACCTGAAGTCTCTTTTTTCTTCTGTCCTTTGATTACACCACTATTTTATTTATGATTCCCCAAAGAGAAGGAAACTTCCCTTATGTGCCATTGCTTCTGTAAATTGTTAAAGAATCACAGAAATGAAATACTTCACAGCAGGTTTTTCTCTATTGCCTCTTTCCTGCTGTACTGGCCCTTTTAAAAGTGATGGTTTACCCACACTTGCTCCTACCCACGCATCCCGCCGCCCCCCAAAACAACCAGCTTTAATTTCACTGGGTCTTATTTGCCAAAGGAAATTGAATACATCTGAAGTCCACAATGAGCTCGGTGTAGCATTCGCTACTGCAGTCCAGGCTTTGCTTTTATGTAACGTTATTTCGCCTCTCGGGGACAGCGCCAGGCAGACAAACCCACATTCTTTGTTTCATCTCTGCATGAGAATTCAGGGCCCAACTACACAGTGGGAACAGTGAATAAGGGAAAACCAAACCACTTGGGTTAGATTTGATTTTAAAGACTGGTCGTCATAGCTTGGAGAAGAAGGACGTGGGAAAACAGTGTTTACCTAAATTATCTCGAGGTTTCACTTTTCTTTGCTGAAGTAGAATTTGATACAGGGCTAATTCTGAATCTACTTGGAAGTTTCTAGCGTTGGGCTCTTTCTTCTAAGCAAAATTTCAGGGCTTTTGTTTTATTTTACTTTCCCCTACCACCAAGAAAATCAAAAGACTGGGGATACAGGTTATTTCTTTATGCTATCTTTCAGCTGGAGGGAATGCTTCGTACTAGAAAGGATTTGAAGTGTAAATAACAGGATAGATGATGTTGAGACAGAGAACAACATGATACCACAATGATGGCTTCGTGTAATAATTCAGAGCAAATTTAAAGGGGGAAATGCAGTGGAAAAAAGTATTTGCCACCAGGGCATGAAGGATTCTTTTTTGATTCGTGGTCACCAAACATTCTAATTTTTTACCCTTTGAGAAATTTATTGTATGCATTACTCCATCAGACCAAACACAAATGTGACTGAGGAAGAAACAAAACTCATCGTGCAGGAAAAGTTACACTGGAATTAAAATGAATATTTTATTCATGAGAATGCAATTCTGTGAATTCAGAGAAACTTAGCTGAAACATTGGTAGAGATTTCAGTCCCTAATCTGCTGGCTCCAAGGCAGGGTGGCCTGGCAGAGGCGTATCACAGAGGAGAAGCGGTTCATGGTGGGCAGACAGTAGCACAGCAACTTGGGATGGCCGCCGCTCTTTCTAGGCTAGTATCTTCTCCAGGCTGCTCAGGGCAGGCAGCTCCCACACCCTTCATCCTAGCATTGTGCCACGAGTCGATCCCGGCATCACACGCTCCAGATCCAGCCACCTCTGAAAAGCCCCACCGATGACATCATGAGTCTTTGGGAGGGGTCTACACACAAGCCGTTCCAGTATGCTACGCAAAGATGTAGCTATTCATATCAAATGCATACAAGGTCCACACTGCCATCATCTTCTAGTTGAGCAATTTAAGAGTACTTTTGGCCGTGCACGAGTTTCATTTTGCACACTGATTACAAATTAACCTCTGAGCATGATCCCTGTAATAATTCAGCCTCTTTGATTATGTTTCGATGACTAAGCTCAGACAAATCACAGCTGTGATTCGAAAGACCCTTCGCATGCATTTGTACGGTGCCTGTCAGCAATTCCTGAGGAATCACAGATGCCTGGGAGAGATGTGATGAGAGTTGAAACTGTGCCAAGTTTCTAGAGAAGGATAAAAACATATCCCCAAAATTTAAAAACATGAAATTAATTTCGAAGTATCTACCAAAAAGTATTTAGTACATTGAAATAATTTGAAAGTATTTCGGTAATAATGACAATTAGCCAGAATAGTTATACTGAGAATAATTCATAAGAAACAAGGCTAATTTAATTTTCAATAGTAGTATTCACTTTTTTTTTTCAGAAAAAGTCGTAGAGATGGTGTATCTTTCTTTTGTGGTATTTTACTAGACAAAATGGAGAAAAACATTAATTTAGAGTTTCATTAAGTGGCAGGGAGCTCTCAGGGGTCCTTCATTACCTTGTACATAGTCCCACCCTATCCAGAATTTCTCTTCCACACCTTGGATGGAAAGGACAGAGCAATTGTGCCTTATTTGAGGTTGCAAAAAGCTAAACAGAAAAGCAATATAGACGACTACTATTACAAAACCAAATAAATAAATGAATTCCTCATGAGACTAGAACTGAAAGGTAAAGACAATAAAACTACACTTAAAAAGAGAAACATCAGCTCTTCACTAAGGTGCAGATTCTAACTTTCCCTTCACAGAGAGAGGAGCTTTGTCTTGAAAACAAATCTTGAAAGAATTGAACTTTTTGTTGACTGAGATATGACATGAACCGATCATCACAGTAACTACCTAAAAGCAACGTCAATCTTCAGTTTACATTTCCAGTCCCCCCAAATAAGGGGGTTACCTTCCCTCTATGCTCTGTATGAGCAGACCCCATTTGAAGCACTGCATTGGCTTCAGGAGGCTGATCTTCTATGTAATCTGTCTTTAACAGGCGGCCTTTCAAATAGTTGAAGACAGCTTGCAAGCTGCCTTTTCCAAGCTGAGCATCCCTCTCCTTAAAAGAACATGGTGTTACATTGCCAGGACAATTTTTATAAATAGCACTGTGCTATATACATTTGTGAACAACTCTTTCTCACGTAGGACTGGACAAGATGTTCCAGATGTAGAATAACTAGGAGGAAAGAGTATAGGACTTTCACCTGCTCTGTGCAAGTTATCCTTAATTAATCTAAAATTACAGCAGAGCTACATCATATATGCATTTAATTTGTACCAATTCCACTCTGCCTTTTAGTAAAAATAAAGTGGGATGGTATCCACTCAATGAACACACACCCCAAAAGAAACATGAAATGAGAATGTGATCATAAATTCAATATTTCTTATGGTAAGGGCTAAGTAGGAATTGATAATTCAAAGGTGGGATTGCTGTTTGTTTAGTCTTATCACTGCAGATGTTGCTGCTCTTTATAAGAAATTTTCAATTATCAGGATATTTTTTAACTCAATGAGAACTTTCTGTTTTTGTGACTTTGATGATCACAAAAGATAAATTGTTCTGTGTTTTGGGTTTTTTGTTTTTGTTTTTGTTTTTTTTTGGTACCAGACATCAGACTTGGGTCCTTGAGCTTGTGAGGCAGGTGGCAGAACCACTGAGCTACATCCCCAGCCATTTTCTTTCTTTTTTAAACTTTATGGCAGTCACCAAGTATCATTGATTTATGGCTAATTTTTAACACCTTTTATACAAATGCATGATAATTAGTTCTGCTCTGTCTTATACTTTTAGCCTTGTTTTATTTTGTTTGAGCTTAGCGGAGCTTTGTGTTTACTCCTATTACATTTCTTCCTAGTATAGGTGGTTCATTATTCCAGAGTAATCATTTGGGAAATTGAATTACTATTATACTAAGCTTTGTGTTGTCTAGTTTTGGTAATAAACAAAAAGCTAAACCTTTTCTCTTGATCATGCTTGTGATTTGTTAAGACTTTTGCATTAATTAATACAGTTCACTGATTCTAAGTGCACATGTTTTCATATTACTATACAAATGCAGCATCACACATTTGAAATTTAGGTTTAAAATCCATGGAGTTCTTGAAAGGGTGAAAAAAATAGGACATAGTTTTGTTTGTTTTATTTTTAATTACTTTTATCAGTACATTTTAGATACATGCAATGATCACATTCATCACAGGGAATTGTACCTATACAGGAGATATTTTGATTCTGCTTTTTTCCCATCTTCCCCCTTCCTTTTAACCCCCTTTCCCCTCCTTATTTACAAAAACTTTGTTTTCATTTTTTCTTCTATTCTTTTTCTCTCTTCCTTCCTTTTTTCCCTTTCTCCCTCCTTAGCTCCCATTTCCATTTGAACATTTTCTTCCTATTTGTTATATATATTTACCCCTTATTTACCCTTTTGATTTCTCACACCAGACAATGCAGTGTTTGAACATGTGACTCCAATTTATTTCACTTAAGAATATGGTCTCAAGGGCCGGGGATTTAGCTCAGCAGTTCAGTGGCCTGCCTCGCAAGTGCAAGGACCCGAGTTCAATCCCCGGTACCAAAAAAAAAAAAAAAAAAAGAATATGGTCTCAAGGTGTGTCTATTTACCTAGAAATGTCTCAAGTTTGTCCTTCTTTATGGCAGAGTACTACTCCCTTGTTAAAAAAAAAAAAAAAAACCTACATCTTCTCAGTTGTCATCCGTTGAATAGCATTTGGCCTGTTCCCAAGATTTAGCTATTACAAAGTGTGCTCCTATAAACATGGATGTGCCTATGTCACTGTGATACAGTGCTTTTAATTCCTTTGAGAAGAAACCAAGAAGGGGAATAGCTGGGTCAAAGGGAACCTCTAGTCTTAGTATTTTGAGGAATCACCACACTGACTACCACAGTAGTTGCACAGTCTGCACTCCCACCAATAGTGGAGAAGGGTTTCTTTCCCCCCACATCCTAGCAGTATTTGCTATTGGTTGATTTCTTGACAACAGCCATTCTTTCTGGAATGAGATAGAATCTCAGCATTGTTTTAATTTGCATTTCACAAATGATCAGTGATGTTAAACATTTTTTCATATATTTATTTTCCTTGTCTATTTCTTCATCTGAAAAGTGTCTATCCATTTCAGATACTTATTTTTGGATTGGATCTTTAAACTGGGGAAATCCAAATTTTTCAGTTCTTTATATATTCTAGATATTAGTCTTTTGTCTAAAGAATAGCAAGAAAATTTTTTCCCACCCTGTGGTTTGTCTCTTTACTCTGTTTGTGTTTGCGACTTGTTTGTTTGTTAGTTTGTTTTGTTTTTTGCTATGCAAGAGCTTTTTAATAAAATGAGGTCCCAGTTGTTCATTCTTTGCGGTATTTCCTGTGCCACCAGGATTTTGTTCATAAAGTCTTTGTGTACTGATGTCTTCAAGAGTTCTACCTAATCCACCTTCCAGCAGATTTAGTGTTTCTGTTTTAATATTTAGATCTTTGATTCATTTCAATTTTACTTTAGTGCATGGTGAGAGACATGAATCTAATTTTAATCTTTGGCATGTGAAATGACAGTTTCCCCAGCACCATTTATTAAATAAGCTATTTTACTTCCAGAAAAGGTGTTTGGCTTCTTTGTCAAAGATAAGGTGGCTGAGTCTGTTTGGAGTTGTTTCTGCATCTTTTAATCTGTTCCACTGATCCTCAGGTCATGGCTTTTTTGGGAGGTTTTTGTTTGTTTGTTTGTGCCAGTGTCATGCTGTTTTTCATCATGGTAGCTTTGTAGTATAATTTCAAGTCAGAAATTATGATGCCCCTCACCTTGCCTTTGTTGCCTGGAATGGCTTTTGCTATTCTAGGTCTCTTCTGGTTCCAAATAAATTCTACCATTATTTTCTCTAATTCTGCAAAGTATGTTACTACTATTTTGATTGCGATTGCATTAAATCTATATAACAATTTTAAGAGTTGACTATTTTCAATATATTGGTTATGCCTATCTAAGAACAAGAGATTTTCTTTTCATTTTCTGCTATCTTCTTCGATCTCATTTTCAGTACTGTAGTCTTCAAAAGTCTTTTTACTTCCTTTGTTAAATTGATTTCTAAGTATTTCTTTTTACTTGATGCTATTGTAAAAGATGCTGTTTCCTTAATTTCACTCTTAGAGAGCTTGTGATTTTTGTACAGGAATGTTATTGATTTTTGAGTGTTGATGTTGTATCTAGCTACAATACTGAATTTGGTTGTGAAGTTTTTGGGGTCTTCCATATAGAATATCAAGTCATCTGCAAATAATTATAATTTAACTTCTTCCTTTCCTATCCTTATTCTTTTTATTTCTTTCTCTTGTCTAATTGTCTTGGCTAAAGTCTCCACTATATTGGCTAATATATCCAACTATATTGAATAAGAGTGGTGATGGTGACATCCTTGTCCTATTCCTGATTTTAGGGTAAAAGCTTTCAGTTTTTGTCTATTTAGTATGATATTGGCTGTTGATTTGTTATAGGTGGCTTTTACCAGATTGAGATAAAGACCTTCTATTCCAATTTTCTGTAGGGTTTTTATCATGAATAGGTATTGGACTTTGTCAAATGCTTTTCATAATAAGGTTTTTGTCCTTGGCTCTGTTAATATAGTGTATTACAGTTATTGATTTGTGTATTCTAACCATCCCTGTATCTCTGGGATGACTCCTACTTGGCCATGGTGTGTGATCTTCTTAATGACTTGCTGCATTCTGTTTGCCAGTATCTTACAGAGGATTTTTGTGTCTGTATTCATTGTGGACCTTGGCCAGTAGTTCTCCTTTTTGGTTGGATCCTTCTCTAGTTTTGTATCAGTGTAATCCTTGCTTTCAGGAATGAATTTGGGAACATTGCTTCCACTTTGAATTCATTAAAACAATTGAGGACTGGTGGGATTATAGCTTCTCTAAATTTCTTGTAGAATTCAGCAGTGAATCCATCAGGACCTGGGCTTTTCTTTGTTGGTAGATTTTTATTTACATCTTTAATTTTATTAACTGATGTTCAGTTATTTAGAATTTGTATGCCTTCTGGATTCAGCTTTGGTAATTAATATGTATCTAGAAATCTGTCCATTTCCTTTGTGTTTGCATCTTATTAGAGTATAGGTTCTTAAAGTATATTCACGATCATCGGATTTCCACAGGATCCCTGGTGATTTCACCTTTTTCATTCCTAATTGCATGATTTGAGTATTTTCTTTCCTTTTTTTGATAAGGTAGGCTAAGGGTTCTCAATTTTATTTAATCTTTCAAAGAATCAACTCTTCTATTCATTGATTCTTTGTATTGTTTTCTTTGTCTTCGTTACATTAAGTTTTGCGCTGATCTTCATAATTTCCTCCTTTGCAAAAGCTATGGGCTTCCTTTTCTCTTCTTTTTCCAGAAGTTTGAGGTTCAACATTAGGTTATTTATCTGAGCTTGTTCTGTTTTTCTCATGTATGAATTTACCACTATAAATTTCCTTCTTAGGACTGCTTTCACTGTGTTCCATAAGTTTGAATATGTTTTAGTGGCATTATTGTTTAGTTGTGGAAACAGTATAATTTCCCATTTAATTTCATCTGTGACCCATTGTTCATCTGTGACCCATGGTTGTTCAAGGGAGCTGTTATTTCATTTCCATGTGTTTATGAAGTTTTTGTGGTTTCTTTTGCCATTGATTTCCAATTTCGGTGAACTATAGAATTATAATATGCATGGGATAATTTCAGTTACTTTGCATTTACTTAAGAATGTTCTGTGAACTAGCATATGGTCTGTTTTGGAGAAGTTCCATGTGTAGCTGAGAAGATTGTGTATTCTGATGTCATCAGATGGACCACTTTGTAGATGTCTACTAAACTCCATTTGTTCAAAACTTTGGTTCAGTTCTGATATGTCTTTGTTGGTTTTTTTTGTCTAGTTGATCTGTCTATTTGAGACATTAGGTTTTGAGGTCTCTTGTTACAAATGTATTAGAGTTTATTTGTTTTTTGTTTTTTGTTTTTTTTTTGTACCAGGGATCGAACTCAGGTCTTTGCTCTTGCAAGGCAGGCAGTGGAACCACTGAGCTAAATCCCCAGCCCTTATTTGACTTTTTATGTCCATTGTTATTTGTTTTACATAGTTGGCTTTGCTGGCATTTGATGCATATATATTTATGATTGTTAGCTCTTCCTCTTGGATTGTTCTATTTATAAGGATGTTGTGACTGTCTTTGTCTCTCAATCAGTCTTGGCTTGAAATCCACTTTGTCTACAAGTAGAATAGCTACCCCTGTTTTCTTCCTGGTTCTTGTTACATGGAATATTGTTTCCCATCCTTTGACTTTTAGTCTATGAATTTATTTTGAGTTAAATGTATTTCTTGTGTGCAGCACACTATTGGACTTCACTTCTTGATCCATTCTGCCAATCTCTTTCTCTTGATTGATGAAACCATTAATATTGATGGCTATGACTGATATGTATTGACTTATTCTTGTCATATTATTTTTCTGTTATTGGTTCTCTTTCTTTCCCCCTGTGTTTAATTGGTTGCCTTGACTGGTGGATTTATTCTGTTGGGGTGTATAGAATTGTAGTCATCTTTATCTCTTTCCAGAATATCCTTTGGAACATTTCAGAATGTTAGTTTGGTAGTCATGAATTTCGTTAAATGTTTTTTGTCATAGAAGTACCTTGTCTATCAATTTTTAAAGATACTTTTGGTGGGGTATATCAATCTAGGCTGGAGGTTAATTTCTTTTACTGCCTGAAATACTTCACTCCAAGCTCTCCTTGACTTAAAGGTTTGTGTTGAAAAGTCTGATATAATTCTGATGGGCTTTCCTTTTTATGTGAATTGTGTCTTTTTTCTAACAGCTTTTAATATCCCATTCTTGTGCTGAATTTCTGGAATCTTGACTATGATGTGCCTTGGTGTAGATCTTTTCTTTACTGTGGCTAATTGTGCCTCACTCATCTGTATGTCACATTCTTTTTTCCATGCTTGAAAAGTTTTCTGCCACTACTTCCATGAACAGGTGTTTTTTATGTCATTTGAGTTATTTCCTGCTCTTTCATTGACTCTGATCAGCCTTATATTATTCTTTCCTTCACCTAGCAGCTGTTAGATTGATTTTTTATGGTCCCTTGCTATTTTTAAGAGATCTCTCTTTTCATGACTGCTGACCACAATCCTGCTCTCTAGATCTGATATTCTGTCTTCACGCTGCTCATTCTTCTTCCTACACTTTCACTATAAATTTCAACATTCTGGATTTCTGATTAAACCTGTTTTATGGATTTCACTTCTTCCCAATGCTGGGCATTCATGGTTTTCACCATTTTCCTAAGCTCCTCTTTTTAAAACTCTTTGTCTTCTCTAGATTCTCTAATCATGTCCTTCATTATGATCATTATCTCTGAGAAATTGTTTCTAACTTGATTTTTTCCTAGCGCTTCATTCATCTGCTTTGTTATTTCCACCTTTACTACTTCAGAGAGTCCAGGTGGGTGGCTTTTGAATTTTTCCTCATTGCCCCCATGGTTGGCCCTTGTCCACTAGAAGTCTGGGGCTGCATCTCTTCCCATATCTTCTCATTTTCCATTTTTTAAAGTTAAATTCCTACACTGATGCTTTTTTCTGATTCTTTTAAATTGTTTATGGGAGGTAGCTTTATTGCTAATCATTAGAACCCTTTGGAAGTGACTACTCAGAAATGTCTTCTATGTATAGCTTGTGTTTGGGTTTTGAGTCTGTTACAAGATACTATCTCTTCAATTTGGTGGAATGAGAAACTGCTGCCTGTTTGGCCTAGTTCCAGGTTCTTTGGCATTGACCTGTAGTATTGTTTATGACTCTTAGACAATCTCAGTCTTGGCATACCAGGGAGAACTGATTAGAACAATTGTGTCATCTTGGCTAAAGTAGAGATAATATCAGTAATAACAGTAGCATTAAACACAGCACAGAAAATGACAAATTGTGGTAACTGTTAATTTACCACCTTTAGGGCCAGAGATTTAGCTCAGTGGTTGTGCCACCTGCCTCACAAGTGTAAGGTTCAAGTTCAATCCCCAGCACCAAAAAGAAAATTACCACCTTTAACAATATGAGTAAGGCTTTTTTGTTATATAATAAAATCTAAAACAAACCAAAAAATTGTATACAGTAAATATCCCCTCAATTTGGTGACATTTCCTTCAGGGGAGAACATTTAAAAAGAATTAATTGGAAAAATAGGAAAACAGAAGAAGAGAAAGGAATTAGAAGCAAAGCTGGAGGACAAAGTAAGATTACACAAGTTTGGGCACTGGTAAAAAGGACAGGAGGGAAAGAAGAAGAAATAAAGATGAGCAGAACATAGCAACAACAAAAGATTAAAAGCAATATTTACATAAAATCAACAGCAAAAAATCAAGAAAAAGAGAAAAAATAAAAAGCCAAAAAAAGTAGAAAAAAAAATATCCACTTCAGAGTGTATCTCTACTGACACTGGTTGGCAGAGGGGGCAGACAGAGCCCAGATCCATGCTGATTGATCCCAGTGAGCCAGCAGTAGAATCACAGCAGTGCTGGATAATCCCAGCAAGCCTGGGCCTTTAGTTCCTCTGAAGTTCAGGCTGCTTCTTGCTGGACCCAAGTCATTCAGCCCACAACACTCCGAGTGGCCCCTGCCAATGTGAATTCAGCTTCCCAACATTCTGCTTTCTTGAACTCGAATGTACATCATTCTAACACTGGGAGCTGCTAGATGGAGCCAACCTGCAGCTGCTCTGTGGTCTGAGTTCAGTTGGCCCCTTGCCAACATGGCAACCAGCCAATCACCCTCAGCTCAGGGTTGTCTGAATCTGAATAATTCACTGGATACCCCAGTCTGATGTATCCATTGCTCCATTCCACTAGCATGTTTCTCTGTCAAGGCCTCTGGGGTTACCAGTAGTCACTGTGGGTCTGCAGGTTCAAGATGTCCCTCCCACACCATGATCTGGGACTCAGGGAGAAAGTGCCACTTACCACCTCCCTCTTTGCATTGTGATCCCTCTCTTTGCTCCCCTGTGAGCTCCAATTCTTGCTTCATATCCTGGCTGGGTCCCAGGGACCTACTTCCCTCCCGCTTCTCTTCCCCCTAATTCCAGCATCTGGATTCCAAATATCTGAGAGGCTATTTTTCTGCTGCTCACCTTTCCAACATCTTCCCAGAAGTCCTCCAAGACACAGTTTTGGAGAAAATATTTTCAAAACAAAACTTATAGAAAACTGTTATTCAAAATAGATAATGAAATGGGACATGTGTAAATACTCAATAGTTTATATATATATATTTGATATTAGTGTCGCTAATAATTGCCATTAGGCCGACAGCCACAATCTAAGCCTCCCTGCCAACATAGGACCTTAGGGTGGTCATAGAAGCATATAGCAAATGTACCACATTGTTTTCCTAAGATAAGTACAGATAGGCCATCATAGAACAAATAATATGTATAAAGGAAATTAACAAATCCTTCAGAATCCATCAGAAAACTTTTATGCATGAGGAAAAGCTTGTAAGACAATCTCATGTCACTCAAAAGATAAAAATACAAGCCCAAATCTAGCCAAATCAAAAATGTTGACTAAGAATGAGAGTTATACAGTCAGTGCTAAAGGTACTGAAAACACACTTAAGAATGGAAATAAGTGTAATACATACAACACTTGAAAATCTAAGAGATTGGAGAGCAGCATGATAGTTGCATATACTGTACTTTTAAAAAATGATGAATTCTACAATCAACAGCATCTTCACGCCAAAGAAATATGACTCTCCTCTTTCACACTTCACCCATACATATGTTTGAGATAAAACTTTCATGGTCTGTGAAAGCAACTGATATGTGAGCTGGGTAATGAGAATTTTCTCCTGGTAGACGTGAAGGTAAATATAAAGCAACTGTGGATGCAAGATCTGCAAAGGATAATGGAAGAGCTTGGTGTGTGGTTCTTAGGAGGTGAATTCAGCCCGTGGAGACAGTTTAATTAGAGAGCAGTGAAATGAAGGATACCATGCAGGGTCACCAGATGATTTCACTCAATGTTCTGGAGAATTTTGTGTACATGAGTTTGCACACTGTGAAATACACAATAAATTCAAAGAAGAACCTAAAATCCTGATTTTGGAGGAATGGTTTGTTTCAACCAAGTCACCAGTTCTGGACACTCTGCTTTATGGTAACTATACCAAGCACCCTTGCTACTGTAATAGCCCCTAACTGTTCTACCTACATCCTTTTGTTCCCTTCAGGCCGTTCTCCCTGCTTTCTAAATGCAAATGCACACGTATAGGTTTAAACACCTGCTTGATGTGAATCGTGCAAGAAGAGCTGCTCAGAGGAAAAACTGTGGAAATGCTCCATGGCGCGACCTCCACCCCATGGGTTCCATGGGGTCTGGAGCCCTGGGCATGGTCCCTCGAACAAGGGAAAGGAGAGGCCTGGTCTCTGCCCAAGTGGGGAAATGAGTTTCAAGGTCTTGCTCAGAAAACACAGATCACTGCATCATGTTATCGTTAAATGTCTACTTCTTCAAAAAGGGAAGAGGACCTCAAGGAAAGACAAAGCAACTGCTGGTAAGTCCAAGCTACGGGGACACAGAGGCTGTTACATGCTGCGTCTGAAGAGAGATGCATGAGGTAATATTTGAAAGCCCCCTCCCTCTCTTCCAACCCTCTGCTTCCCTACAATGCGATCTCAGTGAAGATTTGAGTGTGTGCATCCCAGGCCATTTCACTGCTGATTAAAATAGGAATATATACAAACACAGAGTTTGTGGGTTTTGTAGGAGGTCATTTTTGCTGCTGTGCTGAGTTTGAGGAGGCTTTCTTTTGTGATTTCCCTACAAATTTTAGGAATTTCTGGATTGCTTTGTATTATTCTCTTTTGTGATCACGATGGGATGGGAATTAGTCTCTCATTAATAATAAGATAAAAGGCCGTCTAATTTGTGCAGTGTGAAAAATGGCAAGGAATTGTTTTCTTGGGGATTGCTGAACAATCAGTCTCATTAGGTATTGGTTTCATTTAAACCATTTGAAGCCCAATGTATCCTTAAAAAATTTTTTTTCACATAGAATTTAGTTTTGAACAAATGAAAGACAGTAGGTCTTAGCCAAGTATGGTGACATTCGCCTGTGATCACAGCAGTCAGGAGGCTGAGGCAGGAAGACTGCGAGTTCAGGAGTGGGCTACATAGTGAAACTCTATCTCACAAAAAATAAAAACAACAGAAAAAGAGAGTAGGTGTTAAGATCAAACCTTCACTTTTACTTTAATTTTTTTTAAACCAAATGAAGTGAGTGTGTTTTGAGAGAATCTCTTACCCTCTTAACTTCCAGTTTCATCTTCTTCCTTCAACAGTGAGGACAAGAAACACTAACTTATTAGTCGAAACAGTATCAGTCTGTCACTTCCCCATTAGTTCTAGAATACACCTCCCCTCCTTTCCATGGTAGAGGGATAAATAAAACACTTCGTCTTCCATATATTAAAAGTGGTTTTTATTTGTACCACAACTGCTAAACTTTCAGTCAAATCTTTCTTTCAGAAGAACTTCCGCTGCACTCCCCCGCCTTTGAAGGCCACTGTTTGATCCAGTTACATTTTAAGTGGAAAACATTTTACGTAGTGCCAGTTGCTGGTTTTACAAAGAATAAAAACAGAAATGAGGGGAGCATTTGGCAGGCGCCCTCAGACCCAAGCAGCGAGCCACTGATAGATTCCTGCTGCAGAAGTGATTTGTTTTGTTTTACGAACTTGTACAAGCAACTCTTTCTTCTTCAGTGCAAATGTAGTCTCAGAAGGGGAAAAGATCAACACACCAGGAGGGAACACGGATTTTGTTCTTTAACCAACTTTTAAAAATATGTTTTATGTCAGCATCTAAATTACATAGAGCAGGCTGACGTGCTCTCTTGTTCTTTTGTTCATGAACCCTACTCTCAAAATGGGTGTGAAATAATCTTTCGCTTTTATTCCTGGATTGGCTTTGATGAGTCGGATATTAAATATGATTGGGTCAGATGTCACCTATCGATGCCAGCATTCAGATGGAGAATAATTGGACTTATATCTGTATTATGTTTTCAAATTGCTGGGTCAGTTCTGGGTCCCCACTGTAAATTCTTCATTGCAGACCGAAGTAAAAGGAATGTGACAGATTTAATGCCTAGAATAAGTTATTAACTGTAAGGATGCAGAAAGCAATGGCACCACTGAGCAGGGAACATTATACTGCTCATAATTCTGTAAATTAAAATTAGAGTGTTTTTTTTTATTTCAGTGAAATATTTTCCTTCATTAACTCCCTTGTTTTACTCAAGTAAGTTCTTTATATTCAACATGATATAAAACAATCACTTTTATTTGGCCATTTAATTTATGAATGCTTAAACTCTTAATGCCCAAGTGTGAGAGAATGCATTTGATAACAGAAGGGAGTTGTTTATAATGTTTCAATTCCCAAAAGGTCAAATGGCTACTGTTGTCTGAAACCATGATCTTTCCTAAAACAGTATCTAGGCCAAATCCATTAGATAGACTCTGTGAACTACTATCAGTTTTGGTCATGATACACTTGCCTTTCTGTCATGGCCAAAAGAAAGAGGGCTTTGCTTTGCTTTCCTTTGCTTTTTTGAGACAGGGTCTTGCTATGTAGTTCAGACTAGCCTTGAACTCACTGTGTAGCCCAGTCTGGCCTTACATTTACAGCAATCCTCCTGCCTCAGCCTCCTGAGTGCCAGGACTACAGGCACTACCATACCAGGCCAAAAGGAAGGTTTGAAACTAGAATCTCACTCATTAAAGTTCTTTTTGTTTTTTTAAAGAAACAAATGAACAATCGAAAGTCAAGCAAAGAGGAGGCCAGTTTGCCCATGTTCCACACAAACAGCACCTTTAGTCCAAGCCAACAGCCAGGAAGTTTCTGCAGCACAAGGCCAGCAGGGACGAGGCTGCCTGGAAGACTGCGTTTCCAGCACCTTTCACCATAGCAGCGCAGGGGCCAGGGGAGTTTGTCCCACGATGACACGCACTCAGCTGTTCATTTTATTTTTTTGTTTGTTGTTGTTTTTGGTACCGGGGATCAAACTCTGGCCCTTGTGATTGTGAGGCCGGTGGTGGACCCACTGAGCCAAATCCCCGGCCCTGTTCATTTTATTAAACACTGCCTGAGGGGCTTCTGCAGAAAAAGCCAGTCCCTGCTGATAAAGAGCTAGAGCAGAAGTTAGGGAGAGCTCTTCAGACTTGACCCATTCGACACTAGCTGCTCTACTGACTTAGCACTCAGGCAGTCTATGTTTCAAGTACTCTGTGAATGCTAGACTAGCCCAGTTCATAGTCACAAGAGTTCTGTGCACTCTTTTCAGGCTCAAAGAAATAAACTTGCCCAAAGCCACACTTTCACCAAGTCCGTTGTATCCGCATTTCCTTTATAACACTAGCATGACTATAATTTTACAAAATAACAAGTGTTGGTGAGGATTCCAACAAATGCGCCCGTGTACACTGCTGATGGTATCACTGCTGTGGAAAAGAATTTGATGCTTCCTGAAAAAGCTAAACACAGAGCTGTTGATCTCAGCAGTCACACTTGTAGGTTTATTACCCAAAAGATTTGAATTAGAGACTTAAGCAAATACTTGCACATGGATGATTACAGCAGCATAATTCATAATAGCCAAAAGTGTAAACAAGTCAAATGTCTGGCAGCTGCTAAATGAGGAA
This sequence comes from Fukomys damarensis, assembly GCF_012274545.1. Taxonomy (NCBI): domain Eukaryota; kingdom Metazoa; phylum Chordata; class Mammalia; order Rodentia; family Bathyergidae; genus Fukomys; species Fukomys damarensis. The sequence continues at coordinate 630,644 of NW_022900915.1, forward strand.
AAATAAAATGTAATCCATCCACACAGTGGAATATTATTGACTATAAAAAGAAAGTAAATGCTGAGACATGATACAAAATGGATGAACCTAAAAACGGTGTGCTAAATGCACAGAGCCAGACCCAAAAAGCCACAGATATGGTTCCCTTTATAAGAAGTATTAATAATAATAAAATTGGGCTGGGGATTTAGCTCAGTGGTTCCACCGCCTGCCTCGCAAGCACAAGGACCCAAGTTCAATCCCCAGTAGCCCCCCCGCCAAAAAAAAAGAAAGAAAAAGAGAAAAGAAAATCCACAGGCCCAGAAAGTAGATTAGTGGCTGTCAGGAGATGGGAAGAGGGAGAAATGGGAATTACTGCTAAATACGGGGTTTCTTTTTTAGGTGATGGAAATGCTATGGAGTTAGCTAGTAGTGATCAGTGTATAGCTTTGTAAATATACTGGAAAAAACTGAGATGAATATTTTAAAAGGGTTTAAATATTAAGATATGTGAACTATATCATTTTTGGAAATATTTTTATTATTTATTTATTTATTTATTTATTTTGCAGTACCAGGGATCAAACTTAGGACCTTATATTTGCAAGGCAGGTATAGTGCCAGTGAGCTAAATCCCCAGCCCTGTGAACTCCATCTTAATAAAACTATTTTTTTAAAAAAGAAGACTTTTTCAGAGGTGCTTTCATGATATTGTAAATATTTTATTTTTTCTTTTGTAAAACAACTACTTTTCTTGGTGAACAGGGATTTTTCCAGGTACTATACCACTATAAGGAAACAGTAAAATGAAAAGGCTAGTATAAAAACAAAAATGCACATTACATATACAAGGTGTGTTTGTGCTGGAATAATTTCATATACGTGACCACCAGCAGCAAAGGTGCCTGAGTTTGGGGAACCTGACTGCTGAACATTGTAGTGGGAAAATTCTAATATCCATGGCCTGGATTTGAAGCAAAGTTCCATCACTTCCTGACTGAGTTGAGAAAGTTCTAAAGTTCCAAAGTTAATGTTTCTAAACCTCGACTTCTTCATTTATAAAGTGGGATTCCTGAATGTCAGGAAAGCCCAGTTATTGAGACAGGACCATTTCCTCAGCCCCTCTGATCTGCTAATTTGGCTAAATGCTAGAAACATTTTTCAACATTTCAGTAAACACCCACACATCCCTCATGGTCCAACATAAGCGTTCTAATCAGGTGAGTAGCCCTCCCTGTGCACGATTTCACTAGGTATTGCTAGAAATCTAGTGTCTTCCAACTCCTCACCCACGAAAGGAATTATTGATACAGAATCATCACCTTCTCCAAACTCCTTACGTGCAGATTCTGCTGTCTGAACACCTTTATTTTGCTTTAAAATTTTAAAACATCAATATAAAGTAAAAATTTATATTATTCTAGTCTCTAGTAAAGCTGTACAAAAATTATATTTTATTTATATTTTACATTTTACAGTAGATGGTATCAGATGCATATCCTCAAAAGCATTATTTTAGAATGCTGAAGAATTTGCCCCAAAATCTATAAAATTTGCTAAAAAGAAACGATAAATGACATACTGAAACCATTACTCAAGTCCTAATTGACAGTAGGGTCTTGCATCTTTTTGGCATCTAAGAGGCCCACTCATTTCAACGGCATTCATTAACGAAAAATAAATGTTAAATGTGCAGATTCAGTGACGGTAATAATAAACAAATGCCACATTACTAAAATGTATTCCATCCTTGCACTAGCGATCCAAATGAGCTTGGAGTCTCCGAAAGTCCATGTGGCAATAAAAGTACAGCCCCCAACTGGATCAGAAATGTGGATGTGAAAACCCTTTTTCTTGTAAAGAGTCTATATAACATGTCCTGAAGTAATAACTCAAATAGTAAACACACTATTATTCCTCTCTCTTAGTCTTGTGTTTGATTGAATGCTTAAGAACCTACCTCACAGGGAGATACTGTGTCAACCAGCCCACTCTGCAAAGCAATCAAGGTTACTAAAGCAGGCCGTGTTTATACACGAGGTCACCAGAGGACTTAAATAACAGTGCATCTGAGCTAATCCCTAATTTAATTTTTCAAGCGTTCTCAACCTATCCTTAATTGTTTCTTTTCAACTCAACTTTACCCACTGAGAGCAGAGTGGGGAGAATTGGGCCCATGGGTTTTGCATTCCCATTAAAACCACACTGGAACATTTCCTGGCCGCCTAAGGCATGGAGCTGCACTGTGCAACAAGACCACTAACTGCTTCCTGCGTAAAGGCGTGAAGAGTGGCACACAGTGAGCCGTCCCCAAAAACTGAAACACTGGCTTACACCCACATGCCCTTCCTGCTACTTTCAGGTGACCAGAATAAGAAGGTCAGATTTCTGACACTCTTAAAAAGTGCGAATGCCAGTTACGTTAGCAATAACTGTAACAAATTTCCATTTCTATCAACCACACCAGATAGTGATACTTTCCTGCATACACTCTGAGTTCAATAAAAGTTCTCTAAAAATGCCGAGCTATAATATGTATATAAAGGCTGTACATAAATACATGTGAATTTCTAAGTTGTTCAGTGTCTCTTTATGTGTATTTACATGAGTATAACCCTTCACAAGTACCTAAAATGTAAACATATAACAGCTATGCTGATATAGATATATTAAACTAATAAACTTGAAAAGTATAAAATTTGTCTTAAACTATATTACATGAGGGAAAATATTCTACTTCTAACTTTAATGGTTACACACATAGAGAATATAATCTACTTTCAATTAGAAAACACTAAATATATTTATAGTTCAGCCTAGATAAGTATTCTCATATTTCATTGATAGTCTTACATTTGTTTTCTGTAAATTGAATCAACAAAGACAAATAACAGTAAACAAGAACTCCTTGGGGAAACTTATCTTTACTTAACTGTTGAAAAATTAGAGATTTACAAGTTCTTTATGAAAAAGAAGAAAGAAAAAATGCATAAAGGTGTAAAATGAACAGGAAAAGTTTTATGGTATCTGACAAATAAAAAAGTAATACAATCGATATGTAGAAAACACTTTAAAATCTATGAGAAAAATATAAATATCTCAAGTGAAACACAGGCAAAGGCCATGAGCAGGCAGGTCACAAAAAAAAACCAATAAAAATATTTACTATACAAGCAAAATATTCACCCTTACTCGTAACCAACAGAAAACAAAATGGAAATGAGGTGCTGAGCTGAGGGATCGTTCAGAGGTGACCTATTTTCCTAGTGTGCAAAGGGCCTGGGCTCAAGTACCCCAAACATGACTGGAGAAGTCAAGGTACCTAAAACTGTGCCTCCAAATCATCACTTGTCACCCTAACAGTTCCCTCTGTCTGGTGGAAATACATGATTTTTACCCTTGCCTTGATCTGTAGAACCCAAGAAATTAATGCCAGCGCTGGAATAGTGACAGACGTTTGCTTCTTTTCCTTCTAAACCCTTTTAGCACCATTCTCCTAGAAACACATGTAGCATTTATGCAACAAATACACTTCAGCTGCAATATCACAAGGACCTGGAAAAATGTACAGTGCTGTAGATGGTAATCTGATAGCAGTTAAAAGGTTAAGTTGTTGGGTTGGCTAAAAAAATGAAGTAAATTATACTTCCCTGAGATCGCTTCTAGATCTAACGGATTAATACGAAACAAAGTTAATCCATAATGTACAGGAAAAAAGGATTTTTCTGATTTGAAAACGACAATTTATAAACAGTCCAGTCATCAGCTATTGTTTTTCTGCATTACTTAGCAATCACAAAGCATAGCGATGTGAATTTTAAATGTTTCATAAGAACCTCTTAATAGAGTTGATACCTGACTCTAGTCAGAGTGCCCTCCTCTGAGCTTCCCCGTCCACTCAGAAGCATCAGATAACTAGAAGCCCACTAGCAAGTAAGATGCAAGGCAGTATTTTTAGGTGCAGTGCACAGGAGGTAAGCAGAGCCTGGACACGCTCCTCTAGGACGCTCACACCCTCTACTTTTTAACATAAAAACACATACACGCACACACACATAAATATGATTCTTCCATGTAGCCTTACCCAATGTTTAAATTAAATATCCTGGGTTGTAGGATCTACGAGTCATTGATACAATGGGTTACATTGCCAATTATTTTCAAATGACGCATCTTTAAACAGAACTCACAACTTGCAGTTTTTGTATTCTAACCTGAAATCTTAAGAAAATGTATAATTTTTAAAGAATTTAAACTACTAGGCTGAACCCTACGTACTGCGTAGGGGAGTGATGTCATCTGAGGTTCTGATGGGTTTTTTTATATACATATTGTGTTCTTTAAGTGGAGGAAGAGTGTTTTTCTCTGTTTGCACTCGGAGTTTTGCTTTCTGAGTTGAAAGGAACACATGTTGAAGAAGCAATCAGTTAGGAATGCAGGTTGTGGAGCCAGAGTGCCTGGGTTCCAATCTCCATCTGCAGTTAACTTTGTGGCTTTCAGCAAGTGACTGAAAAAAATCTCTGTGTCTCAGGTCATCAGGGGTGAGGGAGCAGTAGGAGAAAGAGGCCCTATAGTAATTATAAGAGTCAAAAAGTTGGTGCATATAAAGTGTCCGGGAAAAGTGCCTGGCATGTGGTCTCGGGCTAATAACTTTCTTTTCTGGATTTACAGATGAACTACATGCAACCTAAGCAAACTATTTAGCATCATGCTTTTTCACTTAACAATGTGACTTGAGCATCTATTTCTTTATTATTATTATTATTATTATTATTATTATTATTATTATTATTATTCAATGGATTTTTTATGTAAACTAATTTTTTAAACCTGTATTATCACTTTTGATTAGCAAAAGCATTCAATCAAGTAAATATTCCAAGTTATGTAGCCATCAAATAAAACAGTTTTAAAGGCTCTCTTCCTTAATGTAACAGTCAGAAAGTTCAAATTAGGTTATTAAACCAAAAAGGTACTGGGCACGGTGGTACATGCCCAGCACTCTGGAGGCTGAGGCAGGAGGATCACTGTGAATTAGAGGCTAGCCTGGACTACATAGTGGGTCCTGTCTGAAAAGCAAACAAACAAAAAAAAAGTGAGAGGCTTCATAAATTAGTGTCAAAAGAAGGAATAAGGAGGAGGAAGAAGAAACAGGCAGAAGAGGGAAGAGGCATGGAGTGATTAAAAAAAGAAAAACGCTATTTTTTAAACAAAAACAACAAAAAAATCTAGTGTACAATCTTTATAATATCCCTGGTTGTTTAGTCTCAGGAAGTATCAAAGGCTCATCAAAATATTTTAAGTTAGTACCCCTTGTTTTGGTTGATTTAATCACATAAAAGATCTTTCTTTAGATTATTTCAAAGGCTAAACTTTATACCAATTAATTCTGATTATAAGCAATATATAAAAATACCCATGAAACAGAAGCTATAAACTGAGTTTTAATAAAAGCAAGACTAAATCAAAACTGACCTCAGTTATTTGTGGTATAAAGTATAAAGACTGGGGGCCAGGGATTTAGCTCAGTGGTGCCACCTCCTGCCTTGCAAGCACAAGGTCAGGAGTTCGATCCCCTGTACCAAAGAAATCACCCAAAAATATAGAGACTGTTCCAGAACATATTTCTATGTAGAAATTTTTTGTCATGAGACTATAAAGTTTACGAACCTAGGGAAAGTTTCATTGCTTTTTTATAGTGTTGACTATACTGAGGTAAAAAAACTTGTTTGCTTCATGTTGTCTACCCAAGGTTTGAGTTTACGACCATACTTCCATACCAACCTTTCAAGTTTTAAAGCCACTTTTTTACAGTCTGGGGATTTATACAGCCCATAATATTGTATTGCAACACTCTTAAAGACCAGTCCAAAAAAGAACCCTCTCTCAAACTCCAAGAACATCTCAAATCTCTTTTTCACTAGTTTTTATATAAATCTGTAACTTAGACACTTTCCGTTTTCTCCCAGTCTTGTCCATGTTCAAAATCTGCTGAATTTGAAAAAGAAAAAGATACTATTTTTTTCCTATACACACAGACACCCATATTGGACCTATCTTGAGGGCCTCTGTACTTGTGACTCCACCAAGTTCATTCATGTTGTTGATGGATTATAACGGACATGTTTGTAAAGCTAGAGTTTAGTCGTGATCATGGAAGAGAAAACTTTGATCAAAGGGTGTCAAATGATCAGCCTTGCCTTGTTTGTTTTGTCACGGTCAGCCAATCCTTCCTAAACGCCTATAACAAAGACTCACTAGGAATATTGTCCCATGCCCGTATAACTCAAATCTATTAACTCAGAAACCCCTACATGGCAATGTAGGTATCTATATTTATATTATAGCCACAAGAAACACTAATGCAGATAGAAGATGCCAGTCTGTGGCTGGAATTCAAGAGATACTGCTCGAACTTCCTGGGCTGGGCAGTATATTCACTTACTCAGATATTTCTAAAATCTTGTGGATATTTCTCTGAGAGATACTAATGAAATAAATGCATAATCTCTGTAAATAAGCTCACAAAGGTAGCACTTGTATATTGTAAGAGATGTTTACAGGTTTTACATAAAAAGGGGATCCACAGTCAAATAAATTTTGTAAATTTGAGGTTAAACAAATTTAATGTGTTTCTGCACTTCAAAATTTCCCACAGCCGTGAATATGTTCTACATCTCCAAGACAAGAGTCAAACATGTTGCACATGGGGTTCTTTTTTCACAGATATGTCTCAGAATTAAGGTTCCAAAGGATAGTTTTTTAGAAATGTTGAACTAGATTAATAAGGGACAATGACTTTATACATTGTTAACCCCTCTTAGTACCTAAATGAGACTTAATAATACATGTAAGGTTATTATTGACTTAATTCTCACAATCTAAAAAGTAGGATTATCATCCAAGATCTCAAGGAAATGTTTCCCAAGGAGTATATCTGCCATTTACTCCACTACTTACTTGAATTTCATTTCTCCTTTGTCAGGGTTGGCTTATACTGGTGCCAGCACTACAGCAATGGTTCCCTTGTGAACTGCCAACCAGCTTGTCTCCTACTCATATTTTAAAAATTAAGCTTCAGGGCTGAGGATGTAGCTCAGTGGTTCCGCCACCTGCCTCGCAAGGGCAAGGACCCAAGTTTGACCCCCAGTACTATAAAAGAAAAAAAATTAGTCTTCATAGATGCCAATAATTACACTAAGAAGAAAGCTGTAGCTATGGCGTAATGTTGGAACTGTGACAGCAGAAACATCATAGGAGCCAGGGAACTGGAAGGTGACACTGGCATACACGTGCCACGATAGAGCTAATCAAAACAGATCAGAATGTGTACAGGAACAGGAGAGGGACACCAAGAAGGAGAATCATCACAGCCCAAGAGAAATAACTTGCTAATTCTGTGGCTAATCTTAGCGTAAGGAACTTGATGGGCATTATCTGCCAGGCCATGCCGCAAGAAACAGTCTTACAGCACAGAATCGAGAATTTGGCAAATGAAGACTAAGGAGAATCGAAAGAACAGCGTATTTCATAAATCCTCCTCTTCTGGGCCTGGAGCAAACCTGTGTGATATTTTCAGTTTGCTTAACTCTAAATGGCATGAAAACGTTTCCATTTCATTGGGGTGGGGAGCCAGCCGGAGTGGAAATCTCCTGCTTTAGGACTGAGGATCTGCATTTTACATTTTAATATACAAAAGAAGGTGGGGGACCATGCCTCACAGGGCTTTGAAACCAAACTTCTCTTCACAGTGTGCATCCTGCTTTGATGAAATGGTGGTGGTTTTCATGATGTCATCCACATGGTTTAAATAAACAGTGTACTACGGTTAACAAGTTGCAATAATAATAGAACTAGTGGGAGATTACCGCTGGGCTAATTTGATCAATTACCTTTAGTTCCAGAGGTCTCTAGATGAGACAGAAGCCAGTATACACATTTTGGCAGATGAAAACCCAGTGTAGCTAACATATACCCTGATATCAATGAACATTCTTTGAAACTTCATTTTTCATTCCCAAGAGAGGAGAATCCCACTAATGCCAGTTACTGCCACTCGAAAGCAGCCAAAAAGATAACTGTAAATATTTTTAGGAGCCAGAAACTTGCATTCCATGGGGTAGACTAAGACTAGACTTTTGGTTTCTCCCTTGAGCCTTTAAATGCTGTTTTCTCTCATTATATCCCTGTTAAAATTAACACAAATTAGGAATATCTATCTAAAGCTTTTAGTCATCATATCCTGTACCTTCGTTAAAAGGCAAACTTTCTAATTATAAAAATAATTCAATGCCAGGAATTTAGCTCAGTGGTTCCACTGCCCACCTTGCAAGTACAAGGACCAGAGTTCAATCCCCAATACAAATAATAATAATAATAATAATAATAATAATTCAATTACAGGAAGCTAGTTTCATAACATAGAATATGTGGACCGAGCAATGAGCTTTGGGTACGTGGGTTAGTTTTATTAGATGACAAACGCAAAGAAATGTAGAGGTTTTATATATAAATATAAAATGGATGATACAGAAGAAAAACAGATATTTAAATTTAAAAACACTTAAATACATAAAACAGAGGCTTTAATGGGTATAGAATCTCTTAGCTTCTTATTCTATTTCTATCACTTATTTGATGTAGATCAATTAACATTTGTCTAAGCGGCCGGGGATTTAGCTCAGGGGTTTGATGGCCTGCTTTGCAAGGGCAAAGACCCAAGTTCAATCCCCGGTACCAAAA